>NW_022103903.1:5883189-5996020 GCF_000313985.2 Echinops telfairi
ACAAATGCGCTTTACACAATTGATGTGTGTATGGATTGGGATAACAGTTGTATGAGCCCCTAATAAAATGTTAAAAAAGAAAAAAAAATTGAAATGCCATATATTACAATTTAAGCTTATAATAAAATGTAACTTTTTATTTGAAAAAAAAAAAAAAAGAAGAAGCAGGATGATGAAGCTGAATCTACCAGCAGATTCACAGAGAGGTAATTGAATTTGAAATTGACAAAATAAGCCCACTTTTTATAGTCCATGGACAACTCCTGGAATCAGAGGAAACACAAGAGATAGAGGAACTAGATGTGTGATCCACCTCTAGCAGGCGGTAAAGGGTCAAGGATGAGTGGACTCTGCTGGTCTCTTTCTTATACCCAAAGAAGTGTCATCAGCATTAGACCTGATTGGCAGGTTGGGGTCCACCCCTATCCTTTCTGAGGAGTGCCTAGTTGATACAATCCTTAGCCAACACAAGTAGTATACATTAACTGGTAATATAGTGTTAATATAAAAGATAGTATCTTATCCATAGCTTATATAATGTTTACAATTAAATTTGTTTCCACATAACCTTTTCCTGGTAATAGCATATAATAATAATAATTATATGTCTAGTGAAAAGATGTTACTTAGGAAACAAATGCTTCATTTATTATCTGTCATTTCTGAATCAACTATAATTAACTAAAAGTGTACTTAATCATAATACTGCAAAATAGCAATTGCATGGCTTAAAATTGATGATAATTTCAAATTTATCCTAAGAAATTCTATTTTACTATAGGCAGTTTAATATATGTATGTTAATACACAATTAATGTAATTATAGAAACTCTATACCTCTTGCCATTTAAATCAGATTTCCCAAATTTAAGTGCTGAAATTGTCATTTCTCTTTTGCTTGACCTTGAAAACCCATTTGATGGATTATTAGGAGGAAACTTAGAAAAGTTTTGAATGACCACTTAACATATGGGATGTTGTGTGGTAAAACCTATTTTCAGTAGTATGAATTGGAAAATATATTAGTTATTTACACTAAAAAGTTTCAACCTATTATTTTTATTACTTTACTCAATCTAAAGCACCTTTTTAAACAGTCAACATGTGGCATTAAGATGTATTCTAGTGATTTAACAACAGCATATTAATAAGTTAAGATAAAGAAAATATATACTTTTATTAGATATATATAATATCCTTCCACAGAGTTCTGGAGAATGTGCTAATGAAATATACAGTTAATAAATTGTTACATCATAGAAGTTATAAATATTTAAATCAAAGAAAAATGATCATATTCCAAAGAATACTATCTTAATGGACATATATAATTGATTCTTTATTAAATAAGATATTTTATTAAATAAAGTACATTTTTTCTTTATCTTAACTTATTAATATGCTGTTGTTAAATCACTAGAATACAGCTTAATGCCACATGTTGACTGTTCACAAAAGTGATATAGATTGAGTAAAGTAGTAAAAATAATAGGTTGAAGTTTTTTAGTGTAAATAATAATAATTTATAAATTATCAAAGGTTCAGGGGGAGGGGTGAAAGTGGCGAGAGGGGGAAAAATGAGCTGACACCAAGGGCTCAAGTGGAAAGCGGGTGTTGTGAGAATGATGAAGTCAACATATGTACTCATGTGCTGGACACAAATGACGTATGTACGATTGTGATGAGTTGTATGAGCCCCTAATAAAATAATTCTTTAATTAAAAAATACAAAAGAGCCCTGGGCCAAAAAAAAAAAAAATGCAGCCAAGGAAACTCTTTGGAGCTCAGGGATAATCTGGGGACCTCTGTGAGTTGGAATCAGTCGATGGCAATTAATAAGAACAAGGATTCTCAGAGTTATATATTCTTATAATCTTATTTTAAAGGATATGCTGAAGAATAAAATGATAGGCAATTTTAGATTCACTTAAAAATATTCTATTCAGGTCAGGAAAGGGACACTGGATGGGGTCAAAGATGTGGGCAGGATGGGGACACAGGGCAGCAGATCAGCAATTGTTGGCAACTGCAGGAGAGGATGATGGATATATTGGGGGTGGGTGTCATTGTGATGCTTCCTGTTCATATGTGTTTGGAAAATTCCACAGGGAAAAGTTTTGCTTTGATCTGTTTTTATAGTTTTGTTTAATAATTATTGCTACTAATGTATAGGAATAAAAAAGTAGTAGCGATAATACAAAAAAAAATGAACTTTTAAAACTACTTAGTTTTTCAAGAACATATCATGAAAGAGAGCATAAAACCTATTATGCACCATCAGACACTGCCTAATGAAGTAAAACCTGGTTGAAAACGGGGCAAATTTTCGTGGTACTCACAGGTGGTACTCAATTTCTAGATAACCAGGAGTAGCAGTATCATGACTGTTGGGATCATCTATTGCAGCCTTGTGGTTTTATGCTCCCATGCCCAGCATCAACTCTCGTACCAGACTCTACAGCATTCTTAGTAATGTTTATTATCAGTTGTAATGATGGAATAGGATGCAATAAATATAGTTGCCAATAACTTAAAAGTAATAATTCTCAGATTGTATAAATACTACAAAATTGTTTTTTGAAACTTACCTACAGTGAATTGCTACATTATTGGCTACATTATTAGTAATTGAGCTGAGAACCCCTTTTGAATTTTTTAATTATTTCCTTTAATTACTGTTTAATTCTCAAAATAATAATTGATACAAATTAACAAGTGTTAGTTTACCATACAGCGTAAATAAAATAACAGGTTTTGACAAAATTGAGAAGTTAAAACACACTAGTGTGAGTGGACCTGGAGTCTTCAGTGACATACAAGTTTATTTCAAACATACAGTGGGGTGGAGGTGAGCACCAGTGCAAATGGAAATAAGTGTATTTCTGTTGCACATGCAAAGAAGCCACATGATTCAAAATGTAATTGTAATTGGCTAATAATGACAACTTTCAGCAAAGCACATTTAATGGCTCAAGCAGTAAATTATCATAATAGAATTATACCCTTTACACATGTAAAGTTGGTTTATAAAGATAGTTCTATTGCTATTACTAAATATAGGGACATTGTTTTAAAAATAACTTTTTTTTAATGAAATGCTGTTGGGAAATTTTATTGGTTAATAGAGCATGATTCAAAAGCAGAATAAACAGCTAAAGGTTTCAATTAATAATCAGAATGTGGAATATACAAAGTATGAATTTAGAAAAAAATTGCAAGTTATCAAAAAAGAACTTCAAACCATAAAGTTTTAAATTATTCGGCAATTGTGGATGTAGTAGACTGGCACTTACCATTTTTAATTGGAAAATTATATAGGGCTTTCTTCTCCCTTAAAGAATTACAGTCTTGGGAATCTACAGAGACAGTGCAACCCTGGCCTAAGGGTACTATGAAGTGGCACCAACTCGGTAACAGTGAGCTTGTTCTAGGCGAGGGGAGGGGGGGAATGATAGAGCGAAATAAATTGAAGGGGAACCTGAAAATTTTGAAAAAGGAGATTTGTTATTTACTAGAGGGAGAAGAATGCAAACATAACTTGTATGAGTATGAAAGAAGAGCATGAGATTAATTTTTATTCTCAACTTTCATAGACCTATTACTCTCACTCCCACTGAGTCCATACCAATGCATAGTGACCAACCATATAAAAACCGAATAGAACTACCCTGTGGCTTTCTAAGACTGTCGCTCTTGGTTTGAGTAAAAAATCTCACATTTCTCCCACCAAGTGGCTGGTGGTTTCAAATGACTAGCCTTTGGTTAGCAGGTCAAAACATCACTCATTAAGGTTTACTATCTCTGAGTATCAACTTTATAAGATTTATCAAAGCAAATTAAAATTTTTGGCAGTAAATAAACTGAAAAGTGAGATATTGGTACTAATTCAATAAATCCCCCTTTATGACTATGTTATTTGTTATTACTGATGCACATAGTAGGTGTCCATTGTATCATGTGTACTTGTATTGAAATTTTTTAATGACATGAAATGCATTCTGCAAAGTAATTTTCGAAGTCTGACATTCCTGGTGGAGTGTATGAATATTCTTTTGCTCATTTATCAGAATATCATTTCCATTTTCTTCACTTTGACAATATGCTATTTGTTTTGGCATGTTCTCATTCATTTTAATAGCGTTCTCTTATCACCTGCAAATATGAATTACATTTGTTTCATCGCTATTTCATTTTCATGTGTTCCTTGGGATACCTTCTGGTCCTCTCAGTTCTCTTAAATTCCATTTTGTTCATTGGAAATCGTTACAAGGATCTTGACTACTTTGCTGTATCTTCTAGTGCCTCACTACCACTCAGAATGTAGTCAGAGGACCATAGCAATGACCTTTTGTGAGAGCTGGGTAGACTGCAGAATCCTCATTCTTTGCAAAACCACTGACTCAGAATCATAATTTGACAAAATACTCAGATCATTTATATGCACAATAAAAGTTTGAGAAACACTATTGAGTTGTATGATATGGGAATTATGTGCCAATAAACTGTATTTTTAAAACACCAATTTTAATCTCCATCTAAAAAAAATTAAAAAATAAAAACCGTCAACTTGCTTTTGACTCACAGCGATCTTATGTGTAACAGAACTCAATGTTGCCTGGCCCTGCACCATCCTCATAATCATTTGCTATGTCTGTATCATTTCCTTTTGCTTTTGTTCTTGCTTTTTGTCTAATTTCACAAGCATAATATCCATCTTTGGGGACTCCTCCCTCCTAATAACCATCCTAACTTCTAAGACACAATATGACTATAATTCTTTAAAGATAAGATTAGTTCTTTTTTCTGTTGGTCAATGTTACGTGCAATATCGTATTTCAAATGTGTCAAAACTTTGGTATTTCTGACTCAACATCCAACTTTCCCATGAACCAGTTGGGCAGTTTGTCATATTCTGCAGTCTTGCATGTTGCTATGATGTGGGAAGCAATGCCACTAGTCTTTCAACTATCAGCCGGGCCAAGACTTTTCACCAGGCTTCTGTGCAGATTACATCATAATCAGACTAGAAATAAGGTCTGGTGATCAACTTCTGAAAACTATTCTAATTTTGTGTAGCATTTAATATTGTCTAACATTTTCTTGCTTTGGATACATCAACAGGAGAGACTAATTTCTGGAGAAACACATGATTTTTGGAAGTGAGACCCAGTGATGGTGAGGGTAACTTTCAATGAGATGGGTAGGCGTAATGGATACATGAACGGTCACACACAGAACTAACTGAAGATGGCATAGGTGAGGCAAAATTTTGGATTATTACACATGAAGTCATTATGTCAGTGCCATATTAATATTAGCTAACAATCACAGCAGCAAAAACAATAATACATGGTGTTGACAAAATCCAGAGCCTGACCACAGCTGAGGTGGTGTAAAGGTAACTATTCCTTAAGAGAGAGAGGCTAAGGAATGAAAATATTTGCTTTAGAGTATTATCAACATGAAGCTAGAAATCACAAAATTTATATTAGCAATATTTTCATGCAAGGAGTTCTGGTGGCACAATGACTAAATGCTCCTTTAATAGCTAATCCATTTCTAGTTTGAACCCAAGGGAAAAGATATGGAAATCTAGTTCCTTGACCATTATAACACCCTTGGGAAGCTATCTTCTCTTATAAGCAGTCACTACATGTCAGAACAGACTTGAATGAACCTATCATTAACAGCATTTTGATGCAAATGTTGAGTAACCATGATATTTGCAGTTGATCGTAAAAAGTAGAGACAATGAGAAGATATAAACTGTTGGCCAAAAGGAGGATGTACACTGGCACAGATAGGAACTGGAAACACAGGGAATCCAGGACAGATGAACCCCTCAGGACCAGTGGTGAGAGTGGTGATACCGGGAGGTGGAGGGAAGATGAGGGAGAAAGGGGGAACAGATTACAAGGATCTACATATAACCTCCTCCCTGGTGGATGGACAGTGGAGAAGTGGGTGAAGGGAGACTTCAGACGGTGTAAGGTATGACAAAATAATAATAATTTATAAATTATCAAGGGTTCATGAAGGAAGGGGAGCAGGGAGGGGGAAAAATGAGGAAGCTGATGCCAAGGGTTCAAGTAGAAAGCAAATGTTTTGAGAATGATGGGGGAAACAAATGCACAAAAGTGATTGACACAATGGATGTATGTGTGGATTATGATAAGAGTTGTACAAGTCCCCAATAAAATGATTTAATTATTTTTTAAAAAGACTAAAAGCTAAATATTTATAAGAAAAGGAAGTGATAATGGTACACACAATACAACTACCCACCCTCTAGTTAGCTTCAACCAAACTCACTGCCATCAAATCATGTTGTTGGTCTTGTTAGATGCCATCTGGTTGGTTCCAACCCATAGCAACCCTAACCACAATAGAATGAAACCGTGCTCAGTTCTGAACCATCCTTATAATTGTTCCTATGATTGAAACCACTGTTGAAGCCACCATGTCAACCTATCTCCCTGAAACCATTCATCTTTTTGGCTCTATCCCTACTTTACAAGCATATGCCTGAAAAGGGATTGTTTTCTCCTGGAAATATGTCCAAAGTATGTAAAATGAAGTCTCACCATCCTTGACTCTGAGGAGCTGTGCTTCATCCAACACAGATTTATTGTTTGGTTTCTTGGTCCTCCATTATAATTTTAATATTCTTCTCGAGCACCACAAATCACTTGTATCGATTCTTCTTCAGTCTTCCTTGTTCAATGTCCAACTTTAACATCCATGTGGGACAATGTAATATTTGGGTCCAGTGTACCTTAATCCTCAAAGTTACCTCACTACCTTTCAGAATTCTACAAGTCTTGTACAGCAGATTCACTCAATGCAGTGTGTCATTTGATCTCTTGATGGCTGTTTCCATGAGCATTTATTGTGGATCCAAGTGAGATGAAATGCTTGACAAATTCAACCATGTCTCCATTTATCATAATGCTACCTATTGGTCCAGTTTTGAGGATTTGGGTTTTCCTTATATTGTGGGATAATCCATACTGAAGGTGGCAGTCATTGATTATTATCAGCAAGCGCTTCACGTTCTCCTTATTTTCAGGCAAGGTTAGCATATCATATCTTGTTAATAAGTCTTGCTCCAATCCTGATGTCACATTTTTCTTCATATAATCCAGCTTTTCTGATTATTTGTTCAGCATACATATTTAATAATTATGGTAAGATGATACAACCTTGACACACACTTCTCTTGATTTTAAACCATGCACTGTTCCCTAGTTCTGTTTCTACATCTGCCTTTTGATCCATATAAAAGTCTCACAGGAGCACAATGAGGTACTCTGGAATCCCCACTCTTCTAAAGTCACCCACAGTTTGTCATGACTCACAGGGTCAGAGGACTTGGCATAGTAAATGAAGCACAAGTAAGTATCTTTCTGATATACTCTGCTTTCAGCTAAAGGCCATCTGACATCAACAATAATATCACTTGTTCCAAATCCTCTTCAGAATCAGTCCTGATCCTCTGGCAGCTCCTTGTCAATGTACTACTACAACCATTTGGGATGATCTTCAGCCAAATATTACTTGCATGTCATTTCAATTATATTTTTCTCTAATTTTATCATTCTGTTGGATCATTTTTCTTTATAATGAGTACTAATATGGATCTCTTCTAGTCAGTTGGCCAAGAAGGTATCTTTCAAATTTCTTGGCATGGATGAGGGCTTCCAATGCTTCTTCAGCTTGTTGAAACATTTCCATTGATATTCCATCAATTATTATAGCCTTGTTTGGACTAATGCTTTCAGTGGAATTCGAACTTCTTCCCTCACTACCGTTGTTCTTTCTTATGCTACCTCCTGATACAGTGGAATGTAGACTAGTTGTTTTTGGTATAGTGACTCTATGTATTCTTTCCATATTAATTTGAATTTCACAATGGAAAATCCTGGACTAACTGGAAGGAAAATGTAGACCAAAATTCAAAATCGGGTTTACTTATTTGTAAGAGAGTGGTAGAACCCCCAAATATATGGACCTTAAGTGTATTTCAAACCTGGGACTTAACTCACCCAGAGAACAATCTTAAGTCACACAAAGATGGTACCATAAAGTAAATCATAACACACATACAAACATACATCACACACACAAAGAACAGGAAAAGAAGTTCAACAGCTTGATATGCACTGTAGATTTAGGAATTTTGCTACAGCTGCCTGCCATTTTGAGATGAATGTATAACCCATTTTATGGCCCATTGTCAAACAAGGCAAGGGAATTTTGTTAAACCACCCCAGCAGGTGCAAGCACCTTGCATGTGGGTAAAATAATTTTATCTTGGATTAAAAATAAAATTTTCTGAAAATGCAAAATTTCTAAAAGAAATAATACCTATAGATGGTAATATGAATCAAAACAAAAGCAAAGCCATTATGGGGCATTTTTGGGCAAAAGAAAGATGAGGTTTATAAAACTAGAGAATTCCATTTTAGCAACAGAATGTTTGATAGTTTTACAAAAAGCTTTGACTGAACACATAGGAGAAGTACCTTCTGCTGACCAGGAAGTAGTAGATGATCTCCCTCACACCATTAAGAAAATCAATGAAAGAACGGATATCTGGAGACAAAAGTGGTCTCTTCTGAAATAAAATATGGCAAAGGCTATTTATTAATATGGAATAGAAGCATCAGGACTTGAGGCAGGAAGCAGTAGGTTATAGTTACTGTTTTGTTGCAAATGCAGTCAGGTTTACCATCAGGATTGTTCTTATCTATAAAGTTACTAACCCGTAAGTGTTGAAAGGGAAAGGTGAGCTGTCAGTCTTTCGGTTGCAAAACAAGGAGTATCATTTCTCCAATTGACTCCATTTATGTTTTTTTCACTGAAGCCAGAAACTACCTTGCTAGTAAGACACTGACTTTTCAATTTATTACATATGAGAAAAAGCCCACGGCTACCCAGAGCCCCATTACCTCAACACTGAAGGTGCCAAAATGGTCTAATTGACCCCAAGCAGAAAATCTGTAATTCAGCCTCTAGCTCAAAGTTCCATAGAACTTTTAAATCTCTTTATACACAATGTTCGATAAAAAGGTTTGTCAGTGTTCTGGAAGACAGTTGCAATATACAGAAAATCATGAATGTCTGGAAGAATTAGACAATTGAAGTTGATTCTTTATTTTAGAAAAAAAAAATCTATGAAATACATCAAGCTCAAACAATTCAGTCTTGCTAGAGAAAACTGTTCCAAGATATTGTGCATGAACCCCTAAAATTTACTGTGAATCCTATCAATAAAATATTGTGCAAGAAATTGAGGATATAAAAAAAAGGAAAGTCAAAAGTTTCCAGATATAGATTTGGAAAAATTAAAGATCTAATAAATATCACACCAGGGATGTTCTTTTTTTTTTTAATTAACAAAAGATGTCTCAAGGAAGACAAGTCCTTTAAACCAATTCTATAAGATTAGGAAACGACATGGGATAAGTAGTACCAGGAAGCAAACTGACATTGGACACTCTAGCAAAGTATTTTATTCATTCCAGACTACTTTCACATGGAGTTGTAATCCACACTGTGTTAGTCAGGGTGGACTAGAGAAACAAATCCAGGGAGACTCATGAGTGTATAAGAAAGAGATTTATATACAAGAGCAATTGAATATTGAGAAAACATCTGAGCTCAGTCCAGATCAAGTTAATAAGCCCTATATTGGTGCATATGTCTGATACCAATCTATAGAGTCCTCTTCAGACTCACGAAACACATGCAATGATGCCAAATGCAGGAAGATCACAGGCTAGTGGGTGGGAAGTCTTGTGGATCCAGTGGTCTTGTAGGCATCTCAGTGCTGACAGGGGTCTCCACGTGGTTCCTTCCACTCTGAAACTCTGACTGCCTCAGGGTAGCTTCCTGTGACTTCTCCTCAGAAATGATTTGCAGGGAGTGACCATGTGTCCCGCCTCCAGCGAGCTATTTATCTCTTTGCCCTCCAATCAAACTGTGACCTTATTAACAGGCTAAACTCTACTCCTTCACTCTTAAGTCTCTCTCAAATTGACAACAGATTATGTTATTATCACAGAACACCCCTTGTCAATTTGACACTTTCATACAACTCTAGCCATGTACAATTTTGAAGCAAACAATAATAAAATCATATCTGTTCCTAAAAGGATAAAACTAAAATGCATACAATTTAATGTGCCACCCTCATTTAAACTCTATAAGTGAACAAAACAGAAATATCCCATGCTTTACAATTGCAGTTAAGTAACACCTACACCTTAATCCTATAATCCTATGAATATATCCACCCCCCCCCCAACCATGAAAGTTTGTAAGCCAGTCACTTCATGCCTTTATCCACTCCATTTTGGGTATACAATTTCTACACTGCCCACTTATATCAACCCAGTGCTCTGAGGAAACAATCATATGCTTTGACGTGAAGAATCTTCATTTCGTTTGGAATCTTGTGAAGTCTGCATCCATAAGCAAAGTCAAATCAGGACATGCCATCCATAAAGTGTGCAGCAATATGCACCAGTTCAAAGGCTCAAAATTCTTCTCTTCATCTGGTTTGGTTCTGATCCACTCAATGTGGCCTGCTTCACTTATCCTCACCAGGGTGCCCATTAGTCACCTTGCCTTTAGACCATCACACATTCTCAACAAGTCTATCTCCGTTGTGCTCGGTCATGAACTTCAGACCAGTCAACCTACTCTTGTCTTCTCCTCTAGTTCCTGTAAACCAGGTCCACAAGTGTCAGTAGCCAGACACAACCCATCTCTATATAGCTGCTTTTCTCCCACTTCAACTCAACAAGTGGATCCAGATGTCCACCAAACAGGGATTTCAGCCTACCCACAGGTTTCTATTAACATTCAGTCCTAGAGCAGAGAGTTTCTTCAGGGATCCAGATTTTTCCAGCATCTGATGAAAACCACTAGAGTTCAAACTTCAAAAAGCCAAAGAGTTCCTTTTTCTACACTCTGTCAACAGCCCCAGGCAAGTCACTCCAACATAGTAGGTGGGTCTGATCTTTTCAGAGCCATCTTTGCAGGCATGGCCTAAACCCAGTTAAAGTTCCAATTTTAACGACTGAAGAGAAGTAGGCTTATAAACTCTCTATTTTCATAATTGTCAATAGTCATGTCTTATGTCAACAATATACCAACAATAATAAGCAGAGGAAATCAGTATAAACCATATACTATAGTATAACCATATACTAAACTCAACTCTTAAAACAGTCAAATTCAATTCTTATTTAGCTTATCTTAATCCTGATCGAAACAATTTTATTGATAGAAAAATATGGGATTAGGTTTCTGACTGAATCATGCCAGTCAGAAAGCCTTTTCTGTCAGCTATTTTCCCTAAGAATAGTTTCTGAGAAGTCAAAGGGTGATTTCTACCCCTGAGCTCAAAATATACATTAAGAACATTCATTTCCTTTTTTTAAAAATCATTTTATTGGGGGCTCGTACAATTCCTATTACAATCCACACATCCATCCATTGTGTCAAGCACATATGCACATTTGTTGCCATCATCATTCTCAAAACATTTGCTTTCTACTTGAGCCCTTAATATCGGCTGCTCATTTTTCCTCCCCACTCCCCATCCCTCATGAACACTTCATAATTCATAAATTATTATTTTGTCATATGTTACACTGTCTGACGACTCCCCCCACCATTTCTCTGCTGTCCATCCCCCAGGGAGAAGGCTATATGTAGATTCTTGTAGTCGGTTCCCCCTTTCTACCCCACATTCCCTCCACCCTCCAGGCATCGCCACTCTCACCACAGGTCCTGAAGGAGTTATCTGTCCTGGATTTCCTGTGTTTCCAGTTGGTATCTCTACCAATGTACATCCTCTAGTCTAACCAGATTTATAAGGTAGAATTGTGATCATGATAGTGGGAGGAAGGAAGCATTTAAGAACTAGAAGAAAGTTATATGTTTCATCATTGCTACCTTGCACCCTGACTGGTTCTTCTCCTCCCCACAACCCTTCAGTAAGGAGGTGTCCAGTTGCCTACCAAAGGGTTTGAGTCTCCACTCTGCACTTACCCACCTTTACAATGATATGATTTTTTGTTCCTTAATGCTTGATACCTGATCCCTTCGACAGCTCGTGGTCACACAGGCTGGTGGGCTTCTTCCACGTGGGCTTTGTTGCTTCTGAGCTAGATGCCTGCTTGTTTATCTTGAAGCCCTTAAGACCCTAGATGCTATACTTTTATTAGCCGGGCACCATCAGCTTTCTTCACCACATTTGCTTATGTACATGTATGTCTTCAGTGATTGTATCAGGAAGGTGGGCACACACTGGTATGACTTTTAGTTCTTTGATGTCTGTTAAGTGGTCCCTTCTACAACTCGTGGTCAGGCAGGCTGGTGTGCTTCTTCCATGTGGGCTTTGATGCTTCTCAGCTAGATGGCCACTTGTTTATCTTCAAGCCTTTAAGACGCCAGAAGCTATATCTTTTAATTGCCGAGGAACCATCAGCTTTCTTCATCACATTTGCTTACGCACACATTTTTCTTCAGCAATCGTGTCAGGAAGGTGTGTATCCTGGAATGCCAATGTAATAGAACAATGTGTTCTTGCATTAAGTGCTTGAGTGGAGGTCCAATGTCCATCTGCTGCCTTAATACTAAACCTATAACTATATGCACGTAGATCTGTGTCCCCACACTCTTATATAAATATATTTACATATGTACATTCCAGTCTTAAAACCTCTATAAATACCCTTTGTCTCCTGGTTCTTTCCCCTATTTACTTTTACTTTCCTCTTGCCCCACTATCATGCTCAGCCTTCATTTGGGTTTCAGTAATTTCTATTAGTTACATTGCCCTTGCTGAATCCCTACCAGGCCTCTCACACCCTTCTTGCCATTAATGTTAGATCACTTGTTGCTCCTTTGTCCCTGGGTTGGTCAACACCACCTCCTTTCCCCCACTTTCCCCTCTCCCATGTCCCCCCGGAATCATTGGTCCCATTGTTTTCTTCTCCAGACTATTCAACCCATATCTTATCTAGATAGTTCTGCAGGTGTAGAAAGGACCAGGTATCAGACATCAAAGAACAAAATAACCATATCAATGGATGCCCACCTTCCTGATGTGATCACTGAAGACAAATGTGTGCATAAGCAAATGTGGTGAAGAAAACAGATGGCGCCCGGCTATGAAAAGATATAGTGTCTGGGGTCTTAAATGCTTGAAGATAAACAAGCAGCCATCTAGCTCAAAAGCAACAAAGCTCACGTGGAAGGAACATACCAACCTGTTTGACCACAAGGTGTTGAAGGGATCAGGTATCAGGCTTCAAAGAACAAAAAATCATATCATTGTAAATGAGGGTGAGTGCAGAGTGGAGACCCAAAACCCATCTGTAGGTAACTGGACACACCCTTACAGAAGGGTCACGGGGAGTAGATGAGTCAATCAGGGTGCAGGGTAGCAACAATGAAACATACAACTTTCCTTTAGTTCTTAAATGCTTCCTCCTCCACACTATCATGATCCTAATTCTACCTTACAAATCTAGCTAGACCAGAGGATGTACATTGGTACAAATAGGAACTGGAAACACAGGGAATCCGGGACAAATGATCCCTTCAGGACCAGTGGTGATAGTGGCGATACCTAGGAGGCAGAGGGAAGGTGGGTGTATTAGTCTGGGTACTTTGGAGAAACAAATCCACAGCAACTCACGTATAAGAGAGAGTTGTATGTAAAGAAAATGGGCATCATGAAAACATCCCAAGCCAATGCTGCCCAAGCCCACAAGTCCAGCATTAACCCATTAACCCAACACCAGTCCACAAAGTCCACCACCTCACAAAACAGAGGCAATGATGCCGACTCCAGGAGGAAAGTTGAGTCAGTAAATGAATAAGCATCTCAGCACTAGCAGGGGTCTCTACACGGCTGCTCCAGCACCCAGGGCTGCAATGGGATAGGTCCATGTAGCTTCTCCTTGGGGATGTCTTGTAGGAAGTCAATCTTGCAAGCTGAAGCAGGGAACTGCTATGCTAAGGCAGCTGCACCCGGCGCAACGATCACAAAACAAGAGACCCAAGAACTAGAAAGGAGAGGCTCACCACCCATTTATCCTTCCGCCTTTCAATTAGCCCCACATGTGATTATCGGCCAGGTTGGCACAATTAACTAACTCAGTGGGGTAAAAAGGGGGAACCAATTATAAGGATCTATATACAACCTCCTCCCTGGGGGATGGACAACAGAAAAGTGAGTGAAGGGAGATGTTGGACAGTGTAAGATATGACAAAATAATAATAATTTATAAATTATCAAGGGTTCATGAGGGAGGGGGCAGAGGGGAGGAAGTGGGAAAAATGAGGTGCTGATATCAAGGCCTCAAGTAGAAAGTAAATGTTTTGAGAATGATGATTGCAACAAATGTACAAATGTGCTTGACACAATGGATGGATGTATGGATTTTGATAAGAATTTTATGAGCCCCCAATAAAATAATAGAAAAACAGCAAACAAACAAAAAAGAGATGAGTGGATTATAAAATTATTGTATATGCACAAAATGACATACTATGCATCCCCCCCAAAAGTGATGAAAGAATGAAACACTTCATCTCATGGAAAGAGTTAGAGTATATTATGATGAGTGAAGTTAGCTAAGCACAAAAGGTCAAGTACAACACAAGTCCAATGAGGTAAGTTCAAACAACAGAAAAGGCATAATGGAAAATGCACACAACACACAATTCCTGGGCTGAGGGCCAGATAGTCTGGCACGAGCCAGACCAAACCCAGTATTTCATACATCTTCAAAAACAGATGTAGATAGCACCTGTACTGAAAGGCACCCTCCACCCCCTTTATATGCTTTTAAGGCCCTCAAAAGGGTAGAGGAAGACAATGAGAGCAATGGGGGATCAGGGCACTAACATACCTAATGGAGGGTATTGTTTATAATTCCACAGGAAAGGGAGAACACGCGTAGACCTCATTCTGGTGTGTCAATCCTTGAGGGCGATGTTTCTGCTTGGAGCAGCTTATTCTCAGAGATGACTGTAGGGCTGGCCTCTGCTCAAGACTTGAAGTCCTCTCCATAGAAGGCAGTGCTACAGAGGACAGCTGAAGACATAGTTCAGGGAGAGCAGCTGGTCTGACCCACCCGCATGGGGGCAAACCAAGAGTGGAGTGCAACAGACCAGCGATGGCAGCAAAGCCATGAAGTCCCCAAGGAATCCTGATTGTAGACTTCTGACTCAGGGGATACCACTTGGCATCCCATCTGAACTGGTTGGGGCTACTCACAAAGGGACCACACTGAAAGACCAAAGGGGTAATGGTGGGGTGGGGGTTGGGCACTAGACCCCTCTGTCCCTGACTGTAGGAATAGCAATGGGGACTTTTAGGATGCACGTCTTTTGGATTCAAATGATGAAAACTAGAAGGGTGTATGTGTTGTTAGGTTAGCAGGATCCAGGATATGGAACCCTGAAAGAAAAGGGGACTGGACTAATGGATTGTATCATGTCCTCTCTGTTTAACAGAGAGGTGTTCATCTACTCTGTGTCAGGATCCCTGATATTTTCTGTGGGCCATGAGAGGTGGGGGAGGAGAGCAGTGAGACAATAATGACATGTTCAGGGGAATAGTAAGAGTTCTAAAGTTGAAGACAAAGAGGCTGTAGCTCTTCTTTTCCTGTTGGATCAATAAAATTGTATCTGAGAGGAATTACTGAGAGGTGAACAACTGATAAACATGATCGTGGGACAGGAGGAAAGAAAAAGAATAAAAGTAAGGAAGAAGAATGAAAAAATATAGAGATAGATAATGTAAATATGTAAATATATAATTAAATATAGATACGTTTGTTTATTTTTGTATATAATAGAAAATGCAATAAGGAAGCAGATGGACTTTGGGCCTGTACTTAAATCTTACCTCAGTATAGGAACGGTTTGTTCTAATCATGTGGCATTGTATGATACCTCCCTGACACGACTGTGAAGACAAAAAAGGTGCTTAAGCAAATGTGATGATGAAAGCTGATGGTACCTGGCTATCAAAATATAGAGTATCTGGGTCCTTAATGGAGTGAAGTTAAACAAGCAGCCATCTAACAGGAAGTAACAAAGCCCACATGGAAGAAGCACACCAGCCTGTGTGATCATGAGGTGTCGACAGGAAAAGGTATTAGAATTTCAAAAACAAGCAACTAAATTGATGTGAACGAGTGGGGATGTAGTGGAGACCCAAAATCCACCTGAAAGATAATTGGACAGTCCTCAGCAGGGCCACACAGAAAGGATGATAAATTCAGGGTGTGAGAAAGCACTGGTGAAGCACATAATTATCCTCTAGTTCTTTAATATTTCCTCCCTTACTATTATGGCTTTATTTGTCTTACCTTATTAACCATGTTAAACTTGTGTATGTTCATTTGTATAATTAAGATTACTTGATTCATGTAAGCCAAGGTAGATTAGATAACTCTTTAGAAACAGTAGCATGAATAATGGTTCCCTGAGGGGGGAGGAACTGGGGAAGAGGGAACTGATAGCGTTGATGACTGTATAGCCCCATTTGAAGGGAGAAAAAACAGAATTGTAGGTGAATGAATATATTGTATGGTCAAGGATGTGGCTAAAAAATAAATTACTGTAATTAATTAAGGTCTCCAGGGGATGAGGGAGGGGAGGGAAAGGATAAAGGGAAGTTGATATCAAGGAGTTCAAGAAGAAAAAAAATGCTTTGAAACCAACTGTGGTAGTAATTGTACAATAATGCTTGATGTGATTGAATTATGGAATGCTATGATATCTGTAAGAGCTCCCAATAAAATGATAGAAAAACATTATAATCTTGGAAAGCCTATTAGATAGCTTTATTTTCTCATGTAAGGCTGATATTAGTTGAAAAACTTGACAACAGTGGGTTTGAATTTAAGTATACAACTCCAGAAATCTGATAGTCTAGCATATTTATTGTACTTCTTTTCTCAGCTGTGGATTTTAGTTTTCTTCTGTGTTTTCTGGCCTCAACAGTTAGTGCATTGGAGTGGGAAATGTAGTTAGAGAATTTTCTATGTTCTGCTAGAAGTTATTCTTATGATATTAGCGGAAACTGTTGGATTTTCACTGGAAAATTCTGTTTTGTACAACAATGATTTGGTGTTTATTTGCTTCTCTTAGTATATTTTTTGTGCATATTTCCCATATGTAATCTATAATTAGATTTTGTGTCTAAAGACATCCTTTGTATCCTTCTACATTCATAAACTCTACATTTGCAACTTTCTCTTCTAATAGAATTAAATGCTATTTAGTCATTTACAGAATTGATTTTAGGGTAAAATATTTAAGAAACATTTTATTTTAGTAAAAGCCTTTACTTAAAGAGGATTTGATGTACTACTTATTAATTAAGGCACCAACATAAAAATATATTTTTATATGACAACACTTTGCCAAAATCTAAATGAACTTCCTTACTTTTAATAAACATATGGTGGTTATTAATTGAGGGTCTGCTAAGTCATGTTAACATAACCTTGTTTGCTATGTTAGTGACAGATATGCTTTGACAGATGGACTGCTGGTATGGCTAATGCTGAATGAATGAGCATTTCAGACATGATACTAATATGTGAGCTGTGGCATTGGCACTTGGAACTATGGTATTCATCTTGGCAGACCAGACATGCTGTAAAAGCTAGCTGGTGGCTATGGCTAACCAAGCACAGGGCTGTCAGTTATATCGTTATTTGTAAAGGAACTACTGTCAAGACTTTAAACCGGCCACACCATATTTCTATTTAAACTTGACTCTGAATTTTGTCTTTTCCATATGCTTTATTCTTTTTGCGTTGTTGTTTGTGTAACATTTAAGAAAAGAGGACAGATGCTGACTTTGGCTCAGAATACTGTATAGACTTATTCTCATTCATTTTTCCCTTGAAACAAATTTTCTACAAACAGACAGACAGAAAAACAAACATATAGTTTTATCAGAGTATTGCGGTCTAGTCAGGGATTACATATAATTCAATGTGCCCGAAATACACATATATTTAACTTCGTAATTATTTTAGCAGGGTTTTCAGAGTTACAATTGAAGGTTGTTTCCTCTCTGAAAGCTCTGTGTTAGATGGCCTCAAGCACGCTCCAAGAACAAGCTGCTCTTTGGCATAAGCCATTTAACATTCATCCTATTTCCTGGAACTTGATGCATCTGGGCTGTGACATCTCACTGAATTTAGCCAGAAGCTAGAGAATTTGCCTGCTAGCACTTTTTATTGTACCTCCTTGACCTGAATATAGGTTTCTTTACATTCCAACCTTCAGATTTTGTCTAAGAATTGTAGATTTTCCAGTCCCGAGGCATATATGACATATCTAACATTTTGCTGTCCGTTGTGATTTGCGATTGAGAAAAGTTGATTCCAAATGGCATGCATGGAAAAATACATGTTTTTCCTGTTTAATGTTTAACAATTTGTACTATTAAAATATTAGACTATAAAGAAGGAATTAGTGTTTAATTCCCTTATGACTAAACTATTTCCTCCTTTGAAAATATATATATTTGTATCATGTGTGTTTATTAATGGAAAACATTCTAAACTCAAGGAAAGAAAAATAATGTTTTTAAGGTATTATGAATTCTAATACAATTATATGGGAAACATGTGCCCCAACATGATCCTGCTAACAGGATTAGTGGAGTGAGACTCACTTCTTCAGCTTCACATAGTTATACAGTTCTTTGATAAATAGTATCACATATTATAACTGAAATAGATGGTTCCCAATATAGGTGGACAATGTAGGTTTCATGGCCATATATAAATTTGTAAGAAAAACCAGGCAAAACAAAAAACAGCGAAGTTCTACTTCAGCTACCATATCGAATTGCACTGAATTCTATGCCTGTTAGCAGATCATAGATGAAAATGGTGCATTGTCAACGTCTTATGGAGGAATGTTTCTTTTCGATTTTGGGTTATTTCTTTAGCAGTTCATTGTTTTGGCTTCAATAAATGTTCTGGAAAGTAGTAAGAAAAATAGAAAGTATACTCAATGTTTAAGATGTCAGACATGACATATTCGTGAAATTTTATTTTCCTGAGAAGAATGAAAATATGACAATATAAAAAGGCAACTAAATTGACATCAATAGCTCTAAAATATTTGGGTGAATTTTACTCCTATAAAATTTTGAAAATGCTCAAAATTGAACTGGGTTTATAGTTTATAAATCTATTACCCTTCCGAGCATATCATTTATTTTAAATAATATTATTGACATAGACTAGCACAGTAATATTCTGCAGCCTTTTTAGTAATTTGCTTAATTCCTCCATAGATCCAAGTGAAAACAATTTAGTTAATGCAATTCATAACAAAGTTCGCTTTAGAACCATGACAATTTGTTTTTGTGTGATAAATTCTGTGAAGAAGAATGCCTGACAGTGGTTATTTTTGTAAAACATTTGCTTTAAACAACCCAGCTTCTGATTTTTGGATAGGTGAAGCAGCTGTTTTAGCTTCAAAGAAAATGTTGCCAGAGAGAAATTGTGTCCCTAAGGCATAGGCTGAGTTACAGCTTTAAAAAATTAAATTAGCCCAGCACACATTTTGTTTCCTTATTGCGTCGCTTCCTTGCATCATGGTCCTCCACCCACCATGACCACCTATTTGTTTGGCCTCAAATCTTCTGTAGTTTACTGACAGTAGCATGATAAATCACAGTTTCCGCTGGGCATTGTACCTGCTAGCATGGTCCTAGGCTCTGTATAGGAGCCTACATTCATGACTGCTCATGTAGGATTGTGAAATTGCTCTTCCAAATGCTTAAAAACTGATGTTCCATGAAACAAACTATTCTTAACAGGTGGAGTAATACTTTGGGAGTTGTGCCTCTTTCTTAAAAAATGACTACAATTCTGAATCTGAAGTAGCAGTCTCTTACCTTTGAGTGGCATTCAGAGACAGCCATAGTTATTTCATGCATAGTAGAGAAGGCAATATAACTATAAAATCAAGAGAAAATTATTCTGCTTTCTATTTTAAAATATATTTTACTTGACTACTTCTCTCACACATATATATTCTTAAATTTCAATAGTAAAACATGTCTAGATACTTAAAGGAAACCGCATTTAATTTTCATTAAGTTGTGATTGTAATAAACTTGTTATAAAAAAGATTACCTCACTCCCATTAAATGTGTTAGTACACACACTCATTAAAACACACGCACACACACGCAAACATATATAACTTACCTTAGATTACTCTGTAATTTACCTTGGATTGTTGTCTAATTAAAGGTTAATTATACCATGTGCCTTTAATTTATGAATAACTGAAGAACCACAATTATATAACATAAAAATATTATTGTAAAATAAAATTAAGGGTCAGTATGGCTATGTGAAATAGAGTATCATTAAAGTATAATGCAATTTTAGTCTAAAATTAATATAAGTAAGTAGGAGAATGAATAAATACAACTTAAATGATGCTAACTACCAGTAATACCAAATTTTAAATTGTTGCACTAGAATATCTTATTCTTAAATCAGGAATTTATAATTATTTGTTTGGTGTTAGTAAATAGAATGATATTGAATGTATATGTTATATGATTTTTGTTTATAAGAAAAGACTTGCCTTAGACTTTTCAAATTACTGCTTGAAAGCCAGATTATTAAACATGAGATTCTTAGTTTGAAAATATCACATTTTTATCTTATTAACTCATTAAACATACAAACCAAATTAAATGATAACATTTTATACTGGCATAAGTAAATTAAACAAAAAAATTCATAAATAATTTTAAAAGGCAGCAAGTCAAGCGAATTGAGTGAGACTACTTTTCATTAGAAGTCTTTTTGCCTCCAGGTTTTACCTTGGGCCAATGATATTATCCAAAGGAAAACATTGTAGAGTGCACTTTTTGCTATTTCTTGGATAGTTTAATTTGTTTTTTCAGTGCTGTCACTAACACAGTAAATCAATGCTACATGACACTTTGCAGTGGTATATAACATCACTCTTCTTATTTTGTCTAGATTCAGGAGGAAGCTTATAGCAGATGAATCCCTTGCAGGCTGATTCATTTCTAGTATTGATTTCCAAAAGTCTAGAAAAGGATGGCAGCCTTTCAAGTTATTGAACATTTAAAGAATAATCTGCTTGGATTTCTTTTACTCATCTGAAATATGATACCTTACTGATTCTTAGAGGATTTATAAGGAAAAAGCTAGTGAATTGTTTTCTTTATAATATTCTGATCCTTTTGACCAGTCGGTGACTAATTTTACTAGTTTACCCTGTGAGCAGATACAGATCATGTTGCTGTAACTGAAGAATTCTGCTGTAAGAAGATTTTTTGTTAAAATAGCAACATTAAATGAAACAAAACTTCTGAAAGTTATTTTTATTTATTTTCATTTTACAATACAAGATGGAATTCAGAGACATATGTTTAAGCTATCTGTCTTCCTTCCTACTTCATTCGCTTCTTTCCTTCCTTCTTTTTTAAAAGTAATTTTTATTTTACCCTAAAAGTGCATTTAACTTATATAAAAATATAATGGATGTTCTTGGAATTTTACTAGGATAAGCTAATAAGTATTGCTCTTAGGGTTCCACTTCATACTTACTCGAAAGAAAGCATGCTTAGAACTTGGAGGCAAAGGACATTCATAGAGGTCTAAATATATGCATGTACATATGTAAATATATTTATATATAATGATAGGAAAACAGATCTATGTACATACATATATTTATATGTTAAGTATCAAGGTAGCAGACGGATATTGGACCTCTACTCAAGTACTCCCTCAACACAAGAACACCTTGTTTTAATAACCCAGCATTCTGTGATGCTCACCTTCCCAACATGATCGCTGAAGGCAAAATAGATGCATAAGCAAACGTGGTGAAGAATGCTGATGGTGCCCAGCTATCAAAAGATAGAGCAACTGGGGTCTTAACAGCTTGAAGATAAACAAGTGACCATCTAGCTGAGAAGCAACAAAGCCCACATGGAAGAAGCACACCAGATCATGAGGTGTCCATGGGATAAGATATCAGGCATCCAAGGCACAAAACAAAACAAAAAAAGCAGATTGATGTGAATGAGGGGGAGGGCAGACTGGAGATCCAAAGCTCATCTGTAGACAATTGGACATACCTTCACAGAATGGTCACAAGGAAGAGATGAGCCAGTCAGGGTGCAGCATAGCACCAATGAAACATACAACTTTCTTCTAGTTCTTTAATGTTCCTCCCTCCCCTCCAACTATCATGACCTCAATTCTACCTTACAAATCTAACTAGTTCAGAGCATGTGAACTGGTACAGATAAGAGCTTGCAACATAGGGAATCTAGGACAGATAACCCCTCAGGACCAATAATGAGAGTAGCCATACCAGGAGCATAAGGTATCCTGGTGGGAGAAGAAATGGGGAACCTATCACAATGATCGACATATAACCCCCTCCCAGGAGGATGGACAACAGACGTGGATGAAGGGAGACAGCAGTCCGTGTAAGACATGAAAAAAGAAAGATAAATTATCAAGGGTTCATGAGGGACGGAGAGTGGAGCAGGGGGAGGAATGAGCTGATACCAAGGACTAAGTAGAATGAAAATGTTTTGAAAATGATGATGGCAATGTATGTACAAATGTGCTTGACACAATGGATGGATGGATGGATAGTGATAAGAGCTGTAAGACCTCCCGACCCAAATTATTTAAAAGCTAACTAAAAAGAAGTAAGAAAACATGTTTAAATGTATCTCTGTAATCAGAATATGACTACAGATTAGTTCTCTCATGAATACATTAGTCCTACTCTTGTTAGAATGCCTTAAAAAATACGTGCAAACAAAACTGTTTTCCAAGGAGATACAATTTAATCAATTGATTTCAAGGCTAAGAGATCAGTTAAGAAGGCTTGTGACATTTTTTTTTAAATAGAAGAGGGGTAAGCTAAGGAAGCTTATTACAAAGACGTTTTTATAAATATTGAAAACTGTATTGGGGATGAAAATGCAAAAACTCTCCAAGCAGGAATTATTTTCCATCCTGACATTAAAGCTTCCTATTCTTTTTGTTGGGAAATCTACCCCTTTTTTGCTGGGAAACATAACCCTTTAAACCCTTAAACCAAACCAAATTCATGGCCATCAAGCCAATTCTAATTCATAGTGACTCTGTAAGACGGGTAGAATAGCCCCCTCTGGATTTCTGATACTGTAAATCTTTATGGACATAGAAAGCGTCATCTTCCTCCCTCAAAGAGGGAGGTCCTTTTGAACTGCTAGCCTTGATGTCGGCAGTTCAAAACTTAACCATTAGTCCTCACCCCCTCCTACCCTCCAGCCTTAAGTGGCCTCTTTGACTTGTTTTTCTTCCCCAGACTCAAATAATTATATCAAGAAACAGAACTTGAGTCTCTCAATGCTAGAACTGTCATTTTGACATATTGTAAATCAAATAGCCCAGAGTTGAGGGAAAGTTAGAGAGACTGAAATATGGTCTTTATAAATGTATAGATCTATGTGAAGAATATGTCAGGAAATGATGTCTTCACATTTTTACAGATTTGTTTAATCAATATTTCTATGATTTTATAGCAGTAATTTTTTACTTACCCTCATATTTTAATAAATTGTGTTAAATCAACTCTATATCTAAAAGGTAGGGCTCTAAGAGTCACAACTAGGATGAGGAATATCTTTTAAGGCTCTTGTTGTGTATCTTAGGAACCCTGATGCTGTAGTGGTTACACAATGGGCTTCTCACCACAATGTCAGCAGTTGGAAATCACCAAAGACTCTCTGAAAGAGTTACAGTATCAGCAATCCTAAGGGGCTACCCTGTCCTACAAGGTTGCTGTGAGATGGAATAGACTGATGGGAGTGAGTGTGTGAGTGAGTGATTGTGTAACTTATTTACCATGTTGATTAGCTAACACTGTATTTTTAAAATTGATGTCAAATGATAACAAATTGCTTTCTGTGATTCTGAAAAGCAATCGAACAATATTTCTGATGAAGGTAAAGAAGACTTCCTCTTCTGATGAAGATGAATTTCTAAAGGCCAAGTTTTTCCCATATTTCAAAGGAAATTTTTCTTTAAAACCAGCACAGATTATAATATAATAACTTTGATATTAACTGAATACCTCACAATGTCTCTGATTAGGGTTCAAGTATCTAGTTTCACTTAATACTGAAAATGAGCAAAGAAAGGCCCAGACTTTTGGCATTTGCACTAACACTTTTATTATGCTGATGATAGTAAAAGAAATAAGATTTGAACCTTGGACTTCAGTATATGAAATTTCAAATTCTTTTAACTTTATCAGAAAATAGTAGAAGCAGATAGGTGGCTGTGCACAGCAGGTCCCTTTTTGGAGTTGATTGTAGTATGTTAGGTCACATCATGGGGGGCTGTTAGGCCTCAGCTGCCAAACCACTATGCATTCTGGCCCCTCCATGTGGACACAAAAACTAACACAATTGAATTAACAAAATTCAGTTTCTCAATAAACTTTGTTTTTACTGGAGTGTTTTTTCTAACAATATAAATAAAATGACTAGTTTTTAATACAAACCACAAAAAGTGGAAATAAAATTAAAATAATAGCAAAATTCACAACAACAAATTAAATCTGAAAATCATATGTTCATCAACCCCAAAGCTACAGGAGTCAGGAGAAGCATTCAACTTAACATTTGGAACCTGATTGGATTTTTACCACTTCTCAAGCTGTGTGAAGCCATTTCATTAATATAATTCTTTATTTACATCTATAATTATTTATATCTATATCTATGCCTGTGTATATGCCTATGTCTACAACTATAGCTAGCTATATTGACATCTACAGCTATATATTTATCTATCTCTAACTCTATTTCTATCTATCAATGTTGCTGTGTGGTGCTATTGAAATTGTTCTGACTTACAGTGAATTTACAAACAACAAAACAAAACACTGCACAGTCCTGCACCTGATTCTTCATTTTTTTAAATCATTGTAATGGAGCTCTTACGACTCTTGTTACAATCCATACATCAATTGTATCTGATATATTAGTGCGTATATTGTCATCGTTCTTTTCTAACATTTGCTTTACATTGAGCCCTTGGGATCAGCTCCTCTTTTTCCCTCCCCCCAAACCATCCTCATGGGCCCTTTGATAGATTATAGATTGTTATTATTTTCATATCACACACAGTCCGCTCTCTCCCTTCCCCACTGGTTTCTGTTGTTATTCCCCCTGGACTGGATGGGGGTATGTGGTTGTGTGCCATTCATTGAGATTAGTATCCCCTCCCTCCCCACCTTTCCCCACTTCCCCTACCCTTTTGGTATCACTATTCCCATTCCTGTTCCTGGTTTCCGTGTGTTGTGAGTTAAACCTCTTGCCTCTACCTATGTACATGCTCCTGTCTAGTCCAGACTGGGAAGCAGCACTGGAATCATGATAGTGGAGGGTGAGAAGTCCTCAAGGGATCAGAGGACTATTACGTGATCTATCGGTGCCCTACTGACCTCTGACTCATCCCCTCCCTGCGACCACTCTGTGGGGGTATGTTCTATTGTCCACAGATGGGTCTCTGCTCCAACCTCCCTCACTCTCATCAACACAGTTTTGTTTGTTGTTTGTTGTGAATCTTCTGATGCCCATTTCCCAGTCCTGGTAATGCTTCATGATTGCACCTGCTGGTGTGCTTCTTCCATGTGGGCTTGTTGCTTCACTGTTGAATGGCTGCTTGTTCAACTTCAAGCCTTTAAGACCCAAGATCTATATCTTTTAATAACTGGGCACCATCCTGTCTTCACCATATCTGCTTATACATCCATTTTGTCTTCAGCTGTCATGTGGGGGGGGTGCGATGGGGGGGGTGGGCATCACAAAATGCCAATTTGTTAGAACAAGTGTTCTTGTAATGAGGGAGGCTATGAGCTGAGGCCCAAAGCCCATCTGTAGCCCCAGTGTATTGCCTTATAAATATATATACATAGGCCAATACATCTATTTTTATGGATTAATGTATTTACGTAAGTCTACACCTCAGTTAATGCCCCTATCTATACCTTTGCTTCCTAGAGCTTATCTCTGTTTCATTTTGCCTCCTCCTGCCCTACCATCACTTTCCCCCTCCTTCTACTCTTAGTACTTCCTCTCAGCTGGGTTGGTGTTGTTCTAATACTCACAGGATCGCTACATCCTTTTAGATGTTGGTTTCAAATCCCTAGTTGTTCCCCTGTCTATGGTCTTGTCTGCTCACCACACCCTCTCCCAGCCTCCTTCTTCCCTAAGACCCTCTTGGGGCCATTGGCCCCGTTGCTTTCTCCCCGAGCTTCCATCCCATGTCCATCCCATATAAGTAGGCAAACCAGCAATGTCCTAGTCCAAACAATAAGAAAACATAAGGTTGGAAAAAAGAAAAGGAGAGAGAAAAAAGCCCTACAGAGATCCAAGTCTGTCCACTGGCCCCCATGAGTCCCCACCCCTTGGTCCTAGGGGAGATTCAGGGGATGCCCCTCCTAACCCATAGTCCATTCTTGGGGCTCGTCAGGGGATCTTTGGATCAACTTTACTTCAATTTCTGATCTGCTATGTTCCCTTCCTGGTTTGTCCCACTGTGGGGGATTCTGTCCACACTGTTTCCCCACCGTGTGTCGCCATTATTGTCCTCTGTCACCATATGCTCCAGTTAAGGGACACATGTCTCGAGTTGTTGGCAGTCCCACAGTCCTCTCTGTGCCTTAGCAGCTCCGTGCAGGGACATCGTCCTTTGGGATTGGTGAGCCTATGTGGAGACTAGGCTGACTGTCCCTTTCTCTTTTTGACTCTTGGTTTGCTTCTGTGTGGGCATGGCCAATTGGTTCCTTTCCCCCACCTGCAGGTGTAATGTTGTTCTCTGCGGCTCACACTTCCGGGGGAAGGAAAGACTGGCTGTGATTTGGGCCTGGCCTGTAGCCCAGTCTTTTCATGCATTCCTCCATGTGGTTACATTGCCCTCCCGGTTTGGTGCACTGTGGTGGGGTCTGTATGCACATCCCAATTCTGTGGAAACACAACCAATACTCTCCTCTTGGGTGGGTTAGTGTCCTGTTCCCCCCACATCATCATCTCAGTTTCTCCCCACCCCCATCCTGGCCCCTCCTACCCTCCCTTTCCCCTTCTTTATGTTGGATTCACATGTACCTCCTTGGGTTTGATCTGACCTCCACCCAACTACCTGTGCCTCCACCCATATATTATGAGACAAGTGTCTTCTTCTATTCCTGCTGTGCTGATTATATTTACCTGAGGGAACTTATATTATACTTGTACTTTTGTGATTGGCTGACCTCACAGCATAATTCTCCACTCATCTATTGTTGAAACTGTAGGTGTTTCCAACTCTTTGCGATTGTGAATTCCACTGCAATGGACATTGGAGTGCAGATGACTTGTCGTGTTTTATTTTCTTCCTCTTCTGGGGATATACTCAGTAGAGGGATAGCTGGGTCATAAGGTAAATCAATTTCCATTTTCCTTAAGTATCACCAGATCACTTTCCACAGTGGCTGTACATATGTACACAATCACCAGCAGTGGAGGTGAGTTCCTATTTCAGCACATCCCCTCCAACATTTGTTGCTTTCTGATTTTCTGATTTGGTATCTCATAGGTATTTTAATTTGCATGTCTCTTATGGCTAATGAACGGGAACACTTTCTCATGTGTTTATTGGCCATACGGGTCTCCTCCTTTGTGAAATTTCTTTTCACTTCTTTTGTCTACTTCCTCAGGGCGGTCACTGTTTTCCTCTTTTTTGGAGGCCATGCGGGTGTTATAGATTTTAGTAATAAGCCCTTTGTCTGATGTGTCATTACTGAAAATCCTCTCCCAGTCTGTGGGTTGTCTTGTTACCCTCTTGGTGAAGTCTTTTGAGGAGCACAGGTGTTTTATTCTTATTAAACCCCATTTGTCAATTTCCAGTTCACCTGTGTGTGTGTGTGCCCTTCCCTATTGTGGTGAGCCTTTGTATTCCCTGGGGCAATGATCTTAGGCTAGTCCCAATTTCTTCCTTGATGGTCCTGATGGTTTGGGGTTTTACTTCTATGTCTGTGGTCCACCTTGAGTTTGTTCTTGTGCATGGGGAGAGGTAAACGTCTTGTTTCATTTTTCTACATGTGGATATCCACTGTTTCCAGCACCACTTGTTAAAGAGAGCATCTGCTTCCCACTTGATGCTTTGGGGGCCCTTATCGAAGATCAGTTTTCTATGTGCTGATGGTTTTACTTCTGGGCTTTCTGTTCTTTTCCACTAGTCTGAGTATGTGTCATTACGTCAGTACCACACTGGTTTGACCACTGTGGCTGTGTAGTAAGTGTTAAAATCAGATAAAGTGAGTCATCTGCCTGTCCTTCTTCTTGAGGAGTTCTCTACTAATTCTGGGCTTCTTCCCTATCCATATGAATTGGTGGTCAGTTTTTCCAGTTCTTTAAAGAAGGTTGTTGTTATTTGACTCAGAATAGTGTTAAGCTTATAAAGTGCTTTGGGTAAGTTTGACATCTTTGCTATGTTGAGCCTTCCAATCTATAAGCATGGGCTGTTCTTCCATTTGTAGAGGTCACTTTTGATTTCCTATAGTAGAGTCTTGTAGTTTTCCTTGTATAGGTCTTTAATTTTTTTGATTAAATATATTCCTAGGTATTTCAATTTACTTCATCTCTGCCTTTTCTGTGTTGCTTCCCTCAAATCCTGTATTACTCCAAGCAGGCTTCTGAAAATTTCTTTTTGTGGCATATCTGCGTCTGATTCTTCTATGAGTGTCATTAACTCTGCTGCCGTGTTTTGTCTGTTTTTTTGTGTTGTTGAGAGTGATGTAATCTATTGATACTCTTTTGACCCCTGTGTGGAGGTTGGTGCCATGTTTCTTGGACACCAGGGGGCCTTGACATCTTTCTGTGTGTTACTGATAAGGGTGCTTTTGGGGGGCTTCCTGTGACCTACTACAGAGGTGAGTTAGACGGCCATGCAGGCAGAGTTCCTCAGTGGTTCAGTGGCCAACAGTGGTAAGGAGGTTCAGTGACTGGAATGGGACTGGAGCCTGAATGTATGAGTCTGGGCTGCTTTGAAATGGTCTATCAGGCCATGCTTAGCAGCCTTTTGTCTTGTTTAATTTAATTTAATTTTTTTTAGTGATGCCTAATAGAAGGCGAAGGTGTGGGAGGCCTCGCTGCTATGGTATGGGGTACTGATCAAGGACTCCAGAGCCAGGCTATATGTGGGGAATGTATGCTCTTCAGATCAAGGATGCACAACGCCCTGCTCCCCACAGGTCTGGGATACTAGGGAAGTGCTGAACCGGTAGGCAGAAGTGCTGGTGGGAAGTGCACACTAGTGGAATGGGCCAGCACCGGAGAAGCAGGCGGGAATTGTGTGAGCTCAAGCAGGAAGCAGGAGTGGTTCGGCAGGAGCATGTTGGCACACAGGGAGTGAACAGATTTGGCAGGGAAAACTCGCTGGAGCAGCTCAGCACAGCCAAAGCAAGGAGGCAGGTGGGGACGCTGGGGGAGGGGTCTCAGGCAACAATGGGGGTGAGGTGCCCCCTGCTGCAAGTCACCTAACCTGCTACAGGTAGACTGTAGGTCAGTTCCTAGGACCCTGGGTGAATGGAAGGAAAGACCCAAGCTCTGTGGCGGATCACTGCCACGTGGGGGGAGGTGAATGGCGGGAGAAGGATGCTGCTCTCCAAGTGGAGCACTGTGAGCGGACAGCTGCTGAAGGGGGTCCCACCACAACTGCGTGTGCCTCAATTGGGCGGCCAAGCACTTCCTGGCATGGAGACCAGGCCTGAGAGAGGAGTGGGGCAATTGGTGACTGTGGCTGTGGCGGTGGCATTGGTGGCGGTGCACAGGGGCAGCTCAGCCGGATGAGCTGAGATGTCCCAAGGATCAGATCTCAGGGTCTCAGCTCAAGACAGATGCACGGAGGAGGGTTGTGGTAGGGGGTCCTCTAATTCACCAGAACTCTTCCACTAGACCTCTTGGACACCAGACTGGTCGTGCACGAAAGAGTTCTCAGTATATGCTGTTTACCTAGATGCCATCTTGATGAGGGGGCCTCCGTAATTATTTTTGAAGCTATTGTTGCAGCCCTTGGGTCAATCCATCTTGTCTTCCTTTCTCTTTTTAACTTTCTGTGTTAGGCTGGGCTTACTCGAGCAAAAAATCCAGTTACACAGGTGTGCAAGAAAGAGCTTTATATCAAGAAGTAATTATATATCAAGAAAACACCCCAGCCCAGTCCAACTCAAATCCATAAGTCAGACACTAGTCCACAAGTACCTCTTCAGACTCACATAGTCATTTGCACTGATGCAGAATGCAGGAAGATTACAGGCTGGTGGGTGCAAAGTTGTATAGATCCAATATTGGCGGAAGCGTTGCAGTGCTCCTGCAGCTCTCTGGGTCAGCAAGCAATAAGGTCAAGGAAGAGAGAGAGAGAGAGGTCGGCCTCCAGAGAGCTATATGTTTCGGTCATACCTCCAAAGGAAGTCATCAGACTGGACCTGATTAATAAACTGATCTCCACCCATGTCTTCTGGCAGTTGTCATGTGGAACAAAAATAAAGCCTAACTATCACACTTTCCCAAGCATAATGTCCTTCTCCAAGCTCTCACCTGATAACTTGTGCAAAGTACATGAGATAAAGTCTTGACATCCCGGCTTCTAAAAGGCATTCTATGTACTTCTTCTAGGACAGATTTATTGGTTCTTTAGACAGTCCATATTACTTTCAATATTCTACTCCAATACCTTAATTCAAACAAGTTCATTATCCTTCTATCTTATTTATTCAATGTGCAACTTACACATTCATTTGAGGCCATGGAATAAAATCATGCTCGTGTCAGGTGCACTCTGGTAGTTACATAATCTGGTGTCAATTTGAGGATTAAGAGTATATGGGTGGAGTCTAGCCTGTCAATCCGGAGATAGATAGTGAGACCTCTGTGTGAGCATGGCCTTCTCTTGAGAATTCTGGGAACTCCTATGTATCATCCTTGGAGGCAGAAGATACTTCTCTGTCTCTGCTTACTTCCTATGAGACATCTCTGAGGAGAAGCCACATGGACCTACTATCCTGATGGAGCCCTGGGAACCGGAGAAGCCACACAGAGACCCCTGCCAATGCTGACATGCTTACTGGATCCAAAGACTTTCTACCCACTGGCCTCTGATTGTCCTGCATTTGGCATCATTGCATGTGTTTCATGTGTCTGAAGAGATCTTTATAGATTGGTATTGGCCAAATGGGTTAATATCAGACTTATGGGCTTGAACTGGACTAGATTGGGATGCCCTCTTAATGTACAATTGCCCTTTGTATAAAACTCTCTCTTATACACATATGAGTGTCCATGGATTTGTTTCTCTGATCTACCCAGACTAACACATGCACCTAAGTCCTCAAATAACTTTCCTGATTTTCAACACTCCAAAGAATTCTTGTGCACCCGATTTACCAATGAAATTAGGTAAATGCTTTGATTACTTGACATCTGCCTACATGAGAATTGATTGTGAATCTGTGGCAGTTATATAATCATTTGTCAATTTGAAGATTAGAAGTGAAGGGGGGGAGTCTAGCCTGTCAATCAGGTCATTGCCAATGAGGCCTCTGAGTGGGCATGGCCTTCTCCTGAGGATTCTGGGAACTCCTGTATTCCTCCCTAGAGGCAGGAGACACTCTCTCAGCTCACTCCCTGTGATACATCTTTGTGGAGAAAATGCATGGAGAGAGGTTGATAGAGCCAGAACTCTAGAACCGGAGAAGCCACATGGAGAGCCCCTGACAGTGACGAGATGCTTACAATGCCACTGGATCCACAAGACTTCTGACCCACTGACCTGTGATCTTCTTGCATTCCATGGTCATTGCATGTATTTCATGAGTCTGAAGAGCACTTTATAAATTATTATCGGACATATGGGGTACTATCAGACTTATGGGCTTAGACTGGACTGGACTGGGCTGGGATGTTTTCTCAATATTCAACTGTTCTTATATAAAAACCTCTTCTTATATACATGATTGTCTATAAATTTGTTTCTCTAGTCTACCCATACTAACATTGGATCCAAGCAAGACAATATCCTCAACAACATCAATCTTTTCTCCATGTATCATGATGCTGTCTAATGGCCTACTTGTGAGGAGTTTAATTTTCTTTACATTGAGTTGTAATCCACATTAATGTATGCAGTCCTTGATCTTCATCAAGGATTCAAGTCCTTGTCATATTCAGCAAGCAAGATGTGTCATCTGCATGTTGAAGGTTATTAAAAGGTCTTCCTCCAATCCTAATACCTCACCCTTCTTCATATAATATACCTTTTCTGATTATTTTCTAGGTATGCATTTTGAATGAAAGGACATAACCCTGACACGCAGGCTTCTTCATTTTAAACTATGCAGTATTTCCTTGCTTTGTTTTTACAACTGTCTTTTGATCCATGTCCAAGTTCCTCAGGATCACAATGAACTGTTCTGGACTTACATTTCTTATCCAGCCTATCCAAAATCTGTTATGGATCCATACAGCCAAATGTTTTACCATAGTCAATAAAGCACAAGAAACTATCCTTTGGTCTTCTCTGATTTCAGGGAAGATCCATTTGACACCATCACATCAGTAATGATCCCTGTTCCACATCTTCTTCTGAATATAGACTGAACTTCTATCTGTTCCCTATTACTTTACTGTTGCAACTATCATTGAATGGTCTACAGAAAACCTTTGCTTGAGTTTGATATCAATGATATTGTTTTAACATTTGATCATACTATTATGTCACCTTTCATTGAAATGGATACAAACATGGACCTCTTCCAGGCAGCTGGCCAAGTAGCCATATTCCAAATTTCTAAGTACAGACAAGTGAGTGCTCCCAGTACTTCATCAGCTTGTTGAAACATTTTAATTGGTCTTCCATCAACTCCTGAAGCCTTGTTTTCTGGTTAATACTTTCAATGCAGCTTGGATTTATTCCTTCGGTACCAATGATTTGTGTTCATAAGCTGGCTCTACAAATGGTTATATATTGACTACTTTTGGTTCATTGATTCTGTATTGTTTCCACATTATTTTGATACTTCTTGCATCATTCAATATTTTACCCATAGAATCTTTCAATATTTTAGATTGAGGCTTGAATTTTCTCTTGAGTTCTTTTTGAAGACATGGTGGGTGCTTTCTTCCTTTTCGGTGTTCTATCTCTAGGTCTTCACACATGTGGCAGTTACATAATCTCCTGTCAACTTGTGAAGGGTGCCATCCAGCATGTCAATCAGGTTGCAGATTGATTGGCTTCTGCCTCTACTTCTGCCTTCCCATAGGAGTGTCTAGTGGACATAGACCCTAACCATCACAGGATCTCAACTAATTATCTGGTTTATCAGGGAATTGCTTCCCTCTTGCTGAACGTGAGGACAATGTCTCCTTTTACTTTGCAATGTTCTGAATCTCATAGCCTCTTAGTGGACTTTTCTCTGCCTAATTGGTTTTGTTTTGTTTTGTTTTCTGGCAGATGCCATGAAACTTCACCTTAATCAAGCAGCTTAGTAATTAACCAAAGATTCAAGAGACTAAACACAAAGCTCTGTCGTTCCCACTCTTCATTGCTGCCTCATTTGGAGTACTCTGTCCTACAAATTGCCGCTAACTCAACGGTCTAAAATGGTGATTTCATCTTTAATTTGTTATCTTTTAAACCTACTTCCTTGTATTAAGTTTTGGAAAATCATCCCAAGGATAAAGTTAGGGTAATTTTAGTAATCATCTCATATGCCCCTTTTTAGAAGGTTCCAAGTCTATGCACTTTTTGATTTAATGTCTTGATGAAGTATGCCTGGGGTTACGCTACAAAGTTTTCCAAGTTTTTGGCTTAAAGCCGCTTTATATCTTGTCTCTGTATCTGTTGGAATAAGAAGTCGAATATTAAATTTTGATCGACACTTTTTCTTCATCTTCTTGTGTCTTCTATACTATCTTGACGTGCCATTACGCCTTCATTCATTACCTCGTGAATTTACTATGTATTCAGCATTGATATACTTTTGGACCTGATATTCAGGTTTTTGCTAAAAATTTACATTTATATATTCTATCAAAAATTTAAAAACAACATACTGATTCCAAATTCCCTGACATTATTTTTTAGTGACTAGTCCTTTTCCACTGCATTGCGTTATTACCGTCTCCCACTCTTACTCAAAGTGAAATCACTTCTCTGTCTTTAATTTCTTTGAAATTCCAAGGATTGTTAATTTTGCTTGACATTATTCTTAGCATATAGGATTATAGTCTCTGATACTTTTAATTATTGTTAAATAATTATAACTACTCCATATGTGTCCCTATTGCTCCTATTGTTCTTTTTATACATTAAGTACAGGGGCAAAACAATAAAAACAGGTAATTCTTGTTAGTCCTTATTTCTACTAGTCATATCATCAAAACCTCAGGTTTACATATTAACTCTACACTGATTAATTTTATATCTTCAGTTCTGACCTCTCTCCTAAGCTCCAGATTTTCAAATTCTATTACCTGTCAGAAATTGCTTTCCAAATACTTTGCTAGTTCCATGCATTCAAAAGTGTTAGGCAATTTCAGTCATCTGTAACATTGTATCTCAATTCTTATTACCCTCAACTTTTGGGTTTCTGTGAATATGATCATCATTCTCTTAATCATAAGGTATTCAATTTTGACAGCATGATAAACTTGAGGGTACAATTAAATATGCACAAGGAGAATAATTTGAGCTACATCTACAACATAGAAAGTGAATACATAAAATAATTACATAAAGCTATTGATTTTTTCAGAAAACTAATATTTATATATACTTTAAAAATTATTATTGAGTTGCACATATATCTATTGAGAAACTATTATGCAGTAAACATTGGTAATACTATGACAGATGCTGAACTTGTCTCATGAGGTTTACATTACAGTAGGAAATAGGGACAAGCTGATAGGAAATTACAAAACATGCTGTTAAATGCATTTGACAGTAAGAAGGGAGAAGGATCGGTGAGGTTGGAACGTTAGTTGGGAATTTGTTCTGTGTTTTTAGCCTAGAGACTTCATCATGACTAAATGTTTGTAGAAAAAGTATATAATGATGAGGAGATAAATTGATTGCTAACTGATGGGACTAATGGGTGGAAAGTGGCATTGAGAGGGATGGAGAGATTGAGCTTTGATTTGTTGTTGGAAAAATTAGCATTAGATCAGCATTTTCTCTATTCAAACAAGGGTTAAATAAAGGATAGTCAAGTGTAGACAGTGAAAAAAATTACAGTGGCTAGAAATCAATACATCAATAGAATTCACATATAAGATTTCTATTGCCAAGGAAACTGGTGTAAGATTAAATATACAGCCTCTGAATGTATATTTTTTGTGTTTAAATCCTACCACTTCCAGTTACTAGGCTTTTGACATCAATAAACCTCTGAATTTCTGTACACTTCAATTTTCCAATATTGTAAACAATAATCACCATTACCATTACTCAGTATGTTTGCAAGGATATATAAACTTATTCTCAGAGAAGTATTTAGGTTTAGGGTTTTTTTAAGTGTAAAATGTAAATGTAAAACATGCTGATAATTGTAGAAAATTTATATGAAAGAAATATGAGCACTGTGGATTTGATATGAAAGAAAAAAATTACACAGGAAACAGCAAACTTTTCAGAAGCTTCAGATTCTTATTTGAGATTAAACAGAATAGACATTTCTAGTGCTTACGTTAATCAACTGATTCGTATGATTTTGGAGGATATTTTAGATCAATCTTATATATTAAATTTTTCAAACTGTTTTACTAAAAATATATGTGAGCATATTTTAAATATACTATATGAATATAATTTATAAATAGAACATGTTTATAACAGGTATGATTTCCAAGTGCATGTTTAGTGAAGAAAATAAAACAAATGACCATGAATACCTGCAGATAATATCAACATTGAGATGCTCTTCCTATGCCTAGACTTTTACTAAAATTTTCTTTTCTATTGCCTTATCAAAATCCATTTCATAAATCCTATTGAAATATTTACCATGGTAGTGCAGGAAGGATTGGTACACATTTATGTCACTCATGACCAGAACTTATATTGTCTACTTGCATATTTTTTAAATATGTTACATGTCCGTCCCCCAGGAAGGAGGTCACATATAGTTCCTTGTAATCGGTTCCCTCTTTCCAACCCACTCACCCTCTACCCTCCCAGTATCACCACTCACACCTCTGGTTCTGTAGGGATCATCCACCCTGGGTTCCCTGTATTTCCAGTTTCTATCTGTACCAGTGTACATCCTCTGGTCTAGCCAGACTTGCAAGGTAGAACTGGTATCATGATAGTGGGAGTGGGGAGGAAACATTTAGGAACTAATGGGAAAATTGTATTTTTCATCATTGCTACATTGCACCCTGACTGGTTCGTCTCCTCCCCAAGACCCCTCTGCAAGGGGCTCTCCAGTGGCCTACTAATGGGCTTTGGATCTCCACTCTGTACTCCCTCCATCCTTCACTATGGTAAGATTTTTTGTTCTGATGATGCCTTATACCTGATCACTTTGACACCTCGTGATTGCATAGGCTGGTGTGCTTCTTCCATAGGCTTTGTTGCTTCTGAACTTGATGGCCGCTTGATCACCTTCAAGCCTTTATGACCCCAGACGCTATAGTTTTTGATAGCCGGGCACCATCAGCTTTCTTCACCACATTTGCTTATGCACCCATTTGTCTTCAGTGATTCCTTCGACACCTCATGATCACACAGGCTGGTGTGTTCTTCCATGTGGGCATTGTTGCTTCTGAGCTAGATGGCCATTTGTTTACCTTCAAGCTTTTAAGACCCCAGATGCTATATCTTTTGATAGCTGGGCACCATCAGCTTTCTTCACTACATTTTCTTAATCACCTGCTTTGTCTTCAGCACTTCTGTTGGGAAGGTGAGCATCATAGAATGCCAATTTAATAGAAGAAAGTATTCTTACTTTGAGGGAGTACTTGAGTGGAGGCCCAATATCCTTCTGCTACCTTAATACTAAACCTATAAATATAGGCACATAGATCTATTTCCCTCCCTAGGGGATGGACAACAGAAAAGTGGGTGAAGGGAGATGTCAGACAGGGCAAGATATGACAAAATAATAATTTATAAATTATCAAGAGCTCATGAGGGAGGGGGGAACGGGGAGGGAAGGAAAAAATGAGGACCTAATGCCGGGGGCTTAAGTGGACAGGAAATGTTTTGAGAATGATGAGAGCAATAAATGTACAAATGAGCTTTACACAACTGATGCATATATGGCTTGTGATAAGAGTTGTATGAGCCCCTAATAAAATGATTAGAAAAAAAAAAAAAAAGAAATTCAGAGACTCAGGCTTCAATCAGACCTGCTGTATCAAATTCTGCACTTCAACAAAATCCTGAGCTGCTTCCTATGTGTATAAAAGGTTGAGAAACATTGATCTAACCCTAGGTTCCCAGACCTGGCTGCTCATTGGAATCACCTGGGGATGTGGTGAAACGACAGTTCCCTGCTCCTGGAGATTCTGATTCATTAGGTTGCACATGAAGCCAAGGGACCTGAAGTTGCATTAGACCCCAAGCGGTTCCAATATCAGTCAAGTTTGGGGACCTAGTATCTAAACCAGGAATCAGCATTTTTTGGGGGGAGGGGGTGCGGTAAAGGAATATATTATAAGTTGGTAACCTTTGCAGCCATACTATTTTGGTTGCAACTATTTGACCCTGTCATTCAAACTTGATAGCAGCTCTTCACAAGATGAAAGTTAATGGATATGATCTTATCCCAATAAAACAATTTATGGACACTGAAAAAAATATGTTACATGGTATAATAATTTATTGAGCTCTTTCAATCTCTTAATTGGTGGTTTGTACAAAATCAGAATTGTGGACAGAATCTTTAGATTTCCCTCATATCCTCAATACTATTGCTTATATTTCTAGAGATGATCTGCAGAAATCCACAGACCTATAGTGCAGACTCAAAAATTTTTCTTTTTTCCTATCACTACAATCATTAGACATTTGTTTTATCTAACAGTCTGCTATCAACTATTGTACAGAAAGCATAACTGATTCCATAAATTGTTAGTCACTTAAAAAATCTGAAGGATATAGAGTTTTATAAAAATATGAGTAGCACCTGACACTTGGAAAATTTGTCTGCACAGTTTTCTAAATGTCCTTGTAGACTTTGCATTTTTCTATAATAAAATTATGTGATAAAAAAGCAGTGATATTTTAAGGTTCTTCTCATAATTCTATGCAATATTATAGCAATGACCTGTGAGGAAAATAAAAAGTGATTTGATACAGGAAAGTAGTTTGTCATGCTACAAAGTTTGTTTGTAATAGTCATGAAATGCCAATAAAAGCTTAAAATATTACATTATGCCCAGCAATTTTGAAGAAAGGAATATTAAATTTGCCCCACTCAAGGAATTGGCCTTTAGCCAAACATCACAGCTAAGTTCAAAATAAGAAAAATACCATATGGTGATCAAATATTTTTGCATTGTATTTATGGCAGATATTATTACATGATGATATATTATTGACTTGAATGGGCAAGAGAATGGTGCTTTACCTAGCACTAGAGAGACAGAGATGCCTGTGGTAGTTAAATAACCTCTTGTCATTTTGAGAGGATTAGGCGTGAAGGGGTGGAGTCTGGCCTGTCAATCAAGATATAATGAATTAGTCCTCTGTGTGGGCATGGCCTTCTCCTGAGAATTCTGGGAACTCCTGTATGCCCTCCTTGGAGGTGGGAGACACTTCTCTCTCTCTGCCCACTCCCTGAAAGATGCTCTATTTACAAGACACATTGCCCTATGTCCTCGGAGCTGGAGAAGCCACATGGAACTTCCCTGAGGCAACCAGACATCTGAAGCCAGAGAAGCCACATAGAGACCCCTGCCAGCACTGAAATGCTTACAACACCACTGGATTCACAAGACTTCCCACCCACTGGCCTGTCATCCTCCTGCATTTGGCATCACTACATGTATTTCATGAGTCTGAAGAGGACTTTATAGATTGGTATCATACATGTGGGCTAATATTGGACTTATGGACTTGATATGGACTAGGCTGGGCCATTTTCTCAATATTCAATTGCTCTTGTATATAAACCTCTTTCTAATACACATATAAATCTCCCTGGATTTGTTTCTCTAGTCTATCCAGATTAACACAATGCCCTAGCAGGAAATTATGTCAATTACTACCTTGGGTTTTTCTCACATTATTCCTGAATGTTATTTACATATGTGCATCATCTGGACTAAAGTATAATAATGATGCTGAAAATATTCCCTAAATGGTAAGTATACCACAGCTAATGCAAGATAATGTGATATTGTAGAAAGCAATTTCTATCGTTTTACTTAAACCATTTTCTAGAAGCACGCTTACAAACAATCCATGAAAATAACTCAGAATGATTTTTTAGTGAAAGCACATGCTTATTAAAACCACTAATTCAGTTTCTTGCAAAGCATTGGAACATCCTTGTATTTGTTAAGCTATTATATTTAATTATGACACTATTGTTTTCCAATTTAATTACTTTGCAATATAATTTAGAAGCATTGATAATCCAGTGTAAGCACAAAAATTCATATTTTACTTGTAAAATTTTGTTTTTTTATTTAAATTAAAGTCAATAATATGATTTATGAAATAGCATATGTATTTCATAGATTAGCATGTTAGTTTTTATTGTGTACACTGTAATTTATTTTTCTTATGTTGTAGTGTCATTTATTTACCCAATAAAAGAGTGGAGAGATTAAAAAAAAATATGTCATGTTGAGAGAACTCTTTCAAAAGGATATTTTTAATGATATAATTTGTTTAGCATGATGAAGCTTTAAAAATATTTTTAAAGCACTTTGTTTCACTAACTTTGTATGAAGTTAGTAATGCTGACAAATGTGAATATACAGTGATTAAAGTTTTCAATCTATTTACACACATGTATTCTGCAATGTACTTATAAATTCTAAACTTATTTCACATGTATGATATAAATGCACTCTAAATTATCAGCAAATCGTATACACTTAAATATTCAAATTAGTTGGTAAAAGCAGTCTTATGATTAATTCTTCAATGTACTCAGTTCACAAGCACCCTGGTAGGGTCATGGCTAAATGTTTGACTACACACCAAAAGATCTGTGGTTCCTACCCAGCAGTCACTTTGTGGGAAAATGTGTTAGTCTGGGTGGACTAAAGAAACAGATTCATAGACACTCATATGTGTAAGAGAGAGAATTTTATATCAAAGAACAATTGTACATTAAGAAAATATCCCAGCCCAGTCTTGATCAAGTCCATAAGTCCTATATTAGTCTATATATCAATAATAGCCTACAAATTCCTCTTCAGACTCACACAGACATACAATGGCACCAAATGCAGGAGCAGGCCAATGGTTGCAAAGTCTTGTGGATCCAGTGGCAATGGAAGCATCTCAGTGCTGGTGTGGGTCTCCCACCGTGGCTCCTCAAGTTCCAGGGCTCTAGTGTAGTTCCATGTGTCTTGTCATCAGGAAAACAAAGCAGAGTCTGTCTTTATCTAGCCTCCAGTGAACTATTTATCTCCATGGCACCTCCAAATGAGGTCATCAAGCTGCAACCTGATTGACAGGCTAGATTCCACCCATTCACAAGGGACACCAGATTATGCAACTACCACAGAGAATGATATGACAATTAGCTTCTGTAAAGCGATTATAATCTGAAAGCCTTATGGAGCTTTTCAACTCTGTCGTGTGGGGTCACTGTTAGTCCTGATTCAATTTGATTGCAATGCGTTTGATTTGGGTTTACCTTGTACACACCCTGCATGTAATTATTCAAAGTGAGTTTGAAAATATACACTTGCATTGGATGAAAATATTGATATGTTAAATCCTGGTGTCACTGTCATGTAAGCATTGGGCAGCTAACCACAGAGTCTGCTGCTTCATGGGTGAAAGAGGAAACTATTTCCTCCCATAAAGATTTACATAGTCTCAAAAAGACTCACATAGAGTAATCTGGTGAAGCAATATTTCGTAATATGATTCTTCTATCCAGTTCTCTGTAACCTCCACGAAATGATTGTGTAGGATGATCGACATAAGGACTCTAATTCAGATTGGTCAGTATTGCCATTCCTATTGATAGGAGAGCCATCTCAGAAGCTGAAACATAGAGAATCCTTGGACCATCTAGAAAGGACAGCCACCAGCAGAGCACCTGTGAGCACCTTCTCTGAAAGGTATTGAGGCACAGAGTCCAGAACTTGGAGCACTTGAGACAGAGCCAAGAAACCACAGTGAGAGAGCAGAGGAGCAATGTTGCTAAGACTATGTGACAATGAGGCAGCAAGGAAAGCATGCTACCTGGCCCCAAAGAGGTAAAGACCAAAAGATTTCATCACAAGCTGAGGGGCAGACAAAGACTTGGCTACTGGCTGAGTAGAGGCATTGCTTTTAACCAGTTACTGTATCCTTAATACATATTTCTTTGATCCTGGCTTATGTTGTCGTGTTAACCTCTCTAATAAAGGGCCATAATTATGAGTATTAACTGTAATTTCTGTATGACCATTTAATGGACCGTCAAACCCGAAAGAGATGGGGAAAACACTATGGAAGGAACAGTTGGCATGAGAATGGGGTAAAAAGGGACTGGTTGTGGAGGCATGCCTGACTTCTGCCATGTGGCTATCAGCCTTGGACTGCTGAGGGACAGGGCTCTCCTTTTCCCTTGTGCAGCCAGAGGTCAGACATGACCCCACGTGATTTTCTCTGTCAGTATGAATCAGAATCAACTTGATGACAGTGGAATGGGATTTAATTAGTTGAAACAATGAATCTAAATATGATATTGTATCTTCTAAAATAAGTGGCAAGTTAAGATCAAATATGTATTTAATATTAAAGATGAGAGAATAATGATCTGTTAGGTTAACTTCCTAGGTAGATTATAATAAATCTAGAAAAATATGAGAATTATTCAAATCAGTCACATGATAAGTAAACAACTCACTTCTCTTAAGCTTTCCATTTTTGCTGGTTTTAATACCTAGGATTAAAATGCCATCTCTTACTTACATATTTATAATACTACCACAGGGAGCTAAGCTATTAATATGGTCTAAATTGGATGAAGAAATGCTGGAATATAATTTAACATCAGTTTAAATCAGTTCCTGTATGGTAAGTTTGATTAAGGTTGTTGCATGCACTCAAAAAGTTAAGTTGCATATATCTCATTTTTTAATAAATGTTTATTTGTAACAGTTTCACTGACATACGATCCACATCTCATACATTTCATTGGTTCAATTACTACAATGAATTTCAGGATATTTCTTCTTCCTTGTAAGATTCCTGTTTCCTGTCAGCCTCCCATGTCATGTCCCTTTGATTCCATTGATGCAGTTGTTTTATTTTTTAGGTTTACCTAATCTGTGTATAGTAGTTACATAATCTGTTGTCAATTTGAGACTTGAAGGGATGGAGTTTAGCCTGTTAATCAGGTCGCAGCTTGATGGCCTCATTTGGAGGCACTAAGGAGATAAACAGTTCACTGCAGGTGGGACACAGGCTCACTCCCTGCGAGACATTCCTTCTGACAAGAAACATGGAGCTACGCTACAGTCCTGGGAGCTGGGGAAGCCACGTGGAGAGCCTTGCCAGGGCTGAGATTCTTCTACCACTCCTGAATCCACAAGGCTTTCCATGCACTGGCTTGTGATTTTCCTGCATTCGGCATTATTGCATGGCTGCGTGAGGCTAAAGAGGAATTTATGGTCTAATGTTGGACATATGGGCTAATATTGGACTTATGGACTTGATCTGGACTGGGCTGGGATGTTTTCTTAATGTACAATTACTCTTTTATATAAAGCTCTTACACACATATGCATGTTTATGAATTTGTTTCTCTAGTCTACCCAGACTAACAAACTGTGTTGCATTTACACAAAATTAGGTCAGAGTACAAACAAGGGGCTCAACAAAAGTGATACAATGAAACTAAGGAAAACCTCAATCAATAATAAAGCAGAAAATATTGAAAACTGGGGGTATTATACGTTGAGTGAAGCGGGAGCTTAATGACAAAGTGTCCCTTTATATCTAACTAATATTGCGGTAATCTACCCTACAACGTACTGTGTGTGGTAACAGGGCATTTCCCATCTCTGGTTCACAGCCAGAAAGGAGTCACCAGGAGCTTAATCTGCATAGTGTCCTGCACATGAGTTAGGGGCTTTCACGGTCATCAGTAGCCTTCTGTAAACTGCGTGATCAGATTTAGCCTCTCATACCATTCCTTTGTCTGGGTTTGCATTTTATTATTTACAATACTCAGAACACACAAACTAGTGTGCTTCTTCCATGTGGACTTAGCCCATGCCTCATTTGGATGGCAGTTTAGTAAGGCCTTTAAGACCCCCAAGGCTATTCTTTCAGCTAACAGGGCACAATCTGCTTTCTTCATCACACTTTGCAGTAGCACCCCTATCTTTAGTGATCACTTCATGGGGGTAGGTTTTGACAGTCATACCATATGAACTAATTGTTCTTAGATTTGAGCTATGAATCATTGTGATTTTTGTTGGGTAAGACTTGCTTAGCTGTCATGTATTCAAAAGCGTCTTTTAGGCTGACTTACTTCTAAATTAGACATGTTCTGGTTTGACTGCATTATTTTTTTATTTTTAAATACAAAGAAGATCCTTTATATTAGGTGAATTTGTGGTAGGAAGAACAAGGGACCCAATAAAATGTTGGTCCTCGTGTGTGCGGACAATACTCTTTGTTTAATATATCCTACATTATTTCATCAAGCCTCTGAGTGGCCTTTTTAAAATGTTAGACTTACATATTTTAAATATAAAAATGATGGCATAAAGCTGAATTTAGGGACAATAATTATAAAAGTGTAAATGATTGAATTATAACTGAATCTTTGATATTAGATCTGTATTAATAACAATAAACTAAAAGTTAAATCTAATAAGTAACTGAGCTTTATAACAAATGACAAATTATTTTCTCACATGTATTCCTAATTATGAGCTATTAAGAAAAGGTAAAAATATATTAGCAAATAAATTTCTTTATTTAAGAAAGCATACAGCCACAAAGTTGCTCTCTGGTAAAATATTCCAAAGATAAATGAAGTGAATAAATATTTACTGTACATGTCTTTTATTCACTTATGGCTAAAATAAATTTGCTTTTTTTGCACATGCATGTTTGATGTAATAGTAAAATGCTCAGCTCCTAAGGAAAAAGTCAGCAGTTCAAATCCCTCAGCTATACCGCAGGAGACAAGACCCGGTAGTCTGCTCCAAGAAAGATGAGCTCATAGGAAAACCAATGGGACACTCCTAGCCTGTCCTGCGACTTACTGTGAGCTGTAATTGAACAGCAAAAAAATTGCACATATATGCCACAACACGTTTTAGAACTCTGCCAAAATATGTACTCTCAAACATGACATAATATTCCATGTGTGTGTATACTGTAGTGTGCTTATCCATTCATCAACTGATGGGTTGTTCCTATATTTGTGTTATTTTGAATAAGACTGCCACGAACATGAATGTGTATAAATCTATTTATGTCATGGGTCTTAGAGTTTCATTTCTCCCATGCCTCACTAGCAAATCTTGTCAACATTGTTATTTTCTTCTTTTTTTAATTAATGCCATTATTGTCTCGATGAGATGGTCTCTGGTTCTACTTTGAATATCCCTCTTGCCAAGGAGCCTGGGAGGAACCATGGTAGTGTAGTGGTGAGTGGGACTACTCATGACATGTCAACGACTGGAATCTACCTCTCTGGGAGAGTCAGACAAGGTCATCTGCTTCTGTAAAATGTAACCTTTGGAATCCCTTGAAAGCAGTTTTACTCCTCTAGAGGGTTGCTATGAGTCAGAATCCACTCCCTGCAAGTAAGGTTTTTGGTTTGTTTGTTTGTTTTGTTTTTAGTGAGGTATTTTGTTTTATGCTGTTGGAGAAGTGCTTTGATGAGTCCAAGTGTTCAATATTTAAGATGATATGGTGTCTCGTCCATTTTTTCTCTTATGCATTTTGCTTATAGTTGATAATTTGTACAATAAAATGTTCTATATTTGCTCCTGTTGTTGCTGTTGTTTGTGGATGTTTGTCACACAACAAGTATACAAGTGGATTTCTCATTTCAAAAACAGTGAAACATTGATTGATGACAAATCTCATTCTGGACATCCATCAATTTCCCAAACAGATGAAAATGTCGACTCATAGTGTACTTTGAATTCATTCCACCAGGTCAGTGTTCAGCTTTCTACTTATAGATTCGGAAAACATTGTGTAAAAGTGTGTGACACAAAAAGGACTGATTTGTGGCAGATGGGGAACTGGTTTAGCCACCATGACGATGCACCTGCTCAGGCAGCCATCTCAGTGCTCCAGTTTTGGGCAAAACACAGCATGCCTCTCTTGCCCCACACACCTTACTCACCTGACCTCACTCTGTGTGACTTCTTTTTGTCTCTGTGAATGAAGAGGGACATGAAAGGACAGTTATTTGACCGATGTAGAAGAGGTGAAGAAAAAACTGAGGAAGCTGCTGTCAGCCATCCAAACAGATGAGTTTGAAAAATGTTTCCAAGAATGGAATCACAGATTTGACAAATGTACTAAGTGTAATGGAGAATACTTTAAAGGTGATTCAGTTGTTTGATAAAAATAAATAAATTAAAATAATTAAACACACAGCTTTGAAAAAAATCCATTTTGGGGGGGAGTACCCCTCATACATGGAAGCATGGGTCAAGGTTTTCCTAGAATTGTTGCGCAGAATAGGTCTGGGCACTGGTATCAAAAGGAAAAAATCACCACACCTGCTGGTGTTTAATCCATTCCTCTCTTCACCTGAAATGTCTCACTTCAGTTATAATTTATAAATTATCAAGGGCTCATGAGGAGGGGGAGCGGGGAGGGAGGGGAAAAATGAGGACCTAATGCTGGGGGCTTAAGTGGAGAGGAAATGTCTTGAGAATGATGAGGGCAATGAATGTACAAATGCACTTTACACAATTGATGTGTGTATGGATTGTGATAAGAGTTGTATGAGCCTCTAATAAAATGATTAGAAAAAACAAACAAACAAACTCCTAAAGGCTATCTTGCCCAGCCCTTGGTTCTGTGACCAAGGAAACCAGACCGCAGGGAGTGGGGGCCTTGTCCACGCTTCCCTGGGCTGCAGGTTGGGGCAGTTTACTCTCCCAGATGTCCCTTTCCTTGTAAGTCGCTTGTGCGCTGTGCTCTCAGGCAGTTGGGAGGGTTAAGGGAATGGCCTAGCTGCTTTCTGTCATCCACATTTTTATAAAATTTCTTGGTAACTTTATTTAGATTGTATTAAGTTTCTTTTATTCTGCGTTAGAAGAATCTTCTTGTAAAGTCCATTTATGTGAATTATTGCCAAGCTTTTTAGAACTGTAAAGCAATGGTTTATGCTAGTAAGACCTAGCAATCCAGTTCGTTCTTTTGGATTCTATTAGTTCTTGTAAAGCAGAGCATGGAATGTTTTTCCAACATGCTCAGTGTGCTTAACATCTGCTGTCTCTTAAACCCAGTTGCAAAATTTCAAACCCAACATTTTTAGCCTCAACTTTTCTTTCACAGTGTTCACTTAGTTCATTTTGTCACTTAGTTATCAATTTTCCTCGGTTTGGCATGTAGGCATGCTGTGAATTGGCAAGTGCACTTTTTGGGAGCACTGATGATCCTGAATTGAAGTCGTGTTGCGAACCTTCATGTTTGCCACTGTTTACTAAAGTCCCTGGCAAGGATGCAGCAAACATAGAGCTTTATGTCATTTCTCTCGTGTTTGTTTCCTGAATGTAATGCTTGATCCACTTAAACTTTGTATAATACCATATCATGCAGAGATTGCGTTGTCAATAACAAATGCGGCTTCCAGCACAGTTGTGCGCAACGAGCGTCAGAGCCAAGCCAGGTCAATCAGGATGATCCGGGACATGCAGCTCACCATCTTCACCAACACCCTGGGAGTGTTGCTCTTCTCTCTTGCCGTTCCCTTTTACTACGTGGCCATCAGCAATTCCAAGAAGCAGGAACAAGAGTGGTACTTTCTCAGTCCCAGGGTTCCAGGACCTAGCCTGAGGCAAGATGGAGGTGCCCCGCCTCCCACCCGCACACCCTTCACTTCATCCCTCCTACCCATCACAACATACAAAGCAACTACACCTGGAGTTTTCCAAACAACTTTTATCTCCTCAAAGTTTTCCTTAACTCTAAGGAATAAGAAGCTGCCACTGAATATGGCCCACTGTAGGGGCTGCTATCTTCTCTACCTCCCCCCCACCCCAATATAAATATATATAATTCTAAAGTGGTGTCTTGGTGGCTAAAAAATGGCTTAAGGATTGGAAGAAGGCTTAACAACAATGTGTAATAAGTGGGGGACACAATGTTACTCACAGAAAGCCAGGAGAAATTGAAGAACTTGCTGATGAAGGTCCAGGACTCAGTCATACAAAGAAACCAACTGATAAGACGGTAAAGGGTTTCATTTTGCTAGAATCTACAGTCAGTGCTCATGGAAGCAGCAGCCCAGATATCAAACAGTGTATTGCATTGGGCATATTTTGCTGCACAAGATCTCTTTAAAGTATTGAAGAGCAAAAATGTCATTTGAGGACTTGGGTGCACCTGACCCAAGCTGTGGCATTTTCAATCACCTATATGCATGTGGAAATTGGACAGTGAATAAAGAAGACTGTCGAAGAATGAATGCATTTGAATTATGGTGCTGGGGAAGAATATTGAAAATAGTATGTACTGTCCAAAGAACAAAGATAATGGTCTTGAAATAAGTACAGCTAGGATGCCCCTTAAGATAAAACATGCCAGTAATAATAATTTATAAATTATCAAGGGTTCATGAGGGAGGGAGGATGGAGAAAGGAGGGAGGGGAAAATGAGGAGCTGATATGAAGGGCTCAAGTCGAAAGAAAATGTTTTGAAAATGATGATGGCGACATATGTGCAAATGTGCTTGACACAATAGATGTATGTATGGATTGTGATAAGACCTGTACAAGCCCCCAATAAAATGATTTAAAAAATAAAGATGCCACAGGAAAGGGGGAGAGGAATCAGACCTCAACCTGGGACACCAGGCCTTGAAGACAACATACTGGCATGAAGCAGTGAACTTAACAGAGAGTTCTGTGGGGCCAGCACCAATCCCAGCTACATCGACCCCCTCCTCAAAAGATTGCACTACAGAGGACAGCACTGAAGATACAGCCTGGGGAGAATGGTGGGTCTGCCCAGGCCACATGGGAGCAAAGTAAGAGGGGAAAGAGAGAGAGTGGATCACAACCTGGCTCACCAGGCCCCGAAGATGACACTCCTGTTAAGAGCAGTGAAGGCACAGGACCAGAGGGTTGGCTCTACCATGAGACACAATGTCCCCTCACTGAAATCACAGAGCTGCAGGAAACAGCATCAGAGACAGTGTGGGAATTTTGCCAGGCCTGATGCCCCCCTCCCCCCATACACACACACAGGGGCAATACACAAAGGGAGCACAATAGAGAAGCAAGGGGAGCAAAGCAACAAAATCCCTGAGGAATCCCAAAAGTAGACTTCAGATCAGAGGGCAGGAGTTGGCACCTCATTAGACTCTATCAAAAAACATTCCTAAGGGTCAGCAAACATACCTGGAATTATCCATAGCACCCTCCCCACACACCTTTTTAAATTTCCTTTTTTCTCTTTGTCTATTTATATAAGATAGGCAGGATAAACAATACTGAGGAGAAAACAAAGGACTGCTGGTTCCAGAGGAACCGGAGAGAGAGAGGTGGAGAAAAGTGTGGGAGGAGCCAACAAACCCAGGGAGAAAGGAATAAGAGATCTAAAATTTATGGCCAGAGGGTGTAGAATCCCTGGCTGGGTTTGATTAAGGGCAATATAGCTGCAAGAAATTATGGAGAGCTGAATGAAGGACAAACATGATAGTGGGACAGGAGGAAAGTAAAAGGAAATAGAGGAAAGAAGTAGGAGACAGAAGACTTTTATAGAGGTATAAATATAGACATGTGTATATGCTAATATATATTAATTAATATATAATATATAATGATAGGGATATAGGTATATATACATATATTTGTATGTTAAGTAAGAAGATAGCAGAGGGATATTGGCCCTCTACTAATATCCTCAATCAAGTCAAGAACACTTTGTTCTAATAACCTGGCATTCCGTAATGCCCACCTTCCCAACACTATCACTGAAGTCAAAATGGGTGCAAAAGCAAATGTGGTAAAGAAAGGTAATGGTGCCTGGCTATTAGAAGATACAGCATCTGGGGTCTTAAGGGCTGGAAGGTAAACAAACGGCCATCTAGCAGGGAAGCAACAAAGCCCACATGGAATAAGCACACCAGCCTGTGCAATAATGAGGTGTCAACAGGATCAGGTATCAGGCATCAGATAACCCAAAACAAACAATCATATTGATGTGAACAAAGAGGCTCAAAGTGTAGACCCAAAGTCCATCTGTATATAATTGGATACCCCCTCACAGATGGGTCTCAATCAAGGGACAAGGCAGCCAGTGTTCAGTATAGCACTGATGAAACACACAACATTCCTCTAGTTCTTTAATGCTTCATGTCCCCCACTCCCACCATAATGACCACACTCCTACCTTATATATCTGGCTAGACTGGAGCATGTGCATTGATAACAGATAAGAGCTCTCAATACATGGAATCCAGGACAGGGAAACCCCTCAGGAACATAATGGGAGTAGTGATACTATGAGGGTAGGGAGAAGGTCAGGAAAGAAAGGGGAAACCAATTACAATGATCAACATATAACCACCCTCACCTGCCAAGGGGCACGAACAACAAAATATGGGTGAAGGGAGACAGTGGATGGTATAAGATATGAAAATAATAATTTATTATTCATCAAGGGGTCACAGGTTGGGAGAGTGTGGAAGGGAGGGAAAAAATAGGAGCTGATACCAAGGGTTCAAGTAACAAGAAAATGTTTTTTAAATGATGATGGCAACATATGTACAAATGTGCTTGATATAAGTGGTGTATGGATTATTATAAAAGCTGTAAAAGCCCCCACTTAAATATGTATAAAATTTTTAAAAAATCTAAAATGAAGAAGGAAGAGAAGAAAGAATAAAGACGGGGGGAGTGAACAACGAGAGAACAAAAGAAAAAAGGAGGGAAATGGCTCCTCTGATTGATGGGTGGTTTTGTATGATGTGAAGGTGAGAGAAGGTCACGGCTGAGCATGTTCTTCCTTTTAGTTTTCTACCTCTAGGTCTTTGCACTTTTTGTGTGTGTACTTTGGGCATGTAATACATACCTCTCCTAGAAAGTCCATTATCATGTGAAGTAGATGGTCAGTGACAAAGAGAAAGACTTTCAAGGGGCAGATTAACATCATGGTTCCAACAAAGAGCTCAAACATAAGGACAATTGTGAGGATGTCGCAGAATCGGGCAGCATTTTGTTCTGTTGTACATAGGGGCACCATGAGCCGAAGCCAGCTTTATGGCACCTAAGGATGACAACAAAATGTATCTGTAGTAGAAACCTTTTAACATGACATAATTTGGACCAGTTTTGTCTTTTTGAAAATTATTTTAATAAATCATTTTATTGGGGGCTCTTACAGATCTTATCACAATCCATACAACAATAGCATCAAGCACATTTGTACATATGTTGCTGAAATAGTTTATTGTGCCAGCCTGGCCGATAAACACAAGTGGGATTAACTGAAGGGCAGAGACATAAATGCCTTGGTGAGTCTCGCCTTTCTTGTCTCTCACTCTTTGATCATCGGACCCGTGTGCAGCTGCCTTGCTTGTCATGTGCCTCAATTTAAAGGCTACACTACCTGTGGGACCCCTAGCCTGTGGACTGTGTCGCTGTAAGTTGAGGTCCCTTTAAGACATCGCTGGAGCTGGGGACTGGCAGTTGGTGACCTGGCTGGCAGTTGGTGACCTGCCTTCTGATTGGCTGCTGTGCTGACATAGCCTAGCTCTCTCTATAAATAGAGGAAGATCTGGCAGCAGATCAGACTGGAAGGACTGCTAGTCTCTAACATCTCTCTCACGGCAGTGAGTTGATTTGAGCCATTTGTAGTGTTTTATAACTTAACTGTTTCTTTCTTGAACTGTATATTTAACTGTATATGATTTAACAGTTCATTCCTTGTTATATATCTACTTATCTTTATAAATAAATATATTAAATTATCAGCAATTTGGTTTTATCTCTCTAGAGAACCCTGTCTAACACAGTTGCCATCAAACTTTTCAAAATATTTTCTTTCTACTTGAGCCCTTTGTATCAGTTCCTCTTTTTTTTTTCCCTCCCTCCCTACCCTTCCACCCTTATGAACACTTGATAAATTACAAAATATTTATTATTTTCATATCTTACACCATCTGATTTCTCCCTTCACCTATATTTCTGTTGTTTGTCATCCTGGTGGTAGTGGTGGTGTGGGTACGGTTATATGTTGATCAGTTCCCCTCTCTCCTCCCACCTCCCCCTGACCTAATGGTATCACTACTCTCTTTACTATTCCTGAGGGTTTTGTCTTTCCTAGATTATGTGTGTAGACCTCGTATCTGTACCACTGCACATGCTTTGGTCTTGCCGGATCTGTAAGGTAGAACTGGGGTCATGATAGTGGTGTGTTGGGGGAGGCATTAAAGAACTAGAGGAATGTTGATTACTTCATCGGTGACTGCACCCTGGCTGTCTCATTCCTTCCTTGTGACCCATCTGTGAAAGGATATCTAATTGTCTACAAATGGGCTTTGGATCTTCACTCCATCCACCTCATTTACACCCATATGATTGTTTTGGGTCATCTGATGTCTGATACCTGATCCTGTCAACACCTCGTGTTCACACAAACTGGTGTGCTTCTTCCATGTAGGCTTTGTTGCTTCCCAGCTAGATGGCCGCTTGTTCAACTTTAAGTCTTTAAGACCACAGACAGTATATATTTTTAAAACTGGGCACCATCAGCTTTCTTCACCACATTTGTTTATGCACCAATTTTGTCTTCAGCGATCATGGTGGGAAGGTGAGAATCACAGAATGTCAGCTTGTTAGAACAAAGTGTTCTTGCATTTAGGAAGTAATGTATTTCATTATAATATTTCATTATAATATTTTATTTAGAGTTACCATTTGAAAATTTCTATTTAACAACTAGACTTCACCATTTCTTCCATTTGCTTTACTTACTCTATGAATAAGAACACGTTTCAGTCTCCTCTGACATCCCTGATGATCTTTGCTTTCTTTTCGATCTTTTCATGACCTTTCCTTTCTTCACGAATGATGTTCTTGATGTCCTTCCACAGTTCATCAGGTCTTCTGTCATTAGTGTTCAATACTGAAAATCTCTTCTTGAGATGGTCTTTATATTCAATTTCCATTCAATTTTGTATTTTGACTCTTCTAGACTTGTTTTAATTTTCTTCAGCTAAAACCTGAACTAGTATATAAACAATTAAGATCTGTTCGGTGAACCCTTGGTTTGGATTTAGCTGCTAATATTGAGGCTCTCCATCTTCTTTTCCCGCAGATGTAGTCAGTTTTATACCTGTGTTTTCTACCTGGTAAAGACCATGAATATGGTGACTATCTGTGTTGTTGCAAAGCATATTTGCTGCGAACAAGTCATTCATTTTGCGAAATTCTATCATGCAATGTCCAGCTTCTTTTCTATCACCAAGATCGTGTTTTCCACCTCCTCATCCTTCCTCTTTGTTTGCAACTTTTGCATTCCTGTTGCCAATAGTTAAGAATGCATGTTGATTGATTGTTTGATCAATTTCCAACTGAAGATGGTGGTATAATTCTTCAATTTCTTCATCACTAGTTTTTGTAGCTGATGCATAAAGTTGGATAACAGTTGTAGTAACTGGATATCTTTTAAGGTGTATAGATATAGTCCTACCACAGACTGCAATGTTCTTCAAAATAGATATTGAAATGTCTTTTTGACTATGAATTCAACACTGCTCTTCTTGATTGTATTATTTGTAGCGTAGTTAACTATATGATTTCTCATTTAAAATGGCCAATACCAGTACATTTCAACTCACTAATGCCTATTAGTGCCTATAAAATCATCGATCTTTATCCATTCCATTTTCCAACAGTTTTATTGTCATATAATTCTCATATCATCCTGCTCAATAGTTCAAAGATATCAAGAAGAGATGCACAATCATCACCACAATCAGTTTTAGAACATTTTTTTTCATTACTGTACTAATGGTTATGAGCACCCCATTTCCTCCTGTGTTAGTCTGGGTACTTTAGAGAAACAAATCCACAGAAACTCATGTATAAGAGAGTTTTATGTAAAGGTTAAGGGCACATCAAGAAAACATCCCAATCCAGTGCTGCCCAAGCCCACCAGTCCAACATTAACCCATTAACCCATATGACCAACACCAATCCACAAAGTTCTCCTCCATCTCGTAAAACAGATGCAATGATGTGGACTGCAGGAGGAAAGCTGAGTCAGTGAATGTGTAAGCATCTCAGCGCTGGCAGGGGTCTCCACACGGGTGCTCCATCACCCAGGGCTGCATCAGGGTAGGTCCACGTGGCTTCTCCTTGGGGATGTCTTGCAGAAAGTCAGCCTTGCAAGCTGAAGCAGGGAACTGCTAAGGCAGCTGTACCGTGGTGCGACCATCACAGAGCAAGAGTCCCTAGAACTTGAAAGACGAGGCTCACGGAGCCATTTATCCCTCCACCCTTCAATTAATCCCACATGTGTTTATCAGCCAGGTTGGCACAATAAACTAACTAACTCACTTCCCAACCTCCACTACCATACCCCCAAGGAAACATTCATCCAATTACCATCTCTATAGATTTACCTATCCTGGAATCCACATACAGGAAAACATTAAAAAACAAACATGCAACCAAAATAACAAGAATACCAATGTAAAAGAGATAAAAGCCTCAATTGAAAAGAAAGCAGAAAATATTAAAAACGAACAAATTTCAATGGCTCATAAGGGAGATCAAATGATAGGGTGCTGAATTTTAACCTAACTGCATCTGCAAAAATCTACTTTTCAGTGCCTGTAAACAAGGCTATTCCCAATCCTGTTCCATGGTCAGGTAGGCTGCACCAAGGCCTTAATCCACAATGACTCTCGATTTTCATGCTTTCCAAGTTCCAATTATTAGATATTTGTGGCTGTCTTTTCACCTTGAATTGTGCCCCATCAGCAAGTGAAGATCCCAGAGGCCCCATTTCCATAGGCTTTACTCCAATCACTTGAACATGGTCAAATACACTTTGAGATAGCAGCTCATTCTCAGTTACTTTTCTAGTGCCTTCCAACTAGAGGGGCCAACCTTTTGGCACTATATCCAACAAGGCTCTGCATTCATTCATTAGGCCTCCAGTATATGACAATATTTTAAAACTATTCATATGGTTTCCAGCAGCTACTGCCTCCAAATTGGACAGCCAAGTCCGTCTTCATAGTCTCTTCTTAGCCTGGAAGCTCTGCTGAAACCTGTTCGTTTTAGGTTATCCTGCTGGCATTTGAAATATCAGTGACATGGTTTCCAGCATCACAAAAAACACATGTCGGAATAGTATGATAAACTGACAGAAGTTATAATATAGGATTAAATATAAGATATACTTAAGTTAATGATACTGGCTTTCTTAGGCTACTAAATTTGTTTGTATTGTATATGTAGATTGTATTGTATTTCTACTGAAGAGAATTGGTCAAACTTACGAGCAGACTAGTGAGATGTTTGCTTTATATCATTCCTGTTTTTCCTCTGTTTTTATTTTTTTTTACTTTCTTATTACTTATTATTTCTATTGAAAACTGTTAAAACATGAGAAAGAAATTCTTATTAATGTTCCTGAAGATTAGTCTGTGCTACTCATCAGGTCTCTTCATAAATATTTCCTTTAAGGCATTTGGTAGGATAGTAGCCCCAACACTGTGATGTTAGGCATTTTAAAAGTGTGAGGATGTAAGGATGGCATCTGACCTCTTCTAATTTCAAAAGAGGAGGCCAATTCCTATGCTGCTGGGGTCAGATATGGACCACCCTCCAAACTCCCTACCAATTCTGAAACTAATTGTCCCCCAGCAGCACTCTTTGCTTCAGCTGGTATGTTAGTCTGGGTAGACTAGAGAATAAATTCATGGACACACTTATGTGTATAAGGAAGAGGTTTATATACAAGATCAGTTGAATATTGAGAAAACATCCCAGCCCAGTCCAGATCAAGTCCAAAAATTTGATATTAGCCCATATGTCCGGTACCAATCTATAAAGTCCTCTTCAGACTCAGGAAACACATGCAACGATGATGAATGCAGGAAGATTACTGGCCAGCGGGAGCAAAATCAGTGGTGGTAGAAGAATTTCAGCTGGCAGGGGTGTCCACGTGACTCCTCCTATTCCCAGGGCTGCATCAGGGTAGGCTTCTCTTCAGTGATGTCTCGCAGGAAGTGATCAGAGAGAGAGAGTCCTCCAGATTCCAAGGAGGAAATACATGAATTCCCAGAATCCTCCAGGGAAGGCCATGCCCACACAGAGGCCTCATTGGCCCAATTGACAGACTAGACTCCACTCCTTCACTCTTAATCCTCTCAAATCCCAAATTGACACCAAATTATATAACTACCACAGCTGACTTCAGTAAATCATTACAAAGACCACATAGAATCACAGACAGGAATCATGATTATGGGGCTTATTAAAAGGATCTGAGTAGGCTACTCACTAGGCTAAAGTTCAGGGCACAATCATTCAGAGAGAACAGCCTCTTCTCAGCAGTACCCATGGGCAGATTTCTCTCTGTTCTTTGACCTCTCATTCATATGGCCTATTGGCCTCTGCTCTGCTGGAGCAATGTTTCAAAGGTATTTTTTAGGGCTGCCAATAAATGTCCACAGGAAATGCCTCTCCACCATAAGCCTCAGCCTGAAGTTATTGAGCTCTAGCTCAAGGATCAGCACACCTCTCTCCTCCACTTAAGTTCCTCGAGGCACCTCACTCCATAAGTCAGCCCAAAGGCAGTCAGCTTGACTTTTTCTGTGGGCTAATTTGCAGCTCTAGTTTTGGGTTCTGCTCCTCCCACTCCTCTGCTGCTTCTCTGGTACCACAGCCATCTTCTCAATCAAGGAGACAGCAAGCTTATGCCTTCAGACTTGAATTAATCCAAAGGCTGCAGATGAGGCTTGTGCCTGCAGGGCACAATGAATCCAAGGTCACCAGGTCATGTGGTGGGCCACTTGTGACTCTCAGGATCTGGCAATATGGCAGACAGGTGGCTCACATCCAAACCAAGCCAGATGCAAGATCCAGACACAGCAAAAAGCAAACAAGTTGTCCAAAGTCTATACCATACCTAAAAGTCTAGGTTTCTTTTCTGAGGCTCAAGGCTACTTTTCAGCGTGAGGATCAATGTCTGAGGAACATTGTGGGGCACAGCATGGAGCACACTCACTTGCATGCCACCCAGAGGGTGGGGGCTGGTGGGTGGAGCTGTGTTTTCACCTAATCAGAGAATTCAGTTTAGCTCATTGGCTTCTATCCTTCACAGAGAAAAAGGACACAGCCTCAGCCATTTCCCCCAGGCTCTGAGAAGCCTCCTCTTGGCCTGCAGACTTGTCTGATGCCGTTCCTTGCCAAAGCATCTAATCCTATTGGAAGAAGGTCATAGCTTAGAGTAAATCTCTTCATGTGGGATTGCTATGTTTCAAACACCAAACCATTGAGAAGCCTAGTGCAGCCAAGTTGACACAAAACCTGAACTATCACACTACTCAACCCAGGTACAGAACATTGTCATCACTGCAGAAAGTTCTTGTTCACAGTGCTTGTGTAGAAGAAGATTGTGCACAAGGCTTAAGACGCTTGAAAAACGACCAGAGGCATCCTAGTGACTGATGAGTCTAACACAAAAAACGAAAAGAGGGGGTAACGGTTGCAACCATAAACGTGAAAGGAATAAGGCTGCTGCAACTTCTGAAAAAAGGCAATGGGGTAACAAATAGTTTCACACTGAGATAGAGGTAAAAGGGCCCCTGCTTACACTAACATTTAATGAAAGAGTGCGTGTGTCCCAGGCACGTTACTACCGACTGAGATGTGGTGAATGACGCAGCGAGGGCACCAGGTCCCTGTCCTCTCTGGGTACAACTCCAGGTTTAGTTTGGGGTATATTAGAAGATATTCTGAAGTGTCAGAGCTCCAGATTCACTGGATAGTATCTGACGGGTATAGGGTAGAGAGCATACATTGATGTAGCCTCTCCTTGGAGGTGCTTAGAGTGAGGGAGAGGGTCAGCCACAGAAGACCTCTTTATTTCCAGAAGCTGGAGGAAAGTATAAGACATGGGGAAATAGGAAAACAGTTTTGTTTGCCCTTTTTCCATTCTCCCAAGTCTGAGAAGCGCGGACCGAGCCCGAGCCGATAGCCGTTTTCCAGTCACGTGAAACACTGGGATCCCATTGGCCAGGGGTCCAGAGGGAGCAAAGGGCACCGCCTGCGCACGCGCAGTCCCTTCAAGTCGTCCAGGATCGTTGTGGGATCGCTGTGCCAGGTACAGATCTTTCGTGCTTTGTTTGGCCCACTGGTGGAAACCAACACGGCCTGTATTCAGGGCCTGCAACTCATTCTCGCTTTAGGATACGAGCCAATGTGTTAGAAGCCCATACCATACCTACAAGCCTAGGCCTCTTTTCTGCGGCCCGAGGTCATTACGTGAGGAACGTGGTGGGGCCTTGCTCGGGAGGAGGGCCATGCGGGTTCCTGGGGGTGCTGTAAGGTGACCAGACGTCCCACATTGGGCGGGACAGTCCCGATTTTTAACAATTTTCCCGCGTCCCGCAGCGTTTTAAAAAAGTCCCGATTTTTGGAAAAAATGCAAGACAAGCTAGGGTATATGGTTTTCAGCTGCCGTGTGGCTATTTCGCCAGGCTATCAGTTTTATCAATGGTGTCCCGCTTTACCAATGTTAAAATCTGGTGACAGAGAATTCAGCTCAGGTCATTGGCTTTTTTTTTAATCTTTCACAGAGAAAGGAGACGCAGCCTCAGCCATGTGCCTCCGAGCTCCGATGAGCCTCCTCTTGGCCTGTACTCTTGCCCTGGTGCCCTTCTTTGCAGGTGAGAGTCCAGGCGGTGAGACCTTCCCTGCTTTCCTACCTAACCCTATCTGCCTCCCTTCCCTTGTCATGCTGTTCTGAGGTATGTTCACAGATACTGACCAGGGTTGGGAACGGAGTCAGACTAGTCTCTTACTGCTAGGCCTGGGGCAAGTTACCCAGCCCATTTATGCCTCCTTTTCCATTTTGGACAACGAAGAGTGTTGGTTCCTGCCTCTCAGTGGTGTTATGTGGAAAAGTGAGATCATTAAAACCTGGCATAATTATAACAATGGCATAAATGGTGGCATTTAATGAGCTCTCATTAAATGGTAGCTTAAGGAAAGAAGAAAGAAAATGTTCACCACTAGAAGGTAAATCGTGAGTCTTTTTCTAGATAGTTCTATTGTCCCAAAGATAACGTTGGACATTATGAGATACTTATTTTGTGAACAACCTTGAACCATTCTTGTTTGTTTCCTAGATGCAGAAGGTGAAATTTAGTTAATACTACCCTGTCTTTTTAAAGATTTCCTCTATTATTGCCAGGGTATCCTGGGTCACCTCCCTAGCTAACCTCCATTAATAGGACAGTCGACTAATTCAGTGGCCAGGGGCTTTGACTATTATGCCCACTCCTTCACACTGTCCCTTATGCTCTCATCTTCTCAATGGACACCTTTGCTTTGATAAGAAGGTAAAGGGCTGACTGAAAGTAGCCCCCGCCCCCATCTGTCATCCTCCCCTGTCTTCTTTATATTGATGGATGAACTACAACAACACAAAAAGTTACCCGTCGGTAGGAATTCATTGTGAACCAATTCAGGATTGTTGATAAGAAAGATCAGTTTAATCTTACATTAAGTGCTAAGCCTTTCTTGACCACACGGAGAAGAGTACAGAGAATCACGTGGTTTAGTTCTTTGGGGCCTGTCCTTAGTTACAATGTGGGAGTGTTTCTTGAAGCTTTCAGTCTTCAAAGCCATTGCTCCATCCCCCGATCCTTCCCCACTCCATCATAGCTTGCCTCCAAAGCTCAAAGCCAGCCTCGCTGAATTTTCCTATCAAAATGTATTTCCATTGAGGATTATTGTTTCTCTTTCTCTGTGTAAATGAGGACAGTGTTACCAGGCTGCCCAAGGTGCTGTACGTTTTAATGGAAACCAAATTCCAGAACACATTGAAAGCAATGTTTTGACATGTTTATTGACTATCAAGCATAAGCAAATTTGTTGGATGTGCATTTGGTTGAGTGTAGTGAGGTCTATCAGTTTGCATGTGGCACCTGCTCTGTATTTCCTTCTAGTTCAGTTACAGGTGGCTGCCAGAAGACCCAGGTAAGCATAGGAGGGGTGAGGGATGTTTGAGGGCAACTTAACCAGGGTGATCATTTGTTTCCTTCTTTTGTGTGTGTGATTTGTAGTGATGTTTGCTGAAATATTTCCTATTATTTTCCCCCCTGGGCCAAAATAAACTTTGAAACCTTCCTATTCCTCCTTTCACATTTTATTTATGTTTTATTTTATAGCTTTTAGAAAAAAATAATGAATGTCCATTGTATGAAATGCTTTTCTTTAATCTGAAAATGACAGAGAATCTGACATTACATTTGTTTACTCTAGCCCTCCTGCTCAAATCCCTGGAGGCAACCAAAAGTAGTTCCTTGTTTGCATTTTTAGAGATCGTTGTATTTATGATTATAACCAAATATGCCTTTTTCTCTCCAAAGCTAGCATTTTATACCATGTGTTCTACCACTTGCTTTTTGTCCCCCTAGGGTGCATCTTGGAGAGTTGCTAATATAATGGTGTATAGAAAACCACATTCTGTGTGTGACCATGTCCACACCTTTACATACATATTCCAGACTTAATGTAACTGTGGATATGTAAGCAATTGCTAGTTTTTGCTTACAAGTAAAAATGCTGCAATGAATAATTTTTACAAATACCACTATATAAATAGGAAAATCAGCAGGACATTGTCAGATATTTTGCACACACAAAAAATAACCCTTCAGATTCATAGGCACTCAAAATATAACTGAGGAAGAGCTGCCTTCTTAAAGTAGAGGTGACCATGGATAAAATAAAGCCTTTGAAACTTTCATTTGCTGATGGGGCACAGTGCAAAATGAGAAGAAACAGTTGTAAGCATCTATTAATAATTGGAACTTAGGATAAACAAACATGAATTTTAGAAAGTTAGAAATCCCCCAAAATTAAATAGAACACATAAAGATAAATATCCTAGGCAGTAGTGACCTCAAATGGACCAGTATTGGCCATTTTTAGTTAGAAAAGCATATGCTTTACTATGCCAGAAATGACAGGTTCAAGAGGAATAGCTTTGCATTCATTTTCATACTACATTTCAAGATCCAGCTTGCTCTCTGTGATACAATAATATCTATCACCATAGAAGGAAATCCAGTCAACTCAACTAGTTTTCAAGTTTATGCACCAGCCACTAAAAATAGTAATGACAAAATTGAGGAATGTTTACTAATGTTTTCAGTGTGAAATTGATAAGCAGGTAACCAAGATGCATTGATAAGAAGCAAAAAACCCACATGGAAGAAGCACACCATTCGGTGTGATCATTAGGTATCATTGGGACCAGATAACAGGCACCAGAAAGCCTATAGCAAACAAACAAACAAACAAACAAGATTTTTTTTTTTTTGAGAACAAGTGGAGTTGAAGCAGAGACCCAAAGCCCATCTGTAGACAATGGGACATCCTTCCACAGAGTGATCATAGAGAAGGGATGAGTCAACCAGGGCACAGTTAAGCACTGATGAAACACACAACATTTCTATGGTTCCTTGAGGCTTCTTCACTCCTCACTATCATGACCCCAATGCTTCCTCTCACTTCGGACTAGACCAGCACTTGTACACAGATACAGATAAGAGATAAGAGCTCACCACACACATGGAATCCAGGAACAGGAATGGGAATAGGCATAGCAGAAGGGTAGGGGGAAAATGGGGAGAGGATGGGAGGAAGGGGCAACCAATAACAATGATTGACACATAACCACCACCACCACCCCAACCCCAGCGGGATGAGCAAATGAAACCGTGGGGGAACGGGAGACAGTGGTCAGTGTAAGATATGAAAATAATAATAATCCATAATATATCAAGGGGTCATGAGGGTGGGGGGGGGGAAAGAGGAGCTGATACCAAGGGTTCAATGGAAAATAAATGTCTAGAAAGTAATGATTGCAACATATGTACAAATATGCTTGATACAACTGGTGTATGGACTGTTATAAGAGCTGTAAGATTTTTAATAAAAATCAGGGAACAAAAGATGCATTTATAATTATTGGCAATTGTAATGCACAAATTGTAAGTAAAGGAAAGAACTGTATTTGGAAAATGTGGCCTAGGTGATAGAAAGGAAGCTTGAGATCACATGATAAAATTTTGGAAGACCAATGACTTCTTCATCACAAATACCTTTTTTCCAACAACACATTGACTTCTCCTGATTGCATTAAAAAAATCGTATTGATTATATGTATGGCATGAGACAATGGAGAAGCTCAATATCAACAACTAAAATCAAGCCAGAGACCAACTGTGGAACAGACCATCAATTGCTCATATGCAAGTTCAGGTTGAAGCTGAAGAAAATTAGAACAAGTCCACAAGGACAAAAATATGATTTTGAATCTCTTCCATCTGAATTTTGAGATCAAGAACAGATCTGACCCATTGAACACTAATGACAGGAGACTTGATGGACTGTGGGATGACATCATGAATATCATACATGAAAAAAGCAAAAACTCATTAAGAAGACAGGAAAGAGAGAAAAGATCAAAGCAAGTGTAAAAAGAGCCTCTAAAACTTGTTCTTGAACATAGAGTAGCTAATACATATGGAAAGAGTGATTGAGTCAAATAACGGAACAGAAAATTCCAAAGGGCAGCTCAAGAAAAAAATATTATAATGAAATGTACAAAGACCCACAGTTAGAAAACAAAAAACAAGAACACGCTGAAAGAGCTTAAGGAAAAAATTCATGTATCAAATTGGAATATTGAAAGATTCTACAGGAAAAATATTGAACAATGCAGGAAACACCAAAAGTAGATGGGAAGAAAACATTGCCACTGTACCAAAAAGAACTAGTCAACATTTCATCACTTCAAGAAGTAGCATATTATAAAAAACCAGTGGTGCTGAAGGAAGTTCAAGCTACCCTGAAAGTGATAGTCAAAAACAAGGCTCCAGGAATTGATGGAATATCGTTTGAAAGGTTCTAACAAACTAATGAAGCACTGGAAGCATGCACTCTTGTTTGCCAGGAAATTTGGAAGACAGCTACCTTGCCAGCTGACTGGAATTGATCCATATTTGTACCCATTGCAAAGAGAGATGACCTAATTAATTGCCCAAATAGTAGAACAGTATAATTAAGATCACATGCCAGTAAAATTTATTGAAAGTTATCCAACAACAGCTGCAGCAGCAGAACATGGTTAGGGAGCTGCTGGAGATTCAGAGAGGAAGTGGAACTAGGGATATCATTACTGATGTCAGATGGATCTTGGCCCCAAAAAGAGAATACCAGAAAGATATTTGTGTTTTCTTGACTATACCAAGGTATTTGACTGTATGGATCATAACAAACTCTGAATAGCCTTGAGAAGAATGGAAGTTCCAAAACTCTTCATTGTGCTCATACAGAAGTTGGGCAAACAGAATGAGGGAAGACTGAATGGTTTAAAATCAAGAAAGATGTGGGTCAGAGTTTTGTTCTTTAACCATATTTATTCAACCTGTAAGCTGATCAAATAATGGGAGAAGCTGGATTATATGAAGTTGAATGGGCTATCAGGATTGAAGGAAGACTTATTAACAACTTTGGATACACAGATAACACACTTCCTGAAAGTGAGGAGAAATTAAAGCATTTGCCGATGAATATCAAGGAGGTTTTCCTGGAAAAGCAGTCTTCTTCTTTTTAGCTCTCCCTCTACTTTTCAAAGAATTAAATGTTGTCCTTTTCCAGGGACTATTCCCTCCTGGTAACATGCCCAAAGACCATGAGGGTAGGTTGGGCCATCCTTGCTTCTAAAGCAGCCTGGTTGTACATATGGGTTGACACAGTAACTGCAATGATAGACTCAAACATAGGACAAACTGTGGAGGTTATACAAGAACAGGCAATGTTTCATTCTGAACAGCAACAACATAAGGAAATACCTAGAATCACTGAATTAAAGAGTTTACACAATTTAAATTTTGATTCTGTATCATCTACTTGGCTTCTATTGAAATTGTACTAGTTTATCCACAATATATGGGAATGTTATTGCTCCTTAATTCTTACTGTGTGTTTATCTTATAAAACAGCGCTCTCAAGCAATGCTGTCCAGGAGAACATCCCAGAGTGATCAAAATATTATCTGCATTTACCAATATGATGGCCTCTATCCCTGTGCAGCTACTGAACATTTAAAATGAAGCTAGTGTGAGAGGGAATACATTTTTATTTCATTTAATTTTAATTAACTTAAACATACTGGACAGGGGGATTTTAGCGTAGAGAATAATATGGAAGAATTGGAAAGAGAACGAAGCATATGAGACATGTTGCTAGGAAATATAAAATTAGAAACTCCTTTAATCTTAATTATTGGGATTATAAGGTTGCATTATTTTTTTAATTATTCTTTGCTCTTGGCACTGTAGATAGTCAAACAAGACTCTCTAGGGAGACTAGCCTGGGTTACTCTTGGATCTGTAAGGGTTGTACTGCTTGGGCAAGTCATCCAGGCATCTTGATGCTGCTAGTCCCCAGCCTTCCCCTCCAACCTTCACCTTCCAAGTCATGCCAGAACCTGAAGCAGGGTACAAATTCAGGTCAACAGACCATACGGTTCAATATTTACAATGTACACCTGAACAAATATACTTCAGTAACCAAAGGGTCTAGAAATTTCAACTCCTTCAGACTCTAGTGTCAGAAATATCATTATGACCCTAATTCCCAGCCTCATTCCTCTTCCCACCTCAATTCCCTTATACAGTGAAGAAGAACAGCATGATCATGTATGTCAACATACCAGCCCTCAAATCGAATCTCTCCACTTACACCATCCCTGAAAAGTGGCCATTCATCAAGTATGTTTGAGCAAGAACTCAAAGAATGAAGGGAGGGTGTGCAGGCTTCATAGGTGTGCTCTCTTGCTTTACTCACTCCAACGGGAAAGAAAGGTCAAGAAGAAGATCTAACAAAATTACTGGTCAAGAGGAAAGGTACACAAATAGAAAACATTTTTTGACAGAGATGAATTATGAAGCCATAATAAAAGCCATAAATAACATGGCTTTTACTCACTTTCCCCCCCTGACTTTAACGCTCTAAAGGGTTTTGCCTCTCCTTTCATAGTGCTGCTCATTCTGCTCCATCTCAGGACAATGTTCACTGTAATAGCTAAACCCTGAAAGCCAGTTTCTAAGGTTGTGGGGGACACTTAGGTGGCAACAGTAATGTTAAAAAAAATTATCTACTTCAAGAGCGACCTCAACAAATCGAAGAATACTCTATGCTCATGGATTGGAAGACTCAATATAGTCAAGATGTCAGTTTAGTCAAAGGCAATATAAAAATTTAATGTAATCCTGATACAATCACCCTCATCTTTCTTCAAGGAAATGGAAAAACTTATTACCAACTTCATATGGAGAGGGAAGAAGCCCAGAATTATCAGAGAACTCCTCAAGAAGAAGTACACAGTGGGAAGGCTTGCTTTACCAGACTTCAGCATATACTATACAGTGAACCCTCGCCACTTCGCGCCTCGACTTCCGCGGCTTCACTCTATTGCGGTTTTTGCGTAACAGCGCATGCTCTGTCATTACTACCACTGATTGGCTCATACTGTACACACTTGATGCCATAAATAATATAATAAATGATAAATGATAATTGTAACGTCCAAAATGTTTTACTGTATTTTCCCTTTTTCGTTTAATAAATTGGGTAATACGAGTGTAATGGTGACTAAAGGGTGTTTTTTTCATGTCCTCTATGCTCTAACTACGAAAATATTTGATTTACAAATAAGGAATCCTACTTCGCGGAATTTCATTTCTCACAGTAGGGTCTAGAACCGATTAACCGCGATAAACGAGGGTTCACTGTATAGCCATAGTTTTCAAAACTGCATGGTATTGGTACAGTGACAGATACTCAGACCAATGGAAAAGAACTGAAAACCCAGAAATAAAATCATCAGCATACAGACAACTGATCTTTGATAAGGGTCCAAGAAATATCCAATGGGAAGCAGATGCCTCTTTAACAAGTGGTGCTGGAAAAAATGGATATTTGTCTGCAGTAAAAAGAAGCAAGACCCTTATCTCACTCCATGCATGAGAATAAACTCAAGGTGGATCACAGACCTTGAAGTTAAACCCCAAACTATTAGGGCCATCAATGAGGGAATTGGGACCAGCTTGAGAACTTTGGCACAGGGACTACATAGGCTATCAGAAATAGGGAAGGACACAAACATAGAGGAATTGCTGAAACCCAGGTGGGGACTGAATATGATAGTGGGACAGGAGGAAAGTCAAAGGAAATAGAGGAAAGAACTGGGTGCCAAAGGGCATTTATGGAGGTCTAGATAACGGCATGCATATATGCAAATATATTTATATATGAGGTTGGGGAAATAGATCTATGTGCCTATATTTATAAGTTTAGTATTAAGGTAGCAGAAGGACATTGGGCCTCTACTCAAGTGCTCCCTGAATGCAAGAATACTCTCTTCTATTAAATTGGCATTCTATGATGCTCACCTTCCGACACAACCCCTGAAGACAAAGTGGGTGAATAAGCAAATGTGAAGAAAGCTTATTGTGCCCGGCTATCAAAAGATATAGCATCTGGGGTCTTATAGGTCTGAAGGTAAACAAGCGGCCATCTAGCTCAGAAGCAACAAAGGCTACATGGGAGAAGCCTACCAGCCTGTGAGCCTGTGTAATCACGAGGTGCCAAAGGGATCAGTTATCAGGCATCAAAGAACAAAAAATAATTTCATTGTGTGCTCACTTCCGTGATATGATTGCCGAAGACAAATGGGTGCATAAGCAAATGTGGTGAAGAAAGCTGATGGTGCCCGGCTATCAAAAGATATAGCACCTGACATCTTAAAGACTTGAAGGTAAACAAGCAGCCATCCAGCTCAGAAGCAACAAAGCCCACATGGAAGAAGCACACCAGCCTATGTGATCATGAGGTGTCTAAGGGATCAGGTATCAGGCATCATCAGAACAAAAAATCATATCATAGTAAATGAGGGGCGGGTAGTGCAGAGTAAAGACCCAAAACCCATTTGTAGGCCACTGGATATCCCCTTACAGAAGGGTCTCAGGGAGGAGAAGAGCCAGTCAGGGTGCAATGTAGCAACAATGAAACATACAATTTTCCTCTAGTTCCTAAATGCTTCCTCTCCCCTCCCCCACTATCATGATCCCAATTCTACCTTGAAAGTCTGGCTAGACCAGAGGATATACACTGGTACAGATAGGAACTGGAAATGCAGGGAACCCAGGATGGATTATTCCTTCAGGACCAGTGGTGTGAGTGGCAATACTGGGAGGTGGGGTGAGGTTGGGTTGAAAAGGGGGAACCGATTACAAGGTTCTACATGTGACCTCCTCCCTGGGGATGGAAAACAGAAAAATGGGTGCAGGGAGAAATGGGACAGGGCAAGATATGACAAAATAATAATTTATAAATTATCAAGTGTTCCTGAGGGAGGAGGGGAAAGTGTGGAGGGAGGGGAAAAATTAGGACCTGATGCCAGGGGCTTAAGTGGAGAGCAAATGTTTTGAGAATGATGAGGGCAGTGAATGTACAAATGTGCTTTACACAATTGATATATGTATGGATTGTGACAAGAGTTGTATGAGCCCCTAAAAAAATGATTAAAAAAAAAGAAAGAAAAAACTCAACGCTAAAAATATTTTTTAGCGTTGAGTTTTTTCTTTCTTTTATATCTATATCTACATCTATATCTACATCTATATCATCATCTATATCATCTTTATCTATATCTACTTCACTAAGAAATTTCAAGAAGCCCTAGCGCTACAGAATGAAAATGAAGCTAAAGGTTCTTTGCCCATTGTGACCCCTTCTTTGAGCATCCATTGTGTCCTTCATCCTGTAACCTGTCGTTTTACAGTTGAATCATTCTGTGTAAATAGTTGGAAGCAGACCCTTCACTTTTTTTAGTGGCCACCCTATAAATTACAATCCTGCTCTGTATTTTTGATCCTGTTTGATATTTCTCTGTAACAGTTATAATTTTCTAACAGTTGTCCTTTTCTATTTGTTTCTATCTACCTCCCTCATCGGAATTAAACTGCAGAAGGACAGTGATTTTGTTGTAACTAGTGTTGAGGTGGATGAGTTTACGGGTGTCACCTGAGGAATGCTGAAGAAGGGAGTAGGGTCGGTGATTGGGATAGTGTCCCCTGGTAACATGGGTAAGTCTGCTTACTATTAGCAAATATACAGCTGATTTTCTGTCTTTTTTTAAAAAACAGTTTCCTGGGAGTTAACGAAAAGTGACTTGGAGAGCGATGTTGAGGAATCCAACTCCAATGGCCTTCAGTGCCCAACATGCTTTGCAATTCTAAGAGCAAAGTGTTTGCCAGTACTCAAATGGTGTGCAAAAGATAAAACACAGTGTCTTGAATTCTCTGGCAACCTAATCACAGGTATTTTTCTAACTTTCTGGGATGTAGAACATGAGGTGCTCGCACAAGTTTTTGCATAGGGTCAAAGAGAAACCAAATTTTATCAAAATATCTAGGAAATAAGGAAATAGTCATGGCCTAGACCTGGAAATGTGACCGATTCCCTTTCTGGTATTCACTCGTTCATGCGTAAACGTTTGTGCACATTCATTGGCAGACTGTGCTAGCTTTGAGAAAATTGGTTCAACAAATTTGATGAACCCTAATCTTCTCCAGACTTTGCTTAATTTTAAAATACAGACACATTAGTCATTTTCCCCTTTTAAGTTTTTTTTTTGTTTTCAAAGTAAACATTTTGAATAGTGACATGACTGACTTTAAATTTTCCTCAAAAAGGACAATAAAGTATACTTTGCTACATTGTTTAAAAAAAAATCCAATACCAACTTCTAAATGAATAACTTAGGAATGAACTAGAAACAGTAATAGGCAGTAGCCCAATAGGCTGTGTTCCAGGTAGGTGGGGTTGGTTTTCAGAGCTCTCCCTCCTCTCACTCACCTGCTAGCATTGACTCTAAAAGTTGACCTCATCCAGGTTTCTCATCAGTGGGGCCATTGCAGGTGTTAGTCATGGCAGGTTGCCTTCTAGGTGCTTAAATTTCAGCCCCCTGTAATATGTATAGCAGAATATGATTATTTGCTTTGAAGAGTCCTGATAACATGAGTATGACAGCAAGAGGAAGCCAAAGGAAATCACTGAAAGAACAGAGTACCTGCCACACAAAGCAACCTACATGAAGGCACTATGAAAAACAAGCATTTCAACCAAGACATTAGTTGTTTTATAATGTACATGACTGTTTCTGAAAATATACCTCACACCAAGGATCACAGTAGATTGGATCGGTGCCCTTAAAATTACAAAGGATATACACATCAAAAACACAGATGCACCAAATCCCGGAGTATCAGTACCATGCAGGATGATCCTAGCTAATCTATAAAATAACTAATAAGAGGAATACGTTCTTATTACCACGATCATAAATATCTATAAATCATAATACTAGGATCCCAAGTGATAGCATAGGTTGGAAAAAAAGTTTACTTAAAGGTTTAGAAAAAAATTCCAGCATTTATTTGACATTGCTTATAAAGGGATTTGAAATTTGGTGGCGCAGTATTTAATTGCCTTTGCCAAAGAGAGCCCTGTTTTTGGATGACTTGTACTCTTGAATATGGTATGGTTCATAACCTACTATAGACTAGCAGTAAATGGCAGCGTATATAAGGGGAAAAGATCGGAGAATCTCATCTATGCGTTTTGTCCCCACAGATGCTGAAAACTCAGGTATTGAAATAAAGGCATGTGTAAGAGGAGATCTATGCAAAGAGTCAATAACTTTGTACAGAGGTTTTCAAATTGCTAAAAAGAATATGAGTTGCAGACTACCCACCTCTGGTAGAGCCAAGATTCAAACTAAAACTCTTATCTTCTTTGTTCTCTTCCTGGAAAAGTTACTTTACTGAGTTCTGAAAAGAGCCTAGCCATCTCGATTTATGAATTAAATGTGTATATTTTGTTCATGCATTCTTTCATGTCTATTTCTCCATAAATAACCCACTGCCATCAAATCAATTCCAATTCATGGAGACCCTATATGGGGTCTCTGAGACATTAAATCTTTACAGGAACAGTAGCCTCTTCTTGTTCCCTCAGGACAATGGATGAGTTTGAGCTGTTGCCTTTGAAAATGATAGCAGCCCAACAACTAATCCACAGTGCCACCAGGGCTCTAATTTCATCATGTTAAGTGTTCTCCCACAACCCTATGTTGCTAGGGTGGACACTGCCTGGTTTTTTATAATATAATAATTGTTTCAATAATGTAATCATTGTTATGTTTGAGGCGATAGTTGCAGTCACTCTATCAATTCAATTCATTGAGGGTCTTCTTCTTTTTCTGTGACCCTTTACAAAGAATGCTGTCCTTTTCCAGACACTGGTCTGCCTGGAGAACATATCCAAAGTACTTGAAGTCTCCTGCCTTGCTTTTAAGAAGCATCTGGCTGTACTTTGAACAAGACAGATTTGTTTGTTCTTACAATTGCCAGTTTCTTTCCACATTAAACAAGGCTGACCTTTTGTGTACCTGGACCCACATCGAGTGGACCAGGGTCATAATCAATCATCACGGTGTACTTACCATTGAACTATATGGGGAATGAGGACACGCACAGGAAAAACTAATAAAAGAAGCAGGAATAAAATATGTAAAACTGCTCAAGTGGCCAGAGATGGATGGTTTGAACAGAGGGTTGGAAAAGAAAGGTATAGATTTGATCAGTAAATGTTTTAACATATTTGATGAATTTTAGGGGAGTAAATTATTTTCATCGAGGAAATTGGTGGGGGGTGGTGAATAGCAGCTGCAGTTAATGCCAAGGGAAGTGGGGGGAAAGGGGGATTAGTAAATGTGTGGGCTTGACTGGAACAGTTATGGAAGATATCACACATGGGTGAATACAATGACTTTATTGAACATGGAAGCTAAAACATAGTCACTCTTTAGGGGTGTATTAGACCTTAAATTTTTATGCACTGAGTTTGTGGAAGGCTATGGTTCACAGTGGATCCCACACCAATTCAGACTCCACCAAATTCCATCTGATCGTTAACTAGCAGCATGAATAGCTTTCTACCAATTGTCTTTCAGTTTGTCATACTGTGCTGATACAGGTGGTGTGATACTGGAAGCTTTGTTATTTGTCTTCCAGATACCAGCAGGGTCACCAGACTAAGAATAGACTACAAAGAAGAAATAATTACCAAGGAATTAGCCACTGAAAATCTTAAGGATAGAAACAAAACATTGTCAGATACTAAAAACGTTATGAATAGAAGCAGAGCATTTTCAGAGAAAGCACCAGAAGATAAGCCTTTCAGGTCAGTAGGGACTCAAAATATAAATAGAAAGTGGAATCAAGCATAATGATAAGGATGAAGTAAAGCTTTTAGGAGTAAAGTTTTCGGGACCTTCATTTCTTGATGAGGCAAGACTCAAAATGAGAAGAAACCACTGCAAACATCTATTAACAGTAAGAGTTCAGAGTGTAGGAAGTATGAAGGAGGAAAAATGGAAGTCATAAAAATGTATATCCTAAATGTTAGTGAGCTGAAATGGGTGGTGGTGGACATTTTAAATGAGAAATTCATGGTTTACTATGCTGGGGATGGCATTCTAACAGAATACCATTAACTTCATCATCAAAAAGGACATTTTAAGCTCTATCTCGAAGTACAATGTTGTCTTTGATATGATAGGATCTGTCTACATACCAAGAAATCCAGTGAATACAACTGCTATTCACATTAATGCAACAACCACTAAATGTAGTGATGAAGAAACTGAAGAATTTTACCAACATCTGCAGTCAGAAATTGATCCAAGATGCATTGATAATTATTGGCAATTGGAATGCAAAATTACTCATTTGTAACTTCAGGTTGAAGTTGAAGAAAATGAAAACAAATCCACGAGAGCCAAAATATAACCTTGATTCTATCCCACCCTAATTTCAACGTATCTTAAGAACAGATTTGACCCATTCATGACAAATGTCAAAAAACTTGATGAGCTATGGGCTGACATCAAGAACATCACACATGAAGAAAGCCAAAAATGGACACTTATCCAAGATGGCTGCCAGATAACAAGCAAAGGAAGAACTCCTCAGTAACTCCCAGAAGGCCCACTAGGAGGGATATCCTGCGCTACTGGCAAGGATTGTACTATAAAACTAAGAAGCCCGATTTCCTTGAAGTGGTAGAGCAGCAACACCAGCTGACAGACTCTCTTTGGCCATTGGCCAGTGACTCAAACCTCTTCTGTGAACCATGCTCCTCCAAGCATAGCCAAAATTTTTCCTGGGCCCAGAGGCAACCCAACCAGGAAAACTTCTTACCTCATTGGCTTCTGGGAGATAACTCAGCTTGGTAGAGACTTAATCTGTAGCCAAGCTTAACTTCTCATTTATAATTTTGGAATATTTTCTGTTATTTTTCTTGCTTCCTCCATCTTGCTGGCCTTGTTCTCTGGTGCGCTTCCCACCTGATTAGCCACTGATGCACAGCACACATGATCACAAAATTGCACAATCAAAGAACAGGTTTTGTACCCACAAGACTGTTTGTAGCTTCTACTTTTAAAATTTTTCTTTAGTTTTTGAATGTTTGCTCTTTTAAAATACTCGTGGTGTTTTTGGAATTCTCTCTCACATCCTCTTCCTGTGCTCAACTCTGGTACAGTCCCAGCCTCCTGAGAACACCCACCCTCCCAGGCAAAAGCAGGCATTCCTTAAGACACTGACACACCCATGCCAACAAGGGTGCTATTGATTTCTCTCCCCTCTCTGAATTCACTGACAAACGCATATTCATGTTGCCATAGGAACATAAATTAGCTGCCACACCCAGGGCCTTTGTCTTTTTTGTCTCTTGTCTTTCTGCAATTCTACTGAATATCTCTTTCTACCCTCTTTCTCTTTTCTTGTGAAATATATTTAAATGGAACCTATTAATTCTGATTACCCCTCTTAAAAAACATTTCCCCAATATATAAGCAAATTTATTATTACTATCATTACTTTTATTTCATTTCACTCTTCTTCTCCCCTGCTTTCCCCACTCATCTGTCTTCCCTCTTTCTCCATTTTACCATCATATATTTTTCAGTTCCTATTGTACCTCTGCCATGCACTAAACAAAGCCAACTACCTCTACATGACCCATAATGTCACACACAAGTGATAGCTGTACAAAATGCTGAGGAAATAATACTCAACCACAATAAACCAAAAAAATCAAGAAAAGGAAATACAAACAACTGAAAATTACTCAAACCAAAGAAGAACTCTGAAGAACAGGCCATGCAATTAACAGATACAGAATGCAGAAGAATGATGTTCAGGCCCTATCAAGAGATGTGGGGAGCAATCAAGAGAGCAATGAATGAAATTGAAAACTAAAATCTTAACCCAAAAGGAATCCCAGGAGATAAACAATGAGATAACAGAATTAAGCACTGTGGTAAAATCTCTGAGGAATACAATAGAAGAAAGAGAAAATTAATCAGTGAGCTTGAAAATAATCATTCTCACTATAATTGACTAAAGAAACAACAACAAATACAAGGAATCATAAGAAAGCCTGAGAGTGATGAAGGACACTATAAGAGAAACAACCCCCATCTGATTGGTAACAAGAAGAAATAAAAAGATCTATAGAGAAAATAGTATGAGAGAGAGCAGGATAGAAACACCTCTGTGGGTTTCCAAGATTGTCACTCTTTATGAGAGTAGAAAGCCTCATCTTTCTGTCACAGAGAGGCCGGTGGCTTCAACTGATGAACTTGTAGTTAGCAGCCCAGGGCACATTAAAGATAAGTAGTAATGTCCACATCACTTAAGAAAAAATTAAACTAATGTCAGAGGAAAATCGCGGCTAATTAAGCCTCACCCATCCAGAGCTCCTGCTGCCAGACCAGAATATTGGGAGGTAAGGTGAAGAAAACTGGGAGGTGGAGTCTTGAAATTAGAATTAGGGTACTGGGGTTTCTCCTGAACCCCTTTTTTGGTGTGTGATTTACACTTTCAAAGCGAACCAAGGATGCTCTAAATTTCTATAGGTTCAGAGAGCTGGGCTCGCGGGCTCCAGCTGAAAAGCTCCTCCTGCCCTTTCGCCAGGAGTAGTGATTTCTCCAGGTTGACGCCCTAAAGGGGACATAATCCCGGACACGAGGAAAACCCCACACCAGAGCACTTTGTGCTGTTAGCTGCCGTGGGGTGGTGGGTAGTCATAATTTGGAGTAGAAGAAAAAGCAGAATTTTATCTGAGCCAGATTGTGGTGTGAGAGAAAATAGGTGGTTAGTCAGAGTCCTGGGGGCAAATTCAGTTCCAATTGGCCTAGAAGGAAACAACCCCCCTGATAAGCTGGATCTCTAGCTCTGGGGATCAGTGTCACAGCCTCCAAATGAGACCACCTCACAAGCATTATATAAAAAAGAGTGAAATATATATTATTGGTATAAATTCAAACCCCAGTCTTGTTGCTTAGCTCTAAGGAGCACATAGATGGGGACCCTTAACATAAGCTAACATAAGAAGCCCTCGCTAAGGAATGCCACAACTTAGCTACAGGGCCTAGAGGCTTTTTGCATAACAAAGACCTACTGAAGCAAGTCTAGGCTTCTAAAAGAGCACAGAGCTAGAGCCCAGAGCCAGGGATACAATTTAATTTGATTCTATTCTAGCTGGCCAGGGGGAAAAAATAAAAAATAAATCCTCTGATCTAGTCAGGCATCAGCAGTCTAGATAGGTCAATTAGCCCAGCTTCCCTCTCAGTGATTCTACACAGAGCTGTGGAGGTCCTGCCTGTCCTAGGGCCCTACACAGGGCTGTGGGAACACACCACCACCCCTGCCCCTGCTGTAGTGCTACATACAGCACAAGGCAGGTAGACCAGGGAACTCTAGCACTCAGTACTGCAGTGGGAACTGATGTGAGCTGGCTGCTGATGTGAGCTTGCCTTCCAGACGAATCCCACCCTGCATCTGGGGAGCCTATTATCAAGTGGGCACACCACTCAACTACCTTGAGGAAGAGTTGGAACTCCTCCGGCCCCACGGGCAGATGATCAAGTCTCAGTTATCTCCTTACTACCACTCTATTTCTTCTTTCTTTATTCGCCCGCCCTGCTATCTTTCCCACCGCAGTCAGTCTCAATGAGCTCAGGTTTGTTTGGGGTGTTTTTTTCTCTTTCTTTCCTATTTTTCCTTTTTAAAAAATCTTTTCTCCCTTTCTCCTCTTTTCTCCCTCTCTTTCCTATCATATGCCACTACTTGCTTCCAGGTCACATAATCCACATATACAATTCAATAGTTCAATATTATCAAAAAGAGTTGTACATTCATTACTACAATCAATTTTAGAACATTTTCTTCTTTCTGTCTGATAACAGCCGATTTCTATCCCTTGACTAGGGTCACAGGGGATTCACCAAGGGCTTAATCCATGTGTGGACTCTGTAAATACATTTGGGTTTCCACCGTCATCCACAGTCTTCTGCACACCAGGTGCCACATTGTAAGCACTGATACCATTCCTTCCTTTGGTTTTGAATTATATTATTTGCAATCCTTGTATCGAACAGGCTGCTGTGCTTCTACCATGTGGACTTAGTTGATACCGTAATTAGATGGCTGCTTGTTTGAAGGCAAGCCTTTAACATCCCAGATGCTATTCTTTCTGACAGCTGGGCACCATCTAGTTTCTTCAGCACACTTTGCTATAACACTCATATCTTCAATAATTTCTTAATGAGGGTGAGTATCAAGCAGGGCCAACCATGTCATAAGAACTAAATGTCCTCAGATTTGGGCTAGAATTAAATGCGAGCCCCAAATCCATTCATATATCTATGGCTTATATATATATATCTGGTTCACCTTGGAGATTTCATTGTCATTTCATGTCAGAGAATATTATCAATCATCTCCCTGGGGCATAAGGTAATTCTATTGGTAGTGTCATAAATTTAGACAATGGTATAGTATTTAAAACACAGTTGAGCAAAGGAGATTATACAAGTATAGACTGGCTGTGAGCCACAATACACGAATTATTGCCAGTCATTATTTCTTCAAATATTGTTTTTTTTAGCCTCACCTTCTTTCTCCTCTCCCTCTGGGTCGCAGTGAATATTAGACCTTTATAGATCTTTGAGACTCTGTTCACGCCTCTAGCCATTTCCCCTCTCAATTGTTCAGATTAGGTTATTTCTATCATTTTACTTTCAAATTCACACATCTCCCCTCCATTCACCCGGGGAGCCCATTCATCTTTTCTTCCCTTCCAACTTCAATTATTAAAAGAAAATTCCATTTGGTTTATCTTTAGATACCCAATTGATTGAGGTTTTCTATTGCTTTGCTGAAATGTTCTATTTATCATTTGTTCCAGCATGTTCGTAATTATACAATGAGCTATTTTTATGAGAACTGTTTTCAAACTTTGGTCAGATAATCCTAACATTTCAGCTCTGCCAGTCAACACTCAGTCGATGTGCTGATTGTCTCTATTTTTAAATTCCAGTTGAAAAAAGATTTTTAATATTGAGTGATTTTCTACAGAAGCCTGAACATTTTGGGTGCTATGACATTCTGGGTCTTAGTTAAACCTTTGGTTTCAGCTTGCTTTCTGGAAGGGGAAAGGAGGCATGCCTTGCTACCGCTATGTGGGAGTGAAGTCCAAGTTGCCCAGGGGCAACCATCGATGCTCCAGGTGAGGGCGGGTTCCTCATCACTGCTGAGCAGAGATGGAGATTGGGCACTATCCTGGTTTCACTATTATCAGCTGGGTTGCATGAGGTAGGAGTGCGTCCTTACTGCCATTCGTTGTTTCATGTGACCTCTGCTAACCCCCTGGGGAAGCAAGGTGGCATTGTTAACAACAGATGGTGTCCTCTCTGATTCTCTCCCAGGTTTCCTCTGACATCACCCACTGGGGAGGGAAATGAGAACTCCACATCCGCTGGGTGGGGATGGAAGTCTAGGCTTCCCACATGGTCTCCACTGACTCCATGGTGGAGTCAAAAAGGGGGAATGCTTGTTATTATTTGGTGGGAATGGAAGCACCAGCCTCCTACTTGGCTTTTTCTGACATTAACACAATGGAGTAGGGATTAGGAGTCTCTTTAAAGTCAAGAGAAGGTGTAATTCTAGGCTCCTCATTGAGCTTTTACTATAACATGGGTTGTTTTTTCCGTAATGCTTGGCTTAAAATAGTTATTGGCTAATTCTTCTTCTTCTTTTTTTAATGCTAAAGGGTAGCTATGAGCCGGGCTTGACTGGATGGCAGTGAGTTCTTGTTGGGTTTACACTGCCCTTTTCCCTGTTTTGGACGGAGCGCACAGGCATTTCCTTAGACACTGTTGCAGTCTGCATTTGTTGGAATTTTTAAAAAAATCATTTTATTAGGGGCTCATACAACTCTTATCACAATCCATACATACATCCCTTGTGTAAAGCACATTTGTGCATTCATTGCCCTCATCATTCTCAAAATATTTGCTCTCCACCTAAGCCCTGGCATCAGCTCCTCATTTTTCCTCTCCCTCCCTGCTTCCCTTTCCCTCATGAACCCTTGATAATTTATAAATTATTTTGTCATATCTTACACTGTCCGAAGCCTCCCTTTACCCTGTCCCCCAGGGAGGAGGTTATGTATAGATGGAGACATAGGCTGCAAACTGCGGCTCTTTCATGCCGTGGTTCTTTGTGCGCTAGCTTGTCTGACTTCTCTTCACCTTTTAGGATCTTCTTATGCTTGTTTTTGCAAAATATCCATGTTTTTTTAACTTCACTTAGTGGGAGAACTAGTTAAAAGTCCATCTATTACATCTACCTGGAAACAGATGTTTCCATCGCCTTTAATAAATTCTCTCTTTTTTGCTGAAACTAGTCACAGTTTCCCCTGGGGTTTGCCAAGAGCCCTCTTGTTGACACACTATCTGTTGTGAAGGGCAGGAGCATGGACAAGCTGTCCGTGTAAGTGGGGCACACTGGTGTATCAATATGTTTTCAGAATGGTTGGGTCTCTGTTTTTGCTATTGATGACCTCTACCCCACTTTCTTCAAGCCAGAGGGCTTGTCTTTTAGAAACAATACAAAACTTTAGTTATCTTTCTATTGAAAAAGCAGTACTGCTCTTTGCAGAAAATTGAGATAACTCAATGAGCAAACTAGAGGACAACTTGCCCCAAAGTAGTTACTGCTGATATTGATGGATGTGGTGCACATGTTTAATACTGCAAAATGTGACTGCATCATGCTTTTGATTTGTAATCTTTTTTTCAACTAACCAGATATCTTCAAGTCTTTCCATCCCAATATAGTCCTAGATTATCACTTTTTATTTCCATCAAAATATACTCTTAGATAACCGCTTTTATATACTCTAGATAACCGCTTTTGAATGGTTACTTGGTATTCCATTTGAAGGGCATAGTTATTTATATTCCCATTCCCACTTGTTGTACATGTAGATTATTTCCCCTTTTTCCCCCCATTGTAAACAATGCTGTGTGGAACATCATTGTAGATAATCACTGTGCATTCGTCTGATTATTTTAGGACTGCTGTTGCTAGGAGCCCACAAATTTGTCTCAACTTGTGGTGACCCTATATCTAACACACTGAATGGGCCCTGTATTATCATCACAATTTTTTTTTGTTCGGGCCGATTGTTGTAGCCTCTGGGTCAGCTCATCTGGCTGAGGGTCTTCCTTTCTTCTCCCACCCACTACAAAGCATAATGTCCTTCTTTTGGTCATCTTAAGATAAACCCCTATGAATGGAAGTGCAGGACTGTGGGGGACACACGTCTCCATAAAAGAGACATGTAATAATACAATGATTAAAAATAAATAAATAAATAAATACAGATTTTCTTTAAAAAAAAAAAAAAAAGCTTCTGATACACATCTACATAGCCTTTCTATCCTGATTTTTGTCTTAATCACATCGCTTGGCTTTAATTCCTTTCCAAAGTAACCTCATTCACAGAACACACCCTTCCCTTTACTTTTCTTTGTCTACAAATGCTAGCCGTGTCAGGATGACATGGGGCACACAAATGTACATGTTACTACAACCTTCATATTCCATTTGATTACATTCTGAGTAACTCATTCAAGGCATGGTAGAACCTCAAAGTTGATGAATGCTTCATTTTTAAGACCAAGTGTTGAGGGTCCTGGTGTAAAACAGCAAGATTCCAGAGATATGGATAGATATAGATGTGATCAGGCATTTCCTTCCCCTACCACTGACCCTGAATTGAGGACAGAGAGAAGTGGAGATGAGATAGGAGAGTTCAGCATGAGGTTTAGGGGCTCCTTTCTCATGCCTCCCTCAGCCCCAGAGATGAATCTTGCCCAGGAAGGCATGTTAGAATCTGCCTTGAAGTCGAAAGGACCCATGTCCTATACTGCACCCTGACTGACTCATCTCTTCTCTGTGACCCCTTGTGAGGGGATGTCCAATTGTTTACAGTTGGACTTTGGGTCTCCACTTCATGCCCCCACCCCCCAATTCACATTGGGTATGATTTGCTCTGGGTGTTAGATGCCTGATAGTCGATCCCATCAACACCTCATGCCCCTCCCTCCCCATCCCCCCACCCATTCACATTTGGTATGATTTTGTTCTGGGTCTTAGATGCCTGATACCTGATCCCACTGACACCTCATGCTCACACTGGCTGGTGTGCTTCTTCCCTATGGGCTTTGTTGCTTCTCAGCTACATGGCCACTTATTTACCTTCAAGCCTTTAAGACCCCAGATGCTATATCTTTTGATAGCCGGGCACCATCAGCTTTCTTTACCACGTTTCCTTATGCACCCATTTTGTCTTCAGTGATGGTGTAGGGAAGGTGAGCATCACAGAATGCCAGATTGTTAGAACAAAGTGTTCTTGTGTTAAGAGAGTACTTGAGTTGAGGTCCAATGTCCATCGGCCATCTTAATTCTTAACATATAGATATGAATACATAGTTCCATTCCCCTCTTGCTATGTATATATTAAAAATGTACATGCCTATATTTAGACCTGTATAAATGTCCTTTGCCCTCTGGTTCTTTCCTCTACTTCCTTTTACTTTCATCCTGTCCCACCATCATTTTGGGCCTTCCTTCAGGTTTAGTATATCCTCACTGCTACACTGCCCTTGATTGAGCCCCACTAGGCATTCTACGACCTTATTTCCAATGATTTCAGTTCACTTGTTGTTCCCTTGTCCCTGGGTTGGTTCACCACCCCTCCTTTCTTTCTCCCACCTCCCCTTCTTCTGTATCACCCCAGAACCATTGGTCCCATTCTTTTCACCTCCGAATTATTTATCCCGCCTATCTTATCTAGATAGAAATGCAGATATATTAGTAAGCGCAAATCAACCCAAATAGTAGGGGGAATGCCAGTCTGCCCTCTGTGGGAGTGCTGCACACCACACGAGGCAGCTGTGACAGCCATCTACAGTGCACCGTGCTGCTGAGGAAACCTCCATCAGACCTCTAAGGTGATCTCGCCAACTAGGGCAATTCCACCCAATACCAATGGGTCCCTGCATTAAAAGGGCACACCAACCTGCCATTGTGGGGCAGGGTTGAAACCCCTCTGACCCCACATTTCAGATATCAGAGATCAGTTATCTCTTTATTCTTTATTTCCTCCTTATTTCTCTCTTCCCTCTTTACCACCACAGCCAATCTTAGTGAACAAAGTTGGGTTTTTTCCCCTTCTTTCTCTTTCTTCTCTCTTTCTTTGTTCTCTTCTCCTCTCTCTCTGCTTTTATGGTTCTCTCCTCTCACTCTCCTTCCAATTGCCACTGCTAGGTTCCAGACCCTTACCCTCTGTCTAGGGCAACTCTTCCCACCCAGTGGGGAGAGCTACAGCATGCCCCTTCGACAGCAATGCACACAGCACAAGACAGTGGTAAACATGTCACAGAACCGGGTTCAGCTATCTCTTTATCTATTTTTTTCTAGTTTGCTCTCCTTCGCTTTCTTTTTTCTTCTTTTTGTTTATTATTTTTGTTCTTATTTCACATTTTCTGCTTTTCCCCTCTTCTATATCTTCTCTCTTTCCTACCACATTTTCAGCAGAATCACTTCTCCTTTTTTGTTGTTTTCTTCTTTTTTTTACCGTTTTCACTTTTGTTTAGTCTGTACATTTTATTTGTGTGTGTGTGAGTGGGTGTTATATTGTTATTGTTGCTCCAGTCTTTGTTTTCTTCTTTCTCTCTTTTTCTTCTCCTTTCACTCTCTTTCCTTTCACAAGCCACTAGCTGCCTCCAGGACACTCCCCTCCACCTAGGGCAACTCTGAAGGCCCAACTTGGGGAGCTCCAACCCGCATTTGTTGGCTTTATGTGCAGCTGGGGAAATCCCACCGGTCCTCTTCCATACACTAAGCAGCAGGGGTTCTCCCCTTCAAACAGTGGGGGAAACTCCAGCCTAAACCCCGCGGCCCTACCAGTGACTCAGGAAAATTCCTGACCAGCACTGATGAGGCTCCACACTACTGTGGGAACATCCACCCTACCCACAAGGTGATCCCTCTGACTACAGTAATTCCCTATGCCAGATACAGTTCTCTACATGAAGGAGGGTACACCCACCCACCCTCCTCAACACTCCAGTTACAGCGGGAAACATCACAGACCACCTGAGGTGCTCCAAGCACCATGAAGCATACTTAGAGATCAGCCAGTGAAGCAACACCCTCATGGGCCCACAAAAACCCGGCCAGTGTCACATGAGAGGACTATCCAAATCACATTCCAAATAACAGAATACTGGAAGGCTAGGGTATGAGTGCAACCACAGGAAGATACAGCGAAAGCCTGAACCCTCAGTACAGCACTGGCAAGTAGTTCATAGTAGCCTCATAGAGAGCCCCAAGAGAGAGCCTAGTGCTCTTCGACTCTCGAAGATGGCTCCTCTAAAACAACGCATAAATAGCAACAAGTTCTAACAGCCTCAATGAAAAAGCAAGAGAAACAAAAGATCATGCTGGAAGAATCATGAACCTAACAATGTGCATAGAAGAAGCAGATAGATATTGACCTGCCACAGAAAGAAATTTTCAGAATGCTGCTTGGAGTCATACAGGATATGAGGGAAGAAATGCACAAAAAAGATGAAATGATAGAGGAGCTAAAGACAACAAACCAAAGGGAAAGACAAGACTTAAGGGATAAAAATAACAAAACCCAGTGACAAATTTACAGACTTTACCAACAGACTTGAGGCAGAGAATTGTACCTGTGACCTAGAGGATAACCAAGCAAACCTCAACAAATGGGAAAAGCAGTCAAATAAGACAATCAGAGAAACTGAAGAAAACTTGAGAGCCATGTCTGTTGCTATGAAGAGGAATAATATTAGAATAACTGGACTACTGGGAGAAGACACAATAACTCAACAGCGAAAATAGCAAGTGAATTCTTAGAGGAAAAGTTCCCCAGCTTAATAAATGAAAATCAGGCAACCAGTAAGGAGGCTGAAAGAACACCATTCAGACTGAATCCCAAGAAGTAGTCGCCCAGACACATAAATATTAAATTATCCAACTTTGAGGAAAAGGAGAAGGTCATAAAAGCAGCTAGGGAAAAGCAAATAGTCACGTGTAAAGGTACCTCAATAAGAGTATGTTCAGACCTATCAGTGGAAACGATGAAGAAGAGGAGGGATTGGAGTAAAATATTCCAAAAATTGAAAGAAAACAATACAAACCCAAGAATACTTTATCTGGTGAAATTATCTTTTAGTACTTTTCCCATGGGTATGTGACTAGCAGAGGTCACTGAAGAAAGGATAGTTTTCCAGGAAAATACAGAGTCTAGAGGCCAGGTTTATAGCTGCATCCTGATACTAACTATAGAGTAAATACAATACTTGCTGAATTGAATGATGCAGAAACCCACCCCACCTCCAAGTATTCCACAGAGCCTCAAGCACATACTGGGGGTGTAAGAGAAAGAGGGGCAATGGAGTAGAGTCAGCTAAGTATGTCCTTGCAAGATTGAGAGACAAGATCTCATTCCTCTCACAGATGTAACCTGCAACTTCCCTACTGTGGCTCACCTTCTTGCTTCCCAGGGCCAGTCCAAAGCAAGTCCTTCCTTACACTAGGTTCAAACCTTGGATGGTCTCTGGTTGTGATACGAAATATGCCAGACTGAGGACAACATTCCTAAGGAAGAGAGTCAAAGACAGATAGTTTGAACCGGCCTGGACTGTGAAAGTTTCCTGCATGTTTAGCATCTTTGAATTGTGCCCTCCATAGCCTCCACTAGCTTCAGAATCATCCCACACACCCAGTCACAGGTATCATCACTCATGTGCTTGTCGGGAAGAGTTATAATCTTCCCATGTGTTAGGTTGCTAACCACAAAGTCAAGATTTCCAATCCACCAGCTGCTCCCAGGGAGAAAGATGTAGCTTTCTACTTCTCTGAAAAATCTTGTAAACCCACAGGGTCAGTTCTATTTTGTCATCTAAGATCACTGAGTAGCAATCAGCTTGATGGCAGTGAGGGATTGGGAGTAGCATGGCCACCCTATCCAGCCCAACATTGCACTCAGTTCTGAGAGGGATTTCCTACTTTTTATGCAAGAAGATAAGGAAGATCATAGCTTAGCATTTCTCATCTGCCTCTAGTTTGCAGCTTTTGAGAGTAGGGATAAGACACACTACACACTTCTTAGGTGTTAATGTTGGTGACACAAGTCTGAGAGCAGATCCTAGCAATAGTCCTCATGACAATGTTTGTCTTGCTTGCTCGTAAAAATAAACAAACAAAAAAACCCAGACACACGAGCAAAAAAAGAAAAAAAAAAGGCTCACGTTAACTTTATCAAAATTCAAATCATTTGTACATCTTCTAAAATGAATGACAATAATGATTGCACAACTCTTCTTAGTATGATTGAACTATTGAATTGCATCATTTGTCAATTCTATTCAAATAAACCAGCTAAAAATAAAATCAGGGATTAAAGTGAACCAGAGACACATATAAACCACAGATATATGAATGGATTTGGGACTCACGTTTAATTCTAGCCCCAATCTAAAAACAATTAGTTCCTATGATATAGCCCTACTCAATACTCATCCTCATGAAGAAATGGGTGCTGAAGATATGGGTACTACAGAAAAATGTGTTGAAGAAATCAAATGGTACCCAGCTGTCAGACATAATAAATTCTGAGGTCTTAAAGCTTTGTCTTCCAAATTTCTTGATATTGCTGACTACTAAGTGTTTCCAGGGCTTCATCAGTTTGTTGAAACTTTTCCATTGGTATTCCTCAATTCCTGGAGCTTTGTTTTTGACTAATGCTTTCAGTGCATTGGTTCTTGTTCATGTGATACTTCCTGAAATGGTGGAATGTCAAATTGTTATTTTTGGTACAGTGACTCTTGTGTATTCTTTTTTAACAGTTTTATTAGCACTTCATCCACATATCACATAATTCAATCATTCAATCTTATCAACAAGAGTTGTATAATTATCACTACATTCAATTTTAGAACATTTTCTTCCTCCTCTTATTCACTGTTTTCATGCAAGTATTTTTTTCTAATTGTGATAAAAATATACACAAAAAAGTTTCTCCAATTCAACAATTTCTACATGTATAATTCAGTGCCATTGATGTTACTCTTTGTGTTGTACAGCCATTATTGGTATTCTTTTCCAAATTATTCCACCACTATTAGCATAAACCCAATGCTCCCTAAACAACAACTCTTTTTCCTTCACCCATGGTGACCGATGGTCAAGTTTGGTTTCTTTTTTTTAAGTAGTAGTTTTCTTGAAATGGTATTCCAAAATCATACACTTCCCTTGTTAAGTCTCTTTTTAAAATGAGTTGTATGTACATCATCACAATCAGTTCTAGTGCTCCCTGTGTATTCTTTCCATCTTTTTTTGATACTTCCTGCTTGACTCAATATTTCTCCCATAGAATCTTTCAAGATTGCAACTCGAGACTTGAACTTTTTTGTAGTTCCTTCAGCTTAAGATACACTGACTGTGTTCTTCCTTTTTGTTTTCCAATTCTAGGTCTTTGCACATTTTATTGTAATATTTTACTTTGACTTGTCAAGCTGCCCTTTGAAATTTGTGTTCCGATCTTTGACATCATCTTTTCTTCCATTTACTTGGGCTACTCTACGATTAAGCTCAAGTTTCAGAGTCTCTTCTGACAGCATTTTGTCTTTTCTTTCATGTCTTTTTAATGACCTTTTGCGTTCTTCATGATGTTCATGACGAATTATGTTCTAGATGTCCTCCCAGATCATCAGGTCTTCTGTCGTTAGTGTTTATTGCATCAAATCTATTGTTCATATATTCTCAAAAAATCAGATCGGAGAGACCCAAGGCCATATTTTGGCTCTAGTGGATTTGGTTTCATTTTCTTCAGCTTCAACCTGAACTTACATATGAGTCAGCCCTTGGCCTGGTTTTAGCTGCTGATAGTAAGCTTCTCTATCTTCTCTTCCTACAGATTTAGCCCATTTTATTTCTGTGAATTCCATCTAGAAAAGTCCATGTGTATAGTCATCCTTTGTGCTGTTGACAAAAGGTGTTTGCTATGAACAAGTTGTAGGTCTTACAAAAGTCTATCACGATCTCCAGCTGTTTCTATTACCAAGGTCATGGTTTCCAAGTACTGTTCCTTCTTGGTTTCCAACTTTTGTATTCCAATAATTAGCAATGCATCATTGGTAAAATTCTTCAATGTCTTCATCACTACCTTTTGTGATTGGTGTATAAACTTGAATAATATTTGTATTGATCATATTTCTTTGAAGGCAGGTATATATCTTACCATAGACAGCATTGTACTTCAAGATTGATTTTGCAATGTCTTTTTTGACAATGAAGAGGCCCAAGATAAGCAAAGAACTCCTGAAAAGAAGGGCAAAACCAATACTAAGGGATAGGGATGGGGAAGTCCTTTCCCCATTTAATGTTTTCTTGTCCTTTGTGGAAAATCAGTTGCTGCTAGGTGGATGCTTTTATGTATAGATTAACTATTCTGTTTCATTGGTCTATGTATTGATCACTGTTCCCGTACTAGGCTGTTTTGACTCCTGTGGCTGTATAGTAAGTGTTAAGGTTAGGTAGTGTGAGGCCTCCTTCCTGGTTCTATCATTAAGTAGTTCTTTGCTTATCCTAGGTCTCTTCCCTCTCCATATAAAGTTGGAGTTAGTTTTTACATTTTTTTTAAAGGATGAAGTTGGAAATTGGATTGTAATTGTGTCGTATTTATAGATTTCTTCAGATAGTACTGACCTTTTCACAATATTAAGACTTATTTCCAGGAATATACTATATTCTTCCATTTATTTAGGTCTGTTTTGGTTTCTTATAATAGTCTTCTGTAGTTTCTTTATACGGGTCTTCTCTTGCTTTGATTAGGCTTATTACTAAGTACTTCATCGTGTGTTTGGGTATTTGTAAATGATATTGTTTTCTCGATGCCTTTTGGGGAACAACCTTCACTGGTATACAAGAACCCAGTTGATTTCTGCTTGTTAATCTGCACCCTGCTACTTTGCTAGAGTCCTCAATTGTTTTCAAAAACCTTTCTTCTGTTGTCTTTTGGGTTCTCTGTATAAAGAATGACATCATCTTAAAATAGTGATAGTTTCACGTCTGCCTTGCTCAGTTGTACTCCACTGATTTATTTCTGTTGTCTAATCATTCTGCCTGACTTCAACATGGTGTAGAATAAGAACGGTGAATAATTACTCATTGTATTCTTTTTCCTTTCGTGTGTCTTAACTTAATGTGGAAACAAGATCACAAATAAATAGAATAAGGAAAATGTAAATCCATGCTTTACTTGCTGGATCAGAATGATATACACAAATGGAGAAGTTTTGTGTAAAAATAAAACTACATAATAAAGGATCATCAAGAAGTTCAGAAAAATGGAAAACCGATGATGGAAATGTAAATAGTTGGAAATGTCTTCAAAAGTTAAACATGCAAACAAGAAGTGATCCAAAATCAATGGCAAGGAAGATATAGAGGCTTGATAGGGATTGATCAAGGCAATGTAACTGAGATGAATTAGTGAAACCAAAATGAAGGCTGGGCATGATAGTGGAACAAGAGGAAAGTAAAAGGAAATAGAGGCAAGATCTAGAAGGCAAAGGGCATTTATAGAGGCCTAAATACAGGCATGTACATATGCAAATATATTTATATGTGATGATGGGGAAATAGATCTATGTGCACATATTTATAGGTTTAGTGTTAAGGTAGCAGATGGACATTGAGCCTCCACTCAAATACTCTCTCAATTCAAGAAGATTTTATTCTATTAAATTGGCATCCCATGATACTCATCTTCCCAACACGATTGCTGAAGACAAATGTGTGCATAAGCAAATGTGCTGAAGAAAGATGATGGTGCCCGGATATTAAAAGATATGGTGCCTAGAATATTAAAGGCCTGAAGGTAAACAAGTGGCCATCTAGCTGAGAAGCAACAAAGCCCACAAGGAAGAAGCACACCAGCTTGTGTGATCACAAGGTGTTGAAGGGGTCAGGTATGAGGTATCAAAGAACAAAAAATCATATCATTGTGTGCTCACCTTCCCGATATGATTGCTGAAGACAAATGGGTGCATAAGGAAAAGTGATGAAGAAAGCTGATGGGGCCTGGCTATCAAAATATATAGTGTCTGATGTCTTAAAGGCTTGAAGGTAAACACACAGCCATCTAGCTCAGAAGCAACAGAGTTCACATGGAAGAAGTACACCAGTCTGTGTTATTATGAGGTGCCGATGGGATGAGATATCAGGTATCAAAGCACACAAATTCATATCATTGTGAATGAGGGGCAGTGCAGAGTGGGGACCCAAAGCCCATCTGTAGGCAAGTGGACTTCCCCTTCAACGATGAAACATACAATTTTTTTCTAGTTCTTAAATGCTTCCTGCCCCACAGTATCATGATCCCAATTCTAAAATTCCAGCTGGACCAGAGTATGTACACTGGTACAGATAGGAACTGGAAACACAGGGAATCCAGGACAGATGATCCCTTCAGGACCAGTTGTGAGAGTGGCAATACTGGGAGGGAGGAGGGTAGGTGGGTAGAAAGGGGGAACCGATTACAAGGATCTACATATAACCCCTTCCCTGGGGGATAGACAACAGAAAAGTGGGTGAAGGGAGACATCAGGCAGTGTAAGACATGGCAAAATAATAATAGTTTATAAATTATCAAGGGTTCATGAGTGAGGCGGTGCTGGGGAGGGCAGGGGAAAAATGAGGAGCTGATACCAAGGGCTCAAGTAGAAGGCAAATGTTTTGAGAATGATGATGGCAACAAATGTACAAATGTGCTTTATACAATTGATGTATGGATGGATTGTGATAAGAGTTGTACAAGCTTCCAATAAAATGTTTTTTTTTAAAAGTTAAACATGCATGCATAACTTATGCTCCAGCAATTCTCTGCTAGGCATCAATTAAAAAGAAATAAAAGCATACAATCACACAAAAATTTGTACATGAATGTTCATTACAACTTCGTTCACAGTGGACCCAAAGTGGAAACAATACACGGTCAAACCCATTTTTCTTCCCTCATTCTGGATATTCAGGAGAATATATGATATGTATATAATATACACACATATTTTATATGTATAACAAATATACTTGTTATGAATATTTCTATATGCATTTAGCTATACATTATACTAGATAATGAAATGGTTACTTTTTTTTTCACTTTCCACAATGTAACTATGCATAAAGTTTATTGACTACATTTACTTTAACAAACAACAAATACAGCTGAAGTCCACAATGTTTTCCTTCTCAGTTATCAGTTTCCCTGTTATCCCAAACCAGCTATGTAAAAAATAATCAATAATTTCATATGTGTCTGCACATATGAAAATGTATGCCCTTCACAAGATTAAAGAATTTGAGAAGTTAGAATTTAAAATTTCTATAGGATCACAGAGCCATTGATTGATGGCATCAGAATCCAAATCCACAACTCTGGAGCTCATATACATGATCAATGTTCGATGGTTTATAAATACTTAATACTGCCTCTCATGAAACTCTCTTCAAATCGGATGATACAACCTATGCTATAGTGGGTTTTCCTGAGAATCAAAACCAGGGATTCTCATATAAGTATATAAAGGGAGAAATACATATTTATAACAATGGCTCACAAAGATAGAAAAGCCGAAAAGTCCAGTCCAATTCAAGTCTGTGGGTCCAAGGTTAAGCTGGAGACTTTTCCTGAACTTTATAGTTGCTGGGGGTCAACAGACTAGGAAGGCAGAGCAGGAAAACTACAGGCTGGTGGATGTCAGTAAATTAAGTCTGTGGCTGGCAAGTCCAAATAAACCCAGGGTTGGTAGGCAATAGCTCCTAAGGCCAGCAGGCCATAACCTCAAGAACTAGAGATTATTTTGACAGATGATGACTCCAAGCTAGCAAGAAAGAGAAGCTTTGCAGTGCCCTTACTTAACTATCAAGTAGTTAACCATATCTTAACCATATCTGCAGAACTTACTTAAGTAACTGCTTGGCTCAGAACAGATCACAATATGCACTCCACTCACAGCTACTGAGTGGATTCTGACTCACTGTGACCTTATCGGACAAGTAGAAGTGTCCCTGTGGGAGTCCAAGAATGTAAGTCTCTACAGAATTAGAAAACCTGTCTTTCTCCCACAGAATAGCTGGTGGTTTCAAACTGATCTTGTAACAACAAGCAGCCTAATGTGTTACTACTATGCTATCAAGTCTCCTGGGAGTTGATCAAAATATGACAGATCACATGATATGGAAGGCCTCAACTGCCAAACCACTGAGGACTCTGGTTCAGTAAAGTTGACATAAAAATTTATCACATAAACATCAATTTTCACTGAAAAATGTGAAATGCTTTTACTAAGATAATGAATAATTTTTGTCAACAATTTTTAATAAATATCTATTTTTGTACCACCTTATCTCTGCTTTGAATATGGATTTTAGATTTTTCCTAATATGTATTAAAAAATACTTTAGTTTTGTTTTAATTGACTTTTTAGAATTAGAGGCCAGCACTTTGTAACATTTGCATTTTCCTCTTTTTTGAATTCCATATACATTCTATTTTATTGTTATAATTCTTATAAAAAACTTCCTTTTTTCTTACTAAATTACAGATATTTCTTCATAAATGTTATGAAATTTACTCCTGTTACATATATTCATCCAGTTTATAGATTATCTTTGAATATTATTTGTCTTTTTTATTATTCTTTTTCTCATTTGCATTCTTTGCTAGTAAAAGAAAATAATTGTTTTCTTCTATGAAATTTTCTCATATGTCCAAAACCACTCCCATTAAGTCAACTCCAATTCATAGACACTTATATAGGGTTTCCAGGAGATAAATCTTTGTGGGAGTTCATAGTCTTATATGTATTTCAAATTATTTATGATCATATACTTTTATTATTGGTATTTAAATCATAAACGATTTATTATACTCTAAGCTATAAAGGAAATGTCTATTTATCAACTTATCCTACAAAAGATTCCGGGCAGCATAGTGGGTGATAAGTTGCACTGCCACTCACAAATTCAGCGGTTCTAAAGCCCCCAGCGACTCCATAGGAAGAAACATAAAACGTATTTCTGCTCCCGTAAAGATTTATAGCTTCAGAAATCCACAGAGGCAGCTGCACTCAACCCTATAAGGTCACCATAAGTTACAATCAATGGATGGCAGTGAGTTCTAACCTAGCCTGTATATCAAAACCTTACATATACTTAGGACCCAGAGTAGAGACAGAGATGAACGAGATGGAATACATGTAAATTTGAGAACCTAGTCTAAGTATATGCTGTCGCTCTTATTGCGTGCCATCCAGTTAATTCCACCTCAGAACTGCGGCGGCATAATGAAGAAGAACTAGACTGCTTAATGATGAAGCAGTAGGACATTTCAAGGCCATGAGATACTTTCTGGAAAACAAAACAACAACAACAAAACAACTAGTGAATTGTTCCTGCACAGCATTTAGCCTTAGAAACCCCGTGGGAGAAGGTCTCATCTATTGTGTGTGTGTGTGTGTGTGTGTGTGTGTGTGTGTGTGTGTGTGTGTGTGTAAGAAAGAATATTATATCAAAGAGCAATTGTACATTAAGAAAACATCCCAGCCCAGTCTAGGTCAAGTCCATAAATCTGATATTAGCTCATATGTCCATTACCAGCCTATAAATTCTTCAGACTCACGCAGCACATGCAATGATGCAGAATGCAAGAAGAAAGATCATGGGCCAGTGGGTGCAAAGCCTTGTAAATCCAGTGGTGGTGGAAGCCTCTCAGCACTGGCGTGGTTCTCCATGTGGCTCCTCCAGCCCCAGGGCTCTGGCTCCATCAGTGTAGCACATCTGGCTTGTCAACAGGAATGTCTCACAGGGAGACGAAGCAGAGAGACTGTCTGGGTCTGGTCACCAGCAAGCTATTTATCTCCTTAGTGCCTTCAAATGAGGTTATCAAGCTGCGACCTGATTTCCAGGTTAAACTCTACCCCTTCACTCTTAAGAGTCTCAACCAGAGTCTATAACTGCCATGGCAACAGGCTGGTGGTCCGGAAGACAAGGGTTGCCAAGGAGCATCTTGCAGGCATGAGGGTCTCCTCTCTTCTTCTTCTTTTTTTGTTTGTTTGATAATCTTTTTTTTAATTAACTAGTCATTTTATTAGGGGCTCATACAACTCATCACAATCTGTACATATGTCATTTGTGTCCAACACATTAATACATATGTTGACTTCATCATTCTCACAACACCCGCTTTCCACTTGAGCCCTTGGTGTCAGCTCATTTTCCCCCCTCCCTCCCCGCTCCCCCTCCCTCAGAACCCTTGATAATTTATAAATTATTATTATTTTATCATATCTTACCCCATCCAACGTCTCCCTCACCCACTTCTCCGCTGTCCGTCCCCCAGGGAGGAGGCCATATGTAGACCTTGTCATCTGTTCCCCCTTTCTCCCTCACCTTCCCTCCACCCTCCCGCTATCGCCACTCTCTCCACTGATCCTGGGGGGTTCACCTGTCCTGGGTTCACTGTATTTCCAGTTCCTACCTGTGCCAGTGTACATCCTCTGGTCCAGCCGGATATGTAAGGTGAGGGTGCGGGAGGACTTGCAGGGCTGGATCAAGGGCAATGCAACCGAGAGGAATGCCTAAAATCCAAATGAAGGCAGAACATGATAGTGGGACAAGAGGAAAGTACTAGAAATAGAGGAAAGAACTAGGAGGCAAAGGGTAGTCATGGAGATGTAAATACAAGCATATAAAGATGTAAATATATTTATATAAGATGAGGGGGAAATAGATCTATGTACATATATTTATAGGTTGAGTATTAAGAAAACAGATGGACAGTGGGCCCCTGCATAAGTACTCACCCAACACAAGAACACTTTGTTCTAACAATTCGGCGGTCTCGTCTATTTTGTCCTGTAGTGCCACTATGATCAGTCAATGCTCTCTCAGAATTGACCCAGCTGCTGTTTAGATGCCAGTATTTACCAGGCAAATAGCAGGTCCATGGAGTATCACATCTCTGGGAAATTCTGCAGGATAAGCCACAAAGAAGAAAATCTGAGCTATATATTGTCCTCATTCCACAGGTCAGTTTGAAGGTTTGATTAAGTTGCATGGAATTTCTAGAAACAAAACCAATCTTTTGGCTGATAAAAAGCAAAAAGCCATGTGACCCCTGAAACGGAGAGAGTGGATATGCATGTGAAGTGTTTGTGAAGAGGGGAAAAAGTCATTTTCTAGTTCATAATCCTAAAAGTGAAGTCTGTTCAATAAATTAGGATATTGTGTTATTGCATGGGAAAACAGATCGTGTACTAAATTTTTGTGTATTTGTTTTAAATGTATTAACCTATTTTAAATTATAGTTATGATTTTGACCACTTCCTGTTATGCTTAAACCTATTTTCACTGGAGTTTCAAGCAATAAAATCATTCTGTAATTAGCATTGTTCAGTTATGCTACAGTAGTAAAGTACAAAACTTGCTGTCTTAAACAAACAGCACGTATTTATACAAAGCATATTTGGCTTTACAAATTCCTGCACAATACTTGCCTTCTAATGTGACAACACATCTCCGCGGTAGAACTTTAAAGCTAGGCTATGCAGCGTCTTTTGTCCTCAGGTAAGAGAAAGAGAACTCTGAGCACCCAAATAAACAACTAAATATTTTCAAATGCTATGGCAAATTACATTTCTACTCACAATCCGATGTACAGAGTGAGCCAAATAGCCCAACCTGAATAAACAGATTAAGGATGTATAATAACTCACTAAGGTATTATATGATGGGGGGTGGGAAAGGAGACTTGAATGAGTGGAGAACGAAAATTCTCCCCATGGACAATTGATAGCTATGCCCACTCTCTTTCAGGGTATACACTTTAAAGTTTAATAGATATCAATAAATTACTCCGTAAAGGTGTTATGAATTTAAGTTTCTAACCAGAGGCATAGTAAATTATTGTTGACTATTGACTAAGCATTATTCAGATTAAAGCTTTTTAAAATTATTACCAGATTTCTGTAAAATAGTCATAATTTTGATATGAACCTCTTTATTCCCTATTAATTGCTTATCCATATTATTTTCAAAATTTTAAAATATCATTCGTTGATTTGATAAGTAATCTATATATTTTATTTACCTTCTTTTTCTATTAGGCATGTTGTAAAAAGTCTTCGATCAGTGTCTTACCCCTTATATTTGTCTAAATTCCTTCACTTGCACAGAATTTTTAATATTATGTGTTAAAGTGCTCCAAAATTACCTTCATAAAAAGCAAGTTGTCCTTGTTACTGACAATGCCCTGAACAATGTAACTCAGTTCCCTTTCCGAGCACTTGCCTCAGTTTTACATGTTGCCACTGGAAACTTTATCACTTATTTTATCACAAAAACAATAGAATTTTGATATTTCAGTAAATATATATCTCTGTTCTAATAGCAAATAAATCAAAACCTGGAGTGATATTATAGACAACAAAAACCAGTTCACTTCAAGTCTATTCAAAGTTATTGAAATATCTCCTCTTAAATGATCTTCCAAGTTAAAAAGAAATGACAGAGATATAATTTGGGAGAATAAAAGTAGGTAAAGAAAGTCACTTGGAGAAATTAAGATGTTTCCTAAACGATTTTGATTTTCAAGAACAATTTATGATGGAAACTTATAAACTTAAAATAAATAATAAAGAAAAGCTCAAGAATCAATATTTTGATAAAATGACTTAGGAAAATTCAAAGCTATATGTTCATCTCAAAATATATGCCTTTTTCAGTATGTTAAATGGAATGTTTAAAGAAGTTTTAAAAATGTGCACATCTTCAAAAAATATGGAGAAGAAAATGTTTGAATCCCATTGTGTGCCTAATTTGAATTTAATTATTTCTTTATTATATTTTGTTAACAAGAGTCGCCCTAATTTTTTTATCCTTAAAATTTTAGCATTAAATAATGCTAAAATGGCTATCTTATGAATATAAACACACATACTTAAATGTGTATTATTTCATTTCCAAATCCATATTTAAATCAATTAATATGATCCTGTATCAACTTAACTTTTTGTTATATTCTGAATTAGTTTAATGATTATTCTCAAAGAACTAACAGCATTTAAGGTGGTATTTATAGTTCTAAAGTTTAAAGTCAATATCTTAACCTTGTGGTCTCTTATGGTCCTTTCTTTTAATGCGAATGCTGAATTAAGTGGTCTCTGTGATGACTGTTGAAATTGAGGCATTTTTTGCTAACTTAAAAAATGAAGAAAGAACTATTGAATATATTAAATAGAAAGTTTAATTGTACTGTAAAAGTTGGAATTTATCATCACATTTAATTGAGTCATCTGAAAATTATTATCTATGATTCATTATTTTTATTTTTGAACAATTTCAGACAAGTTGTCAGAGATCTTTATAAAAGTACTGTATAATTGAAGTCTCTATTGTTTCCATTAAAAGTAACACTTCAGTTTCAATGCTTAGTTCCTGTTCAAGCTTCAGTGGAGTTTAAGAAACTGCAAAAATCCAGAGTAAAAGAAATTGCAACTTTTAAAAAGCTGTCAGTTTATCTGTTGTCATTCCAATTAATTGTTCTTTCCCTTTTCCTATCGTTGTATTAGATAACTTCTTTACTTTTCTAGCTTTGTTTAGATAAGTTCATTGTAATAATAATTACAAAAATGATGTATAAAGTCAAGGGGACAAAAGATAAAAATTGGTCAATCTACCAATGGGCCAATAGAGATAACCATATTGATTAAATTAAAGGAATGAAAATGGTGTGTGCATTTTTTTATGATTCACAAGATATCATTTAATATGAAAGTAATCTATGATATTGATATCAATAATTTATGTATCATAATAACCATTAAGAAGCTGTGGTAGTTACATAATATGCTGTCAACTTGTGAAGGAGTGGAGTCCAGCCTGTCAATCAGGTCGCAGCTTGATGACCTCATTTGGAGGTGCCATGGAGATAAATAGCTGACTGGAGGCCAGATAGACACTCACTCCCTGCAAAAGATTACTGCTGACAAGACATATGAAGTTATGCTAGAGCCCTGGAGCTGAAAGAGCCACGTGGAGACTCCTGTCAGCGCTGAAATACATTTACCACCACTAGATCCACAAGACTTTCCATCCACTGGCCTGTGATCTTTCTGCATTCTGCATCATTGCATGTGTATCATGAGTCTGAAGAGGACTTTATAGATTGGTGTCAGACATATGGGCTAATATTGGACCTATGGACTTGATCTGGACTGGGCTGGGATGCTTTCTCACTATTCAATTGCTCTTGTATATAATGCTCTTTCTTTTTCACAGATGAGTATGTATGAATTTGTTTCTCTAGTCTACCCAGACTAACACAGAAGCATAACATCTTTTGCTATGGGTCTGTTCAAATCATTTTATGTCCACCTGTGTTTATTTGCATAGAGAATATTTTTCTAGTCAGGGTGGCCCAGGATCAGATATATTTTTGGATCTGTTGCACAGATGGTCCCTGTGAGTGGGCACCAACTCGATGGCACAAACAATAACTAAAACATCTGAAATTCATGGAAATGTTTAGGTGGAATAAGATTTGCTGCAATTAACATTTATCAACATTTATTAATTGGCTTCATAACTAGCCACTAATTACTGCTAGGCTTTTTATGTTTTCCTGTAAGCACACACACACACACACACATATTTTATCAAAAACGTTGGAAGTCAAACCACAAAACCTTTCATCATTTTCATTGTTAAAATAAGTTTGCTGGTGATTTCAAGTGACAATACAAAAAAGGTTTTCAGTAAAGGCACTTAGTTACTAACCCAAAGGCTGGATTTAGATTCCATAGAGAGGTGCTTCAGCAGGAAGACCTGCTAGTCTACTTCCAGAAATGTTTCTATGGTTGTTGGTTGGCATCAAGTTGGTTTTAATACATAGTGACAACAGAAAAACACACTGCCCCCTCTGAGGCATCAACACAATCACTGCTACATTTAAGCCCATATTGCAGCCACTGTGCCAATCCATCACATTCAAGGTCTTTATTCCTTAAACATTTTTTTTCCAAAGAAGTAGTCAAATTTCAAAAGCAAGTCATTTCTCTTCTCTCTGAATGTTATCTCTTCCTTTGTATAAACATAGTTACATTAATGATTGATGAACATAGGAGTTATTTAAATTAAATTAATTCTAAGCCAAAAGTTTCCAAAATAAATTTAATCCAAAACTATTAAAAATCCATGATTAATTACTAGCAATATGCCTGTCTTTGATGTTTGAAAATAAAAATGAGGCACCATCTCATTACATTCAAAGCAATTCAACTTTCAACTCATTTATGAAAAACAGCAGCAACATAAAACCAATAATGTTTACTGTAGATTTAGCCAATTTTGTTTGAAGGAATTTGCAACACTTTTTGAAGACATGGCACCTCTTTTTCTTATCACTTATGTTTTATACTATTTAAACTACACAATTCGAGAAAAGAAGCCCAGATAATATTATGAACTCTATACATGTGATGTTGATTAAGTAATGAAAAGATGTAATTGATAAAAAATCTCATTAATTAATCATTCGCCTGCATCCTGAGAACTATTGATCATAGAATAAAAAAGAAGTTTTGCTGTACATCTGAAATTGCATTTCACCTTTGCTCAGCCAAAAAGCAAATCCTTCAAATGCTCGAAATAAGACCATTATAAAATGTGTGCATTTTCAAATAATATATGCATTTTCATGTGGACAACTTCCTTCTAAAATTCTTTCTAAACTACAGGGTTGATCATAGATTAGGAGAAGATTGCAAATGGAGTAAAAAATGATACTAATCTGTCTCTATCATCCATTCTAGATTTATTCCTTCTCACTGTCTATGATATATTCAAGATGCTTCACAAACGCCATATTTCAAATGCATGAATTATTTTTTGGTCTTCCGTAGGCATTGCTCATCCTTTGCATGCATATGAGATGACTAAAAATACCGTGGGTTGAATCAGGTGTATAATAGCTTTAAAAATCACATCTTTGCTCTTGAACACTTTAAAGGCATCTTTTGTAGGAGATTTTTTCAACAAATTATGTCATTTGATTTCTTGACTACTGATTTCATGAACACTGATTGTGGATGTAAATAAAAGGAAATCCTTGATCACTTCAATCTTTACTCCTTTTATCATCGATGCAGCTATTTATTGATGCAGTTGTGAGGATTTTTATTTTCAATACATGGTTTTGTGACCCATCAGTAAGTGTTTTTATGTGTATAGTCATGTGATTTACAGCTATCGAGTTTTTAATGAGTCTTTCTGCAATCATCCTTCCATTATTATCCATCTCTCAGGTGATATTCTCAGTATAGGAATAGAATAAGTATGTCATAATGATACAGCCTTGACACATACCTTTATTGATTTTAACTCAGCCAGTAATCTCATGTTCTGTCCAAAAATATAGGTAGAAGATTCACATGAGCACAATGAAATATTCTGGAATTCCCTTTTTTAAAAATCAATGTTTCCTATAGTGTGTTGTTATCCAAACAATTGAGTGTCTTTATATAGTTAATAAAACACATTGAACATCTGTCTGGTATTTTCTACTTTCATCCTATATCTATCTGACATCACTAATAATACCGCTCATTCCACATTTTCTTCTGATTTCAGCTTCAGTTTTTGGAAGTAACTGATAGATATACTGCTGAAACTATTTTTTAATTAGCTTCAGCAACATTTTACTTGCATGTGATATTAAAGATGTTGTTGCATCTTTTGGCCACCTTTCTTTATAATGGGTGTAAATATGTATATCTTTCCGTTGTTTTTTCAGGTAGATTTCTTTGAATTGTTTTATCATAGATATATGAATGCCAGCCATGTTGCATCGGTTTCTTGAAATATTTCACCTGGTGTTCGGGCAATACCTGAAGCCATGTTTTCAGCTGTTCCTTTCAGAGAACTTGCATTTCTGTCTTCAACATCATTTGCTCTTGATCACAACCTCTTGGTATGGTTGAATCTTAATCAATTATTATTTTGTATAGCAACTCTAGGTATTCTATACATTCTCAAAATAGCTGCAATAATGAGCTCAAGCATAACAAAAATTGTGAGGATGGTGTAAGATGGGACGATGTTTTTTTTTCTGTTATACCAGGTTCACTATGAGTGGGACTTGATTCAAGGGCACCTAACAACAACAGCAGCAGCATAAAATATATCCTTGTATCGACACCTAAATTTAAGTGGGATATACACAAGATTTTGTTTTGTCTCTCATGGATTGGTTTTAATTTTCTTTACCTTCAGTTTGAACTTTACATGTAAACAACTGATGGTCTCTTTCAAAATGGACTCCAGGCCTTATTTAAGTTGATGTTATTGAGCTCCTGATTCATCTTTGTCCATAGAAGTTGATTCGATTCTTGTGTATTCCATCTGGCGAGGTCTATGTGTATAGTTCCCATTAATGTTCTTGATGAAAGTTATTTGTAGTCAAGAGCTGTTGATCTGTCTTCAGCTTCATTTAAATCACCAAGGACAGAGTTTCCAATTATTGATCTTTGCTGCCAAATTTTCCATTCCAATGACCAGTAATTTTCAATGCATCTTGTTGGCATGCTTGATCAGTTTTGGATTGAGGAAGCTTGTAGAATTCTTCCATTTACTCATCATTGGCATTAGTGATTGATTACTACATACATTTTAATGATAGTTGTGTTCACTGGTCTTCCCTGTAGTTGTATAGCCATGATACTATCACATAGAGCACTGTAGTTCAAGATAGATATTGAACTATTCATTTTGACTATGAATGTGACACCAGTCCTCTTCAACCTGTCATTCCAGGCATAGTAACAATATTATTATCTGATTCAAAATGGCCAATACCAGTCCAATTCAGCCCACTAATGCCTAGGGTACATATTCTTCTATTTTCTATTTATTTTTAAGGACTTTCAATTTTCTTAGTCACACTTTATAACCATTTTCTGATTATCAATGGATGATTGCACCTTTTTATTCTCATAGTGGATCATGCCATATCATAAAATAAAGGTCCTGCAAACTTTGCCTTATCATAATTAAGTTTGACTCTATTTTGAAGAGCTTATGTTTTCCTGGTAGTATTTTGATTGCCTTCCAAAATTAAGAGCTAATCTTCTCACCTGTATCCAACAATATTCCACTATTATTCAAAAGTTTTTCAGTGGATAATTATTAAGACATAAAGTGTGTTTTGTTTCTTCCTATTATTTCTTATTATGGAAGCTCTACTGAGACCTGTCCACTATGGGTCACATTGCTGGTATTTACATATCTTCTAACACCAGAGAAACATGTAAGCGACCCGAGTATGACACGCCTATGGACTAGTGGTTAACAATGAGCTTACATAAGTAGATTAGATGATTGTTGCCACTGAGAAGAAATAATACAGAAAATAGACATAAAAAGCAATAAAGCAAAAATGCCAAATGCTTTATCACTAAGTAATATGACAAAATGGGTAAACATTGAAATTGTCAAGAATTTCATGTTATTTGTATTCAAAATGAATGCCTATGACACAGCAGTCAAGATATCTCGTGACATATTACATTGGGGAAATTTCTTGCAAGAGACTTCCTAAATGAGTAAGGAATACCAAAGAGGAGTTGCTGCTTTTGAATTATGGGGTTGACCAAGACATTATGAATATATTATGGGCTGAAAACATCTTCTTGGGAAGACATACAGTCAGATTCTGGTCCTTCAAAGGAGTATTAGTGAGGCTCTCTGGAGGCATCTGTCCCAGAAGGTAAGCATACTTGGGAAAGCAGAGGCAAACACACACACAAATAAGATGCTCAATGAGATGGATTAAAACAGTGTTGCAATAATGAGCCCACAACCTAGTAACAATTGTCCGAATGCCATAGGACCAGATGACTTTCTGCTGTCACTCATAGTATCACTGAGTCGCAACCATTCCAAGCACCGAGCAGCAACAATAATAATAGGGATAGATATTTCAATTATTTAATATATGAGGCAGTTATCAAATCCTCTAATACACAGCTATGAATTTATGAAATATAAAAAAGACTTCTGAGTGGCACTATAAACCACCACCTGTACTCTTTTTATGAAAAATATTCATTTATACTATGCATATCACACAACCATATGTGTGTGTGTGTATTTCAGGTATCATACTGAGTTTCCAAGGCTATAATTATTTATGAGAACAGACTGTCTTATCTTTCCTTCGTGGAGAATTCAAACTGTCATACTGTTGGCTAGCAGCTGAGAGCTTACCACTGCATCACCAGGACGCTGAAAATATCAGGCAAATAATGCTATATTAGTAATAATTAAAATAAAAATTTAAAGCCAGGTAATTAAAGAAAGATACATCTATTTTACATTTTTTTCAGGGTGCTAAATAATTATTTTAATTAATACTACTCCCTTATATTTCCTTATTTTTAAAGTACATACACATATATATGTGCTTTAGAGAAAGAGATCTGGTGGGGCAGTGGGTTAACTGCTGGGAGGATAATCACAAAGTTGGTAGTTAAAACTCACCATACACATGAGGCTGTCTGAGATAGGGTGCCCAGATTAGCACTCCTTTGTGTGGCCCAAAGATCAACAGATGAAGAAGCAAATTCTAGGAATTTGGATGCAGGACCTAGATTCTCTGTTTTATGGTAGACCTCTCTCTCCAATTTTGGCCCATGGCAAATGCAGTGGAATTCCCAGAGATCTACCCTCTCTCCTACCTTGGCAAGGTGAGTGGGGTGGCAAGTGCCAGCCTCCTCCCTTGTCCCCCAGTTCTGCAGCCAGGTAGTGTGCCATATAGGAGGATATCCCAACCCAGACTATCTCCCAAGTGGAGTCCACGATCCTATGTCCTCGTGGACACCTGGGAGCTCTGGATGCTGGAGCTCACTGTGGCCTGCTGGACAGTGCCTTCATAGTTATTCTCCCTAAGTGCATCCCCCTCCTCCCCTTCTTGCAAGAGCTCAGCTTTAATGACCACCAATTAAAAATTCCCTGGAAACTTGAAAGGGATCCAGGCCCAGTAAGACAAGAGCACAACTTGAACACTCTGAAGGTCTTAAGAATATAGTAGGTTTTTTTTCCTTTTGAGAAAGAAAAACACAAAACCTTTTTTTTTTCTCTACCAGAGGAACCAGAACCCAGCATTGCTGTGTTTCTCAGTTGCTCTGCCCCACTGTCTGTCTGCCTGCCCTGGACTTACTGTCCTTAGCAGGTCCACATACACATTGGAAATCCCCCTCTCCCCCCAATTTGGAACCCTACTCCAATAGGTTGTTTCCACCCTGGGACCACATGAACAGAGTGGATAGTACTGAGTTTTGAAAAACCCACAATAAAAGGGCCTTCTGGGACATTGAATCCTGGATCTTCACATACATGGCATGCTCCAGAGGCTGCCTCAGTGAGATTGGATGCAGAAACTCCATTGGGTGAACCGGCCTCCACCTCAGACACACTTGTTGCCTAAGGACTTAAGTCGGAAAATACATGGTGTCTGAGGAAACAGAAGACAACTGAACCAAGATTGTTGGATCATTAGCAGGCAGACAAACATGGGCTTGCTACATCAATGCCCTGTATGCTATATTAATATATGTATTATTCTGGCCAACCTATAACAGACATGCAAATGATTATTATTGTAAATTTCCCTGACAATTAACTCCCATTGTTTGTGTAAATAGAATCTGGCCATAAAAGGATTGATTTTGTACAGGTGCATAATTCAGGTACAGTGATATGGAGTTAGTCTATATTGGCTCTATATAACGCTCTCAAAGGGCCTTAAAAAATTAGTACCAGTGGCTAATCAAAACAGTATTAATGGAAGATCGGTATGATTCAGGAGGATGATCTGTAATATTCTCTATTGTAAATTAACAAGGAGGTTTTGAAAGGAAGCCAAAGACAGATAAAAAACAAACAAAAAATCAAGAAAGCATAGATCCAGGAATGGGTTTGGGGCTTGCACTAAATCATAGCTCCAATTTAAGAATAATTAGTTCTTGCATGGGCCTGCTCCATACTCACCCTCACAAAAGAAACACAGACGATAAGGGTATATAGCAAAATGTGGTGAAGAATGTACAAGGTACCTGGCTATCAGATAAAATAGTTTCTGAGGTCTTAATGGTTTGTCTCCAACAAGCAGTCTTCTAAGCGAGATGTTAACTAAGTCCTCAGGGAAGAAGCACACCATCATCAATCATTGAAGGATTTTAAATCATGAAATTGAAGGTGGGAATAGTGTCAGAACCTAAATTGTGAGAATCCAGTTTGCAGAGGCTATGGATGACAGTAGGAACCCAAGATACATTTGTTGGAACTACAGAGGAAATAAGCCTCTGGTGATCTCCCCCTATCCATATTTGAGGGATGGTGGAAAGTGGTTACTAAACAAAGTGCATTGGAAAGATGAATATAATGATTATAGGGATAATCATTTTTTAAAGGGATAATCTTGACTAGAACAGTTGATCCCCTCTGTGATGCACACTGATCTGATCTGGTTTTCAGCATTTTCTGTATTTTTGCTGTGCTTTTTATTTGTTCATATTAGGGTTTATCTCAGAAGTGTTATGCCATTGGGGTCACCCTCTTGAAGTGTGTTATATTTCATTCTGTTGTTCTGTATATGAAACCCAAGATTGATGAACCTATATGGACAGAAAGTAGAATAAGGGTGTCGGGCAGGGAGGTGGTGGTACCGTGGTAGGGTAAAAGAGCCACTGTCAAGGGGTTCAGGAAGGAAAATAATATTTGGAAAGTGATGGTGGTAACAATTGTACAATACTGCTTGACATGATTGAGCTATGGAATGATATATGTTTTAACTCTCAATTAATAATAAATAACTAAATCAAGATATACAGTCTCAGAAACTCTCTGGAGCAATGTTACTCAGTCCAGTAGTTGACTATGAGTTAGAATCTCTATGAAGATGGTGGGTTTGGTTTAGGATGTATGTATATGAAAACTTTGGGAAATATGTATATATATATAAACTCCTTAGACATTCATTTATATATGTTTGAAGCTATGTGAACATTTGAGTTTTATGTTATGTTATGGCTCTAATTAATAAAAATCTTTAAGCAGTTATGAAACGGGTCATTTATTAAAATAAAGGACTAATGACTGAAATTTTCAAATAGTATGTTACATATTCAGCTAGATGCTTAAGGATCGTATGACTTTATGTTTGAAAGTAAACACATGTTAATACTTTTGAAAATTAGTTATTTCTTTAATTTCCTTCAACCTTCATGTATTGTAATCAGGAAACCAAGAACATCTGTTTGAATTATCAAAGTATTAAAAGTTCACTTAAATCCAGCTACAGCATACATCTCAATCATAAGATATATCCTAATATGTTCTACTTATGTGATTCAAAACAAAATTAATTACTAATAATATCATTGAAAGAATTGATTTGTTTAAGCACATAGCATTTTTTTCTAACTTTAAAATAAAACTATACTTATTTTCCTTTCAAAATGAGTGCTCTTTTTTCAGACTATATATTCTTAAGCTTCTTTTTAGTGTAAAATTTAATTTGGAAACTATTTTATAATAATTACTGATACTTTATATTTCTCAGTATTTATCTTGAATTGTTTCTTATACTTAATATTTCTCAGGCTTTATCTTGAATTGTTACTTTGTTTTTACTTAAACTGATTGTATTTTTAAAATGATATTCTTTTCCAAGTCACAGAATTCCAGTGTACCAAAAAGCAACCCGATTTCAATTGGAACTGCATGGTTCATAGGCTCCAGATTCACCTGAGCCCAGGTTCAGACATAACCGGAGTGGGAATTATACTGGATGAATGAATCAAGTAAAGTTCAGGGGGAAAGTTTGATTAAAATTGGTTGTCTATCACAAAGAACACTGATTTTCCCAAGGGCTGCTGATACGGCTTCTAAAAAAAGTTAAATTTCACAAGATCTACTGGATCTAAATTTCACAAAATACACAGTTTTTCAAAGGTAAATTTTAAATTCCTGATTATTGCTGATAGCATATTACATCATTTTGTTGTAGCATATCTTGCATTATATCATATGCATACATACATATCATATATATATCATCCATAGATTTTCTTTCCTACTGATCTTGAGAAGATATTTCTTTATCAGGATTGAAGTGTACATTCTTAAAATAATAGAAAACTTGTGAGAGGTTTCACTTAATTTATAATGGTCTACAGATATATATCACTTCAAAGTATACTACAATGTGATCAAATAACCCTACATTTTAAAGTTCTGTATGCATATAAAACTTGTTAGTAAAAATAAATAAGGTGAATAAAAAGGTGTGGTAACTGAGTTCCAAGTACGCACATGCACATATTTATTCCACATGAAGCATGTTCAAACATGTCTCTCTGATAAGCGAATGGCTACAGACAAGTTCTCTCAGCAATACTGTTGTTTCAATCTCATTAGGATGCTTTCAAAATAGGTTCAATCAAAAGAGATGTTTTCCAGAGGATCTAGGACATTAAATTCAAGGGAGAGAGGTGAGCCGGGAGGTTTTGGTCCTATTTGTTTTGGTATATGTTCACAAAGGACACAAGACAACCATAGAAGCTCACTATGAGAAAGTTTGTTATAAATGGAGAACGGCATTGGTGCCTAAAAGATCAAGAAATGTCTGACAATATATCTATATTTCATTATAACAAGGTGTCTACTTATTGCTTGATTGTAGCAAGGGCTGCCCTTTGAGAATTTTGTTGGAAATCATTAACTCACCCAGGCTCCAGCCCTAGTCTTGTCATATGGAACTTCCTTTCCCTCAAAAGTCAGTATTTCAAAGGAACCGAATTCCAGTAACTCAAGGATGTCAAAACTGTTGTTTTTACGTGGTATAAGTGCACAGACAATAAAGGTGATGTCAGGAGACAAGTTTCACATTTTGAAATTTTTAAGTAAAAATTTCTATGATTTTGTGGCAATGCTTTTTTTTTAATTGATCCTCGTATATTTAGTTAAGGACTATGAGTAATTCTGAGTCATATAGGTACATGACAATCACATAAATGCAAATCATTTATTCAATTAATTAATTTAATTTCACAAAAATGAAGATTTTTATAGTACAGATCAACTTTTAGTTTAACGTTGTGGAAAACAAAAATGGAGAAAGGGATGCATCCTTGTTGGAATGCAACTAACATAGTCTACCACCAGGTATATTTTAAGGAATGTAACTCATTGTTGCAGTGGAGTAAGTAGCAAAGAGAGGATGTCTAGAATTAAGTCCTGTGAAAGTAGATTCACCTTTAGAATCCCATTCAAAAGGTGATTCAAAGAATTCAAAATTGGAGTAGATGGGCTAATGTATACTCACAACAAGACTCTACAGAACCACTATTATGAGAGCAAACACAAACCTAAGATATACTAGAGTGAGTGTCATTCAATTACTGGGCATAGAAATTTGACATTGAGTATGTTAACATTATAAAAAATTTAATCCAAGTAGAACTGGGATTGCTTTGCATTTTAAACTGTGAAGCCAATGCACAAACATGAGTGCATCTAACCAAAATTTGGAGAACATCGGAAGAACAGATTTGATGCATTAAACACTAATGATAGAAGACCTCATGTGCTGCATTCATACATGAAGAAAACAAAAACTAATTGAAATACAGGAAATAAATAAAAGATTAAAGTGAATGTCAGGAGCGACTCTGAACTTTTCTCTTACTGGTAGAAACTAAGACAAATAGAAGAAATGATGAAGTCAAAAATCTTAAGAGAAAATGTCAAAGGGCAGCTTGAGAAGACGATGTAAACTATTATAATGAACTGTGAATACTCAGAGTTAGAAAGCTAATAAGGAAGAACATGCTCAGCATATACTATAGTGAAATAGTTCAAGAAAATATTCAAGGCTCAGGTTGCAATATTGAAAGACTTGATGGACAAAACCTTGAACGATGAAAGAAACATCAAAAGAAGTGGAAAACAGTCTCTGAACCAGAAAGAACTAGTTGACATTCAACCATTTCAAGAAGAATCATATGAGCAAAAATCAATGGTAGCACAGGAAGCAGTCGAAGCTGCACTGAAAGCATTAACTGCAAACAAGGCTCCAGGAATTGATGGAATACCCATTTGAATCTTTCAACAAGCTGATAAAACACTGGAAATGCTCATTCATGTAAGGCAAAAATGTAGGAAGGCAGCTACTTGTCCTAATCCCTAGAAGAGATCCATTTGTACCCATTCCAAAGAAAAGTGACTGCACAGAAGGCACAAACTATAGAATGTTATCATTGACATCACACGCAAGTAAAACTTTGCAGACGACCATTTACCAATGGTCGCAACATTATATTGAGCATCAGTACGTTGGGAAGAGCTGCCAGAGCGTTAGGCTGGACTCAGAAGAGGACCTGGAACAAGGGATAGCCTAGCTGATGTCAGATATTGGCAGAAAGCAGAGAATACTGGAAAGACATTTCCTTGTGTTATTGACTAAACATACATTTTATACTGTGTGGATGGATCATAGCAAACTATGAACAGCCTTGAGAAGAATGAGATTTCCAGAACTCTTCATTGTGCTCATGCAAAACCTGTAAATGGATCAAGAGGCAGATGTTGTAACAGAATAAGGGAATACTGCATGGTTTAAAATCAGGACAGGGTGCTTCAGGATTACATTCTCCCACCGTACTTATTCAATCGGTCTGCTGAGCAAATCATCAGAGAAACAGGACTATATGAAGAAAAATGTGGTGTCAGGATTGGAGGAAGGCCTAACAGCCTGAAATATCCGTGACCCAACCTTGCTAGCTTCGTGTGAGAAGGACGTGAGTCCTTTCTGATGAAGGTCAGATTGCAGCCTTCCTCATGGATCACAGCTCAATGGAAAGAAGATCGACATTCTCACAAGTGCACTCGTAAGCAATAGTATGGTAAACGGAAAAAAGATGGAAGTTGTCAAGTGCTTCATCTTGCTTAAAGTTATAACCAGCGCTCCTGGAAGCAGCAGTCAAGAGAGCAAAATGATGCAGAAGACGTATTTGAAGCACTGAGAAGCAAGGTCTTTGCTTTGAGGACTATGGTACTCCTATCCCAAGCTGTGATATTCTCCACCGTCTCCTACGAATGTGAACATTAGACATTTAATAAGGAAGACTGAAGACATTCTGAAGCATTTCAACTATGGTGTTGAGGAAAAATATGGAAATTACCATGGGCTGCCCCAAGAACAAAGAAATCTATTTTCTTCCGCAATTTGGGCATGTAAAGTGGAGGGACAGGGAAAAAGGAGGAAGGCCTCTGATAAGATGAATGGCCCTAGTAGTTACAACAATCAGTTTAAACACAAGCATAATTGTTAGGATGACACAGGACTGAGTAGTGCTTACTTATATCATAGGAGGGTCACTGAGAGTCAGGAGCCACTCCATGGCACCCAGCAACAACAGCAAACTGTTAGGGTAAATTTAAATCAACCACAAGAATTCAATAATAAAAGACAAACTATGAATACATAATTTTTTCAAACTACATAAAATTTTGACCAAATGTTTAGATCAAATAAAACAATATTTATTTAAATATGAGTGAAAAAAGTAAAAATTTTAAAAAGGAGTATATAAGGAGAGAGATCCCATCTCTTAGTTTCAGCTATTTTTCTTTACTCTGTTTGCTAATCTCCCCTCACCCAGCAACTTTTACCCTCCTTCCATTCTAAACACCCGGGCAATTCATTGACGCTAATTAACCTGTTAATTAAACTCTCCCATCACCCACTCTCCCCCAAGAAAGGAGAGAGAGAGATAGTAGTGTTTCTTTTTGAATAAAATCTGGTCTTGAAATACAAACTTCATTGATATCTAGTTCTATTAGTTACATTGTGATCTTGGTCCAAATTCTCAAAGTGCTTAGTGTTAGTTTGATATTTTCATTTCTAAATTTAAATTGCTTTTTGAAATTATACTTATTATATTCATTATAGCACTTACTACGTTACCATTTAGATAATTTATATAAATCATTGAAAAGAATTTGATATAATGTAAATGTACTGAGTCTATATGGTTTTATAGATTATTCCTATAAAATTAATATGTAGAACTTGCTGGAAGAAATAGGTTAGTTTCTGGGGTTGTATTTGTTGCTTAAGAGGTGGTTTTAAACCATATTGGCCCTAGATAGAACTAGATGACTGATTAATCTCTGAGAAGTTACTTAAATGACCAAGTTATTTTATAACATCATGCATAATCTATTGTCAATTTAGTGACGCAATATATGTGTACATAAGCAGTAAAAAGGATAACATATATTACATTTGAATATAATTCTATTTAGAAATGATATACATAGAATTATAGAAGCATAAACATGGGTCAATATAGTGAATGTAATCATCTTCCAGCTGACCTTTTCCCTTGCGGGGGAAGCACTTTCAAGTGTGAATGAAGTGATGTTTTCTCTCAATGAGGGTACTTTCAAAAGTACATAGAACCAAATGGAATAAAAGGGTGATTCTTCCCTTTTTATCTCTTATATATCTATGTGTGTCTATATCTATTCTATATGCTATTTTAACATAATCTCAGGTGTAATATTATACCCGAATGCCTATATACACATATATGCACAAGTCATTAATTTTTAATTCCATAAACCAAATTAATGTCATTAAGAGGACTCAATAGGACAGAATTGAACTGCCTCTTTGGGTTTCTAAGGCTGCAAAATACTTCTACAGAAAGCCTCATCTTTCTCCTTCAGAGGAGGGGGTGGGTTTACCCTGCTGACGTTTATTTAATGTCCCCACCGGGCTCCCACTCAGTGCTCTAGCTTCGCTGTAAGCCAAAATCAACCTGATGGCAGAAGGTGCGTAGGGACCTTATGAAGGCATTTCTATTTGTAACTTTATTTCATTTTAACAAAAATAGTACAGATGGGACTCTATTTTTTTGGAGAACTACAAGCCAATGAATCAGAATTTCTTCCTAGGATTTAATTCTATAACACAGGTTTGAGTACCTTTTTCTTCTCTAAAGCTGGGCTTTTTCTTGCAATGGTCACAGCGATGTGGACAGATCCATGGTAATTTAAAATATTTATGGACAAAGAAACCAGGTTGAACTTCATAGATTTGGCTTAGTTAGATTCTGAAAGTTGAATTTGATGATTTTCACTCAGAAATGTAACACAGTAGGCCAAGTGTTGCATTTTGCATGAGCTAAAACATGTTGCTCTCCTAAGCCATACCTGTACATATAGTTCAGCTTTCCAGGTAATTACTTCCAGGTGCTTGCCTACAGGAATTCATTGCAATGCAATGAAATCAAAGTAATAAACTCATCAGCAAAAATTAACCCATAGGTATGTTACAGAGACGTATATTTAAATGAGATCAGTATTATAATTTGTGGATTCGAGCTGTTTATGTTCATGATGAAGACAATCTCCTCCTTGGTAATTAGGAAGATCTACGTACAACTAGGTATGTTTGATATTGTCCTAAACTCATTTGAACCTTTCATATGCTCATTTTTTTAAAAAAAGAGTTTTGTATTTTCACCATCAACCACATAGAAACCTTTAGGTTTGGATTGTCCCAATGTTGTGGTTATGTAAATCATGATGTATCTTTCTCTTTACTATCCTTCATGATGAAAAATCTATTAACTCCCATATAACTTTAAATTAAATATTAAAAATCAGTTTAATGAAGAGAATAGAAACATATTCTGTACATTTTTTGATGTTTTCTTTTCCTTTAAAAAATATCCTGTGGTAAGTTACTGAGTCCCCTAAAAATAGCATACAAGAAAGATACATTTCTAATTTTTTATTGCTTAGTTGTGTTGTTTACTATGCTACAATTAAAATGTTGAAATAAAAGTAATATTTCTGGTAAGACAACATGAAATTGAATATAAAAAACAAACAAATAAATAGAACTGAGACGATCCCTGCTATGATAGATTTTCCAAAATGTTCAAACTATGAAATTAGAATTCTCCTATTAGAACAGTAGGTTGAAATTAAAGTATATGTATATGAAGAGATATTATCAGATATAAAGTGCTGTGAATTCTAAGAGACTACCCAATGTTTATACTGATTTTATGTTAAAACAAAGTAAAGCACTTCCATTCAAGCAACAGACATTTCCTTATGCCCTGTAGGATATGTATTAAATCTCTATAGTACAGGCCTTGGTTACTGAAGAACTCCACATAAAAAGCTCATACCTTTAAAGTAAATAATTATAAGTTCCAAAAGGCTGGCAGTTTAAATAAACCGATTGCTTCACAGGACAAACATGTAAGAAGCCGTGCTATTGGTAGGTGTCATTGAGACAATTCTAACTCATAGCAACCTTGAGTACTTCAAAATGAAATATTGCTCTGTCTCAAAATCACTGCTATCTTTGAGGCCATTGCTACAGCCACTGTGTCAATCCATGTTTAGATATAATTTTAATAGTTTTATTGGCATCTAATTCATGTATCATGAAAGTTAAAAGTTTTTCATAACCATAATTTCAGAATATTTTGTCCTTGTATTCATCGTTATTAGTTACCCATTTGCCCCCGCTCCCCTCATGCCTAGCCATGCCCTTAAGTAATTATTAATTCAGTTACTGTTTGTATAAATTTGCCTATTATGGATTTCATATACAGAACATCATATAAAATACAAACAAAAAATGACAAAACAAAACAGGAAAACCTCTGTCAAAAAGGAAGCAGAAAATATTAAAAAGTGAAACAGCTTTAAAATGGGTCAAAAGGGAGAGCAAATGATAAGCTGTTGCATTTTAGCTGAACCAAATACGCAACCATCAACTTTGTGATGCTGTCTGTCTGAAAGCAAGGCTGCGGACTCTGGTCATGGGGGACCCTGCAAAGGGATTTGGGGCTTCCACTCTCCTCTATAGCTTTTTTCAAAGCAGGTTTTCAGAATTTTAATTCTGATACCATGTCCTTCTATGGATTTGGATTTTATTATTTATAACCCTCGGATCACACAGCCTGGTGTGTTTCTGCCACGTGGACTTAGTTGACTCCTTACTATGATGGCTGTTTATTCGAAGGCAAGCCTTTAAGACCGTAGATGCTATTCTGATAGCTAGGTACCATCTGATTTTTTCACTACATCTTTATATAGCACTCATTATCTTCAGTGGTCTCTTAATAAGGCAAGTATTGAGTAAGTCCATGTCAGAAGAATTCATTGTTCTTAGATTAGGGCTCAAATTAAATACAAGGGCAAAATCCAGTTGTAATCTGTGGTTCACTTAAGAGATATCATCAACATTTTGTGATAGAGAACATTGTAAATCATCCCCCTCTAGCATAAGGTAATTCTATTGATAATGTCATCAATTTAGCTAACGGTATAGAATTTAAAACTGTTGAGAAAAGGAAATTATACAGACAAGAATATATGAATTTTTTACTTGAACTGATTAAATGCTTAAGAGACTGGGCACTATATACAAGCAATGAGGGGATAATGATAGGGGGAAACATAATAATGCTCATCCGCAGAGGCAGAACCAGGCCTATTAGACTAATGCATGGAACAAGGAAGCCTTTTCCTAAGAGTCCACTCCTATAAGAATAAATCCCAAGAGGAAGGCAGGCTTCTGCTCTCAGTGCATGCTGTCTTTTGATCTGATTCCCCCAAGCGAAAAAGTAGAGAGGTTGCCTAGTGCCTATGAGTTATATATCGTTCACTTTATATGTACAACTTAAAAACCACCTCAACAGAGAGTGGAGGTCAGCTTTTCAACGTGAGGAGAGGGAGAAGACCATCCAGTTGCTGTCACACAACATTTTGCTAAGTCACTCCAAGTCAACAGAGACTCTTACAAGAGTGATAAGTGAACCTTATGGAGATTCAAGCCAAGATGGTGGGAGGGGACCGCATATGTCCCACAGAAGGCAATTATTATTCTGTGGTTGAGCAAACCAGGTGATGTAATCACCAATCGGGAAAAACAAAACAAAAAACAACTTAACAATATTTACATAGAACCTCAAAGGAGTATACTCCTGGTACGATGTTATTAATGGTCACTTTTGACCTCGTGTCTAGCTAGCCCTTGGTGAGCTGGTACTTCTGCTATAGAGTACGAGGTCTTTAGGTCCTGTCCTTTTGAGGCACATGACATCCTTCATAGCCCCCTAAGGACTAAATGAGAAATGATTGGGCTTTACCTCAACTCACCTGTAGCAGATTTTAGGAATGGACATACAGTGAACCCTCATTTATTGCGGTTAATCGGTTCTAGACCCTACCATGATAAATGAAATTCCGCGAAGTAGGATTCCTTATTTGTAAATCAAATATTTTCGTAGTTAGAGCATAGAAGACATGAAAAAACACCCTTTAGTCACCA
>NW_022103903.1:5997336-6007836 GCF_000313985.2 Echinops telfairi
TAGCGATGCAGACAGAAGCATGTACAGTATGAGCTAATCAGTGGCAGTAATGACAGAGCATGCGCTGTTACGCATAAACCGCGATGATGTAGAACTTGCGTATTGATAGACCCAGAGGTAGGAGAATGAAAGTGCTTTGCGGGCCTTGTCACATGAAGACAAGCTGCTTATGATGATCCTTTTAAACAGATTATGAGGAAAATGCATTAGCCAGTTTAATAGCTACACACCAGGTACCAAAGATATATTAATTTGTTCAAGCAATATAATTATATCTAGAATAGCAACTGCAAATGGAATCAACAATTGGTCAAGTTTACAATAATCTAATGTCATTCTCCAAGTTCCATTCAATTTTAATACATGCCAAACACGAAAATTAAATTGGAATGTGATGCGAATCATCACCGCTGCATCCTTCTAGTCCTTGATAATGGTAGTAATATCTACACTCTATCCACAAGGGTAATACTGCTTTGGATTTACCATTTTTCTGTTTGGGGAAAATTGTAATGACTTCCACTTGGGTTCCTTTAAAATATATAGCCCTTACACTAAATTTCAGGGATTCAATCTAGGGTTTTACAAGTTGCTGAGTATGTCTATTCCAATTACATATTCTGGAATTAAGGAAATCATAATAGCATGGTTCAAGGGCCCATTGGACACACTATGGAATGTGCCCATTAATAATCAGACCTTCATGTATCCCCACTCGAACTAGTTGCAACAGTGACATTTTTGGCCTCCTGGAATTAGTGTCAGTTTAGATCAGTGGTTCTCAACTGTGGGTCATGACCCGTTTGGGGGTTGAATGACCCTTTTACAGGGGTTGCCTGATTCATAAAGTAGCAAAATTACAGTTATGAAATAGAAACAAAAAATTTTTTATGGTTGGGGGGATCACCACAACATGAGGAACTGTATTAAAGGGTTACAGCCTTTAAGGTTGTAGAAGGTTGAGAACCACTGGTTTAGATCCAGTATCCAGTAATCCTTAGTCCTTAATTGAGTAATCCAGATAGTAGATTTTTAAAATGTTTCACTCCTATGTATACTGTGATTAAGTCATCAATACCATAAGTCCATTTGAGACTTGAAAGATATCAATATTTCCTTTTCCACAATGAGCGTTCATTCTATGGAAGGCTATAGTTCTGTTTGGAGAAGAATAGGAGAAATAGTAACAGTACATATTTTGTCAGTGTACTGGGGTTACTTCATTGGCACCTGGCATCCCCTTCTTTCAAGAGGTTATTAATCAGTACACTTGTCTGAATGTGGGGACTAATTGAGAGTCTGTGACTATTTTGGTGATTCAAATTAGAGAATTATTCACTTGACCTAGAATTTTATATTTGTACAAATCAAGTAGAGTAGATTTAAAAAATATTTCACTCCTATGTATACTGTATATTGATCCTATGTATATTGATTAAGTAATGGATTCCATAAGTCCATTTGTGACAGACTGTTCTGATGACTGCTTTGAACTTGCTGACTATTATGGTTACTACATGAACTTTCTCTTTGTTTATTAACTGCCAAAATTTGACCTCTACCACAAACAGGTCCAACCCACTCTATTGTGTTAATGTGTTTTAACCCAATCAGATAAAATTTTAATATCAAATCTGACTAATATAAAATAGCAATCACAACAGTGATTTAAGTTACTCCCTGTCGAAAATGGTTCTTCATTGTTGTCAAATTCCTTTGGTGAGGCTATGGGTACAACTTGATAAATCCACTCTAACATGTCAGTTTCCCTAAGCAAGCGAATACTTTTTTCTGCACCATATGAAGGAATGCTGGATTTTGAACTTGACTTAGTGCACACCACCATTTAAGCCATGCTTTAGTGAACCAACCAGCCTATTAGATCTCTTCAAATCCTCTTGAGCTGAAACAGTGGGCCCATATCAATAAACTAAAACTGATACAAATTGATGATTTTTGCTTTATTTTACCCTTATCTCATACTCAGCAACCATTCCCATACATCTTCTCTAGGTTTCTGCATATATTTGAAATATGTGTATATCTAGAAGTCTTTCAGAGTGTAGCATAACTGCTCTTAGATCAGACTTTGTACTTCAGCTCTTGAGGCTTAACAGGAAATGAGTGGTGGGTCCTGAGGACATACAGTAATGTCTTTTAGGGTGTTTGCACCCCATGGTACCTCCCAGGCAATGCCTCAGTCCAAAAAAGGACTTTTCACATACTGAGTAATCTCATCGAATGGTTTTACTGGACATATTTCTTAGGAGACACAAGTGGATTAATCTCTTTAGATGGGAATGAAATGGTTACCTCTACTGAGAATGATTATTCCACACAATATTTAGAATTTCCATGTCCCATCTCCCTGAGTATATGGTCCTATGTCGCCATCCTAGTTTCATGCTCTCATTTCTTCCTAGTCTAAGCTCAGTTTAATTTCGGTAACCACTGGGAATTACATGGGTGTTGTAATTTAATCACTTATGCTAAGACTCAGGGGCCTCTGGTGGCATATCCTGCATTTAGCTGCTAGTCACTGGGTCAAAGAATTTGAACTCATCCGCCACTCTGAGGGGGAAAATTAGGCTGTCTGCTCCTGTAAGCTTGAAAACTTTCAGAGATGCAATGTGGTCATTTGTCTCTTTCCCACAGGCTCACCAGGAGCCAGAACAGACTCAAAAGCAGTGGGATCTGTCTTTTGAGTTTCTTTTTCTCACGTTTATGATGAGACATTGGGTTTGGTTCTTGACAGTACCAGAAGAAAGGAAATGTTCTCTCAGACATCACGTGGAAACTGGAGAACTCTGCAGCGTTGCGTTTATCCTTTTATTTCGTTATCTTTTTCCGATCAAAAGTAAGACCAAGCAACTAGTAATCTTCCTCAGACTCATCACTTTTGAAGAAAGCGTTAAATATTATCAAATATGTAAGAGCCCAGAGCCTACTCTGTCATAAAAAAATTGATTCAGTGGTGGTGATATTTTGGGCATTGATATTTTAACATCATATCATGGATTAACAGTGGCCTTTTACTACTGGAGATAGAATCACAAGTGCTCTTAAAATTATCTGGATTGGGGAGCCAATTTAGAAAATTTATCCTTCCAATTTTTTCCCCTCAAGAACCACTGTCAGTATTAAATGCTTTAGATTAGGTTCTACAAAGGAGCAAAATCAGTGACGTGGGAGGAGTTCTTGGGAGTGGGGTGGGAGTATAAACCAAGCCCTCTGCCTTCAAGGCAAATACGACAGCAAACGTTTGCGAGAGAGTAGAACTGCTCCATTCGTTTTCTGGGAACTGTGTTCTTTATAGAAGCAGGCAACCTCATTTTTCTCCTTGGGAGATGTTGGTGGACTTGAACCCCTACATGGACCTGGTGGTTAGCAGGTTCTTTCTTTATATACAGACAACAAAGAAAAGAATTCACAGAGTTGTGAAAACAGACATGTTCTAAATCCATGAGATTTGCATAATCCTGGAAGCTTCTCTTGATTCATGTGGCTACATTGGAGGATACAGAACCCCAAGTCAACATGTCAAATAGCAGACAGCAGTCTGGGCGTACATGCCAAGAAACAGGGAACAAATGATGAGTCCGGTGTACAATCAAAATAATATTCTTATAAATTCTATTAGACCACATATGCAAGGAAATTCCCATTTTAGCTGATTTTCTTTTCCATCAGATCATACAATGATCTAACTCTATCAAGCAAAATTGTACAAATGAAAGCATGTAAATATAAGTGATTGTTGTGGAAAGACAGTGAGTTTTAGGTGCTTTATTATATATCGTGATTCTAGCATTTGTTGATTGTTATAACAATCAAACATAGGGACATATTGCTAATTGTAAATGACTTCTCTTAGAAGAACGTACTTTCCTTTTTGAAGGCAGGAAGGGAAGATATATAGACATGTATCACCTTAATGCAGCTGGAAAAACTCTCACCTTTAATGTATAATTCTAAGTAATCTCCTGAATTGTTTCCTAGAACCTACAGTGTTTGATCATTGTTCTTGTGACAAGAACGATGCTACTGAAATCATTTATCAGTTTCCTCAACTTCTTTTTTCTTTTAGCTTGATAATAATTCTACTCTCTGGATACCTCATTGTATTGTCACCCGTATCCCTCTGTCCTTGTTATTTACCCACTATGAAAAGAGAACCACACACACACACACACACACACACACACCGTTACAGGTGACAAACGTCTCACAAAAATTGTAGTCCAAATGATAGAGCAGTTAGTCTGAAGCTTTCCTTCCTGTGGGATTTGGATGCTGCAAACACTGGTTGTCTTGATAGCGTAAAACATCAGTGTGTATCTCCTTAGGCCATTTTAATTGTACTAAATTTTAGGTTCTAGTTTTGATTCAGCCACTGCAATGTACTAAAAGAATGAGCACACAAATTAAAAACCAAACGTGCTGCTGTCAAGTCAGTCTGACTCAGTGACTCCATTGGTCAGAATAGAATGGCCTCATCGGGTTTCCAAGAATGCAAATCTTTGTAAAACAGACTGATACATCTTTCTCTGGTTGATCAGTTAACAGGTCCAAACCTCTGACCTTTCAGTTATCAAGTGCTTGGTCACAGTGCCAGTAGGCTCCTATTGAGCAAGCAACTTACCAAAAAGTATGCATTATATCTCTATGTCTACTTATATCTATATATTATCATTTAGCTCCTTTCATATTTTGGTTAGTTCTGCCTGCCTTTCAATGTTTCACAGGAGTTTTATGGGTCCTTCTTTTTTGTAAAATGATGATGATGATGATCTTACCTAGCCTTCAAGTGTTCTCAGTAGAACTATTAGTTTTATACAAAGTACCATATTATGGCAGAAAAGATTTTCTGTTGTTGCTGTTGTCATTTTAGGCTACCCTTAATTTTCTTGTTTGTACCTTATTCTACTTTTACTATAAAAGATTTATTTTATTGCTAAATTAAATTTCTTTTAATTAGAATAGCATGTCATGTTCCAATTCTGGAAATTCTGTTATCAATCAATATTTTCTTTCTGGTGCATAATGTATTTTATTCAATTAGAAGTCCATTTGGATTTATTATAATTTTTATATCACTGTTTCATGCCTTCTTAAATTCTTTTGTGACCCAGAATCTTTCAATTAGCCACTATTGCCAGAAATGGGCTTCAGGAACCTTTTAGTGAGTGATGAGCTTCCATGGGAATAGTTGTTTAGAGTGATACGGTGTCTTATCCATAAAAAGTGTGCAGTGTGTGCGTATTTGTGGTGTATGTGACTATAATATTTAGTAAGATGGTAGAATGTTTTGAGCACAGGAATACAAATGACAGAAGTGCTTGTCGTATTTGGATACCACAAATGAGACAAAGGCAACATCGCCATAAAAACAACAGAAGAGTTTGGCAAGAAACACTAAACCACAGATGGTTGTAGGTAGCAGTCTCTTAGCAACAGAAACAGATTTCCCTGAGAATACATTTCATCAAAACTTTGCTTTGAATCCGTCTGTTCCACTATATTAAGGACAATGTTCAGGGAGAAAAAATATTTACTAATATATAGGTAGCAAATGTTGTGGACATTTTATGTGATGGCGAGACTTAAAGGAGACAGAGATTGATAAGATTGAAGGTAGATACTATACGAAATTACCAAAATTTGGTCTTGAACAGTGCAGAGCCTAATCAAACTGTTACAGGTTTTTTTTTTTTTTAAATAGAAAAAGTAATTTCAGAGGTCTTAGCTGTCCTTCCAATACTTTAGCAGCCCTTCAGTTATTCTCACTTGTTTGATGCTTTGATAAGAATTCATTGTCAATTGGAATAGTGTCTGCGGTCTTAAGACTTGTATACAAACAAACAGCCACCTAAGGGAAGAATTAACTAAGTCCACATGAGAGAACCACACCAGCCTTTGTAATTCAAAGATGACAATAACAAAAGTTCAAAAATGATGAAAGGAAAAGTATCAGAGCTTAAATTGTGAACAGCCAATTTGTATAAGGCTCTAGGGGAGAGTGGGATCCAGAAATCCATCTGTAGAGTATCCAGTTAGATTAAGCCTCTAGCAGATCCCTTCCATCCGCAGGTAAGGGACTCAAGCTGCTTTAGAGATTATTGTGAACTTAATTATGGTGGATCGAACATGGTATAGTTTGACACTTGCTAAGTTGAACTCCATCTTGACCCAACCTGAATTTGTCCTAGACTCAAGTATTTTTGGCTTGTTCCATGACAATTTCTTCCTTAAAAAAAAATATTGATAGGGGTCTTTTCCCCCTTGTTCTTTATTTGCATTTTTATTTTTGTATTATTGTTATTTTACTCTATCCATTTTATCTTTTTTTTAAATTGTTACTGCTGGGCTTCCCCATTTGTGAAGCACAACAGGAGTACATGCATAGGAATAATAACTGATGCAATAGTTTATCAGGGCTACCGGGTGGGGAATAAGGAGGTGAGGGGATGTGGGAGCAAACAAGGAATCAGAAAGCAGAATGGAATGCTGGAACTGACTGTGATGATGCATCTACAACTCATCTTAAAAGCGATGCAACCATGGCAGTTTGTGATTTGTGAACACTATCGCTGAACAATATGTATAAAAATTGTTTAATAGGAATTTAATTTGCTATGTAAACTCTCACCAAAACAATAAAAATATATTTAAAAAATTAATTGTTTCAACTTCCTATAAAAGAAATGGCTTTTGTGAAAGCAGGTTCATGTGGGAAAAACTTCAAGTTTATTTGGTTCATGAGGTCTTGGCATTTGAAATGATAACAAAAAGACAGCATTTTATTTTCTTATATATAAAGTCATTATAAAGCCCAATTATTACTTAGAGCAGTCATCATTAAATTATATCAGTAGTTTTAAGATGAAAATTGGAATAATAAATATAACCTGAAAAAAAGTCATTATGAATCAAAACGAGATGGCAACTAACAACGAGATGGCAACTAACAACCCCTGACACTAATGGAATGGATTTCACAGATTCAGTGAAATCCAACTTTCACTAATGGGATGGATTTCACAGATTTGGTGTGGGAAATCAGAAATTAGATCAAGAAATGATCTTTGTCTTCAGAAATTATACGTGGCTGATAATTTTAAACTGTACCAATATTTGTTTTGATATCAATATATTTTATATTTTATTTTGTTAGGAGTTATAGGAAAATATTTGCACAGCATTAACAATCAAAAGAAAATAGAGATTATTTCTCAATACTGTGAACACAAATTACTTAAATTTTCAGCACATCTTTTAGTCAATATTCAATCATTTCAAGAATCAATAATATTTAAGGAGAAACATCCAAGCTGACTGAAGACATTCCAAATAGAATGCTCCAGGGTAGGTTGGGATACCAATTGAAATGTTTAACACGCTTTTGAAGTGCTGAGAGCAGTCACTCTAAGCTGGTGAATCTGGAAGGTAGCTATTTGGCCAAATGACTGGAAGAGACCAATATATTCAGCCAAAGTAAGAAAGATGACCCAACAGAATGTACAAATTATAAAGTAATATCATAATATCACATGCAAGTAAAATTTTGCTGGAGATTACCCAACAATGGTCACAGCAGCACATTGACAGGGAGATGCCAGCTATTTAGGCCAGATTCAGAAGAGAAATTAGAAAAAGAATAACATTGTTTATGTCAGATGAATCTTGGCTGAAAGGTGAGAATACCAGAAATGTGTTTTTGTGTTTTATTGACTATGCCAAGCCATTCAACCATGTGGATCATATGAACTATAATGTTAATAAGAATGAGAATACCAAAACACTTTATTGTTCTCATGCAGAAATCATACATGGTACGAGAGGAAATCCATTGAACAAACTGATGATTTTTTACCTGTGGGAATAGAAGCAGGAAAAGAAGAAGACGTAAAATCAGGCAAGGTGTATTTCAGGATTGTATCTTCTCATCCTCCTTATTCAATCTGTATACTGAGTCAATCATCATAGAACCTGGATTATATAAAGAAAAAAGAGGCACTAGGATTGGAGAACGGCTTCTTAACAACCTGGGCTATGCAGATGACACAACCTTGGTTGTTGAAAGGAGGACTTGAAGCACTTGCGGAAGATCAAGGATTGAAACCTTAAGTACAGATCGCAACTTAATGTAAAGAGAACAAAAATCCCTACATCTAGACCAATAGGTAACATCATGAAATGTGAAGAAAATATTGATGTCAAGGATTTAATCTTGCTTGTATTCATAATAAATGCTCATTGAAGCAGCACTCAAGAGATTAAAAACAAAAACAAACAAACAAACAAAAACCTCATTGTATTGGGTAAACTGCCTACACAAGATCTTTTTAAAATGTTGAAAATCATGGTTGTTACCTTGATGCTAAAGTGCACCTAAACTCAATTGTGGTATTTTTAATTGCCTCATGTGCATGTGAAAGTTGGACATTGAAAAAGGAAGACCAAGAAGAATCAACGCATTTGAATTATGTTGAAGGTGAGGAACATTGAAAGTACCATGGACAAATTAATATATCTTAGAAGAAGTACAGCCAGAATATTCCTTAGACTCAAGGGCATGTAAAAGGGACATGCTATCAGGGGAAATCAGTCCCTGAAAAGGATATCATGCTTGGTAAAACAGAGGGGCAGCAGAAAAGAGGAAGACTCTGTGCTAGTCCAGGTAGACTAGAAAAACAAATCCAGAGACATTCATGTTGTATAAGAAAGAGCTGTATATAAAGAGTAATTGTACTAATAAAACATTCCAAACAACCATGAGATACCACCTAACACCCTCAAAGATAGCCCAATTAAAATATCAGAAAGCAACAAATGTTGTGGGGGCTGTGGTGAGATAGGAGTGCTCCTCCACTGCTGGTGGACCTGTAGGTCTGTACAGCCATTATGAAAATCTATTTGGCAATATCTAAAATAGATGGGAATTGAGCTAACATATGACCTAGCAATCCCCCTACTGGGCAGATACACAGAAGAGGCAAGAAACAAACCATGACCAGACAACTGTGCTCCAATGTTCATTGCAGCATGGTTCACAATCACAAGGAGGTAGAAACAACCCAAATTTCCATCGACAGACTAATGGATTAAAAAACTGTGGTACATACATACAATGGAGTACTATGCATCATAAAAAAGCAGTAATGAAAGCATGAAGCATATTGCTGCATGTGGAGAACTGGAGAAAATTATGTTAAGTGAAGTAAGCCAAGCACAAAAGGACAAGTACAACATGAGCCTGCTGAGGTAAGTTTATATATATTAAAAAAGAAAGAACAGAAAAGTAAATGCAAAAGGGGCACAGAGAAAAAGCTACTGTATACAAACACTCCAGGGGGTGAGTTCCAGGTAGTATGGCAGGGGCCAGACCAAATCCAGGGGTACATATGGTAGCCAACTAAAAAGGAAGTGGGGTGGGGAGGAAAGGAAGAAAAAAAAAAGAGAGATGGGTCAGTGCCCTATTCCCCTGCAACACATGTCTGATCAGAGCAAATAGGAGCAAATGAATGGGGAGGAAGAGAGAGTGGAGCACATCCTGGCCCACAAGGCTTGGAGGACCATATCCCTGCTCCAAAGAGCCAATGTACAGAGTGGACCATATGACTGATCCCAATATGAGACATGACATCCCTCGCTGACCCATGGCCCTACTGGGGACAACACTGGAGACTCAGTGTTGGGATTGGCCCAGTCTGACCCCGTGATACCGAGGCAAAACACTAAAGAAGTGTGGTAGAGCAACGGGGGAGCAGAACAGGGAGCTCCTGAGGGAGTGCAAAGGATAGACTTTGGGGCCAAAGCATGGCACCCCATCGGACTTGACTGGAGGACATGCCTAGAGGTAGAAAATCAGACCTCGATCTATTTACAGGTTTTTCTTTCTTTTTTAATTTTTAAAATTTTTTTCTTTCTCTTTTTTTAATTAATTTATTCTTTTATGGGTCATTGGTTTTCTTTTTTGTTGTCATCTTGCATTCTCTTTTGTTGTTTTGTCTTCCTATGCCTTGTTTTTTTGGCGAATGTTATTATCTCTGCAGATCTATCTAGATAAGATAGGCTGGATGAACAGTCTGGAGGAGATAACAACAGGACCGATAGTTCCGGGAGATATGGGAGAGTAGGAGGCGGGGGAAAGGAGGTGTTGTAGACCAACCCAAGGACAAGGGAGCAACAATCGATCCAAAATTAGTGGCAAGGAGGGTGTGAAAGGCCTGGTAGGGATTCAGCAAGGGCAATGTAACTGAGAGAAATTACTGAAACTTAAATGAAGACTGAGCATGATAATGGGAAAAGAGGAAATTGAAAGGAAATAGAGGAAAGAACTAGGAGACAAAGGGTCTTTATAGTGGTCTAAATTCAGGCATGTACATATGTAAATATATTTATATAGGATGGTGGGGAAATAGATCTATGTGCATATATTTATAGGTTTAGTATTAAGGCAGCAGATGGACATTGGACCTCCACTCAAGTACTTACTCA
>NW_022103903.1:6008850-6043231 GCF_000313985.2 Echinops telfairi
AGCTGATATCAAGGGTTCAAGTAGAAAGCAAATGTGTTGAGAATGATGATAGCAAGAAATGTACAAATGCGCTTGACACAATGGATGGATGTATGGATTTTGATAGGAATTGTACAAGCCCCCAATAAAATGATTTTAAAAAACAACAACAAAAATTCCAGCCCAATTCAGATCAGGTCCATAAGTCAAGTATTAACCCATATGTTGGATACTAGTCCATAAATTTCTCTTTAGACTCATGCAGCCATGCACTAATGTCAAATGTAGGAAGATCACAGGCCAGTTGGTGGAAAGTTTTGTGGATCCAGTGGTGATGAAAGCATCTTGGTGCTGGCAGGTGTCTCCACATGCTTCCTCCAGCTCCAGAGCCCTGGCTGTAACAGCATAGCTCTATCAGGCTCATATCTCAGTAATGTCTCTCAGGGAGTGAGTGTGTGTCCCCCGTCCAATGAGTTATTTATCTCCATAGTGCCTCCAAATGAGGTCCTCAAACTGCAACCTGATTGACAGGCTAAACTCCACCCCTTCACTCTTAAGTCTCAAATTGACAACAGAATATATGATTCTACAATCATCAGCAAGATGGATTGACATGGTGATCACAAAAATGGGCTCAAACATAAAAACAATTGTTAGAATGTCACAAGATCAGTCATTGTTTAAATCTGTCCTACATAGGTTTGCTATGAGTCAGAACTGACAAGGGAGACTCTAACTACAACAATTAAAAGACAGTTTTATTTATAATATTAGATTCCCAGTACTTAGTCTAGATTTGAGTATTACCTAAACATTTTGTGGTGGGATGTGTTAAGTATTGGGCTTTTCATCACAAGGCCAGCAGTCCAAACCACTGTCTTCTTCCATAGATTCACAATCTCTGAAACCGTATACAATTTTTCTATTCTTTTCTGTAGGGTAGCAACAAGTTGCAATCAATTTGTGTTTTTATTTACTTTCTACTAGATCAAAATAAAATGGTTAATTGAGTCTAAAACTCCTGTTTTCTCATTTGTAACATAAAATCTCATGACATTTTCTATCAGGAAAAGTGAAAAACACAGATAAGATTATATCCTCAGAAGTAGAGGGCTACCTATTAAGCTGCTAAGCCCAAAGTTAGCTGTTCATTGTCACTAGGTTGTCTCTTGGGGAAATATAAGGCATTCTACCTTTATAAATATTTACAGATTCACAAACATATAGGGGGAGTTTTCTCTCCCATAGTGTTATTATGAGTCAGGATAAACTACGTGGCCAACAGTTTGGTTTAGGTTTTACTGTAGCTAATTATTTTTAAAAGTGAATAAGATATTTTAAAATACTATAACTGGAATCATATCACATTATTAAACTTCAATATTTTCTAATACCTTCTGGCATGCCAAACATTTATACTGGTTCCAATATGTACTTGATCAATATTTTGCTTACCTTATTAGTTTTATAAATGCAATATGTCCCATATTTCATTTAGTCTAAGAAGAGGTGCATAATTTCTTCCAAAATGCATTTCCAATATTAGACATCTTTTGCGTCTTGTATTTACCAGATTCAGAACTGGATAAGAAATACTATGTGTGATGTAATTAATGAATTACTTGATAGACCTCTTCTTACCATACTCTCTGGGTCTTCTACCAAATGACTCGGTAGAACCATGCAAATAATTTGCTTGAGGGGATTGGTCATTTTGCCACTAGGTTTAAAATGAACCCTTTCAGAAGCAGCAACCATCAAGAAAGAAGAACCAGTATCAGATCACAATATTTGGACCCATAGATGTCTGCACACTGACCCCCATCAATCCAGGAGACATAGGGCCCTGACCCAAAGGAGTGGCAGAGGAGCCACAGAGATGGAACAGAGATGTCTGAGCGAGAGCCTGTGGTGTGGATAACACTGAGGGCATTTGGAAAAGAGGCATTTGCAGGCTAAGGTGAATTCTGGTGCTTTATTGAAGGAGATAAGTTTGCTGACCCAAGGAGCTAGAGCTGGGTGACTTTAGACTGAGGCTTACAGTAGAGTGGAATGCCTTTGGGGCATTTATCAACAGCACTAAAGCACTGAAACATGACCCAAGCAGGGCAGACACTAAGGGACCTTGTGGTTGAGAGACCAAGGACCAGGGAGACCATGCCTGAAGGGGTGGCTGAGAAGTTTCCTGAAGAAAAATCCTGAGCATTCTCATCCTGAATTTTAACTCATTAAACTTCCTTCAAATAGCTTCTCACAATTATGAGTATAGTGTGTAAATTCTACATGACCACTGAAATGATCCAACCGAGCAGGGAAATTGAGAGTACCTTGGGAGGGGTGGTTGGTGTCAGAATTGGTAAGAAGTTTGGAGGATTTGAGGTTTCTGCCTCATAGAAATTGTCCAAGGATGGATGTTCAGTTTAATTATTCTTCTCCCTTGTAAAGTAATAAGAGAAGATCAGCTGCTGCTTCCACATTATTATTACACTATACCATTAAAAATTGTATTAAAATATTTTATTTAGAATCTTAAGCAGAGGCATACATAACTTTTATAAAAATGTCAATTAGAATTTTAAAATATACTAAAACTCATGTACATTTCATAGATTTAGATATGTTAAATATTTTGGAGGAAATATATGAAGAACAAAAACGTATTATCCATAGTCATAGACATTAGAATGGCTAAAATCACTTGCTTTATACTGAAAATTATGATAACATGTAAATATCACATCATGCCAATTAAAAGCCACAATGATAAATCACAGAATATTTGGCAATATGTTAATAACTACCAGGAATAAATTGTGAGGGAGAAAAAGAAATGGAAAGAAAATACAACAGACAAGTTTAGTGATTAAAGGTAAAGGAGGAGTCTTACATGGAATTTCAATGGAACATCATATGGCCTTGTACTTGAGTGTAGAAAACAATATTCCATTTACCTAGGACACCTATTCAAACAACACATGTTCACTATGATATTTGGTACTCATCCTTCTAGTTCTGATATATAACTCTAGTGCGGTAATCACTAACTAAACAAAGAGAAGTATTATATAACTGTCTATAACAAACACAATTATGTTACCAAGCATATAATTTTCAATTTGAGATAATGCTTGAGATCATTTGAGATAATAAGAGACTTTCTCTAATCTCAAATAACTAATTTCATGAAAAAAACTACAGCAATGGATATTAAAATGATACATACACATTGATTTGTATTGGAAAGGCCAAAAGTTCACATCTCACAATTTTCATGATGTGCTGCCTTTTTCAAATTATTAATGGCAAAATGTTAGTAATGGAAAAAAAACTAAGCCAAGTGACAGCTTTCCTTATGTTCACTCAGCAAATCCATGGTTAGCCATTTTATGCCATCTGCGATACAAGTGTCAGAAGAGCGAATGACTGGTGGAGAAATCAGTGGTGGTGTAACAGGTGGGAGAGTGCACTACAAAAGAGAAGGGTTTCCAACTGTGACAAGACATTTAAACAAAAGACTTGAGTGGTCATTCCCCATCAAGTACAGATAGCTAAGAGAGAAGCTGGCGTCAATGGAAAGTTCAAGTTGATAAGCAGGTTGGAGGCCCTACTGCTAGATCCTTGAATGTGTGGTACTTTTAAAAAGAAACAAACACTGTACAAATAACGCTTGGATGAAAACCAAGCTGTCCTTCAACACACAAATCAACACAATTTGAAAAAGAAGAAGTTTTGCTGGGAGCTCTGTCTTCAGGAAGCAGATGCTTTCGGTGCACATGTGGTTGCTTGTTTGGTTTTAGGTCTTGAGCGGCAGTTAATTATATTAAGTAAGAATAAAGGTACAATCTATGACCCCACTTTATTATCTAAAGTTCCCTGAAGACATGAAAAATATTTTTTCAAAAATATTGATTTACTGTTATAAACTGTACAATCAAGAATTGCTGATGAAAAAAGTGTTCTACCTAGCACTGAAAATTAAAATTATTGGAAGAAGATTATAGAATATATGTATTAATAAAATATAATTTCCATATTCCCATATTTTGTGTAATGATTAGATAAATCTCCTTATAGTGATAACATTACATCATACTATAGAAATGGCATTTTAGGAAACACATTTGATAAAAATCACTTGATATGGCTTATAACCTTTTAAAATCTGCCTTCATTTTATGTGAGCAATTTTATCTCTTAGTGATACGCCAACATGAATTTTTATATCAGTTATTCTTGGTTTTGCTATTTTGATCTGCATTGCTCATATGTGGAAGGTACTTTCCCACTATATGATATTCTCTCCTCTTCCTAGTCTGAGTCAGTGGTTGCTCAGCATTCTAATTTCCAAAAAATGCCTTTCTAAGAGTAGCCTTTTTTCCTGTTATATGGACTCTGTGAACTATAATCTATGTCTGATTCTAATATTGTCCAATGGCATCAATATTTAGGCATACTTATCAACAACTTTTAACTGCAATTTGATATACTTTTATCAATTCCTTTTGAACAGGAGTTATAACTCAGTACCAGGGACATATTGATTTATTTCAGTGAGGATTATATGAAGAAGACAGTAAATACTCTCTAACTTCACTCTATTTTTGTAATGTGGGGTTTATAAGTTGTTGGATGTACCGGAAAAGCAAAGCTCAGAAATGGCTGCTGCTACACTCAGTTTTGCCTTGAGCTTTCAGAGAATCAAGAATCTACTCTCATTCAGGCAAGGAATAGTAGTATATTACAAATGCTATGTAGAGCTTCTGCATTCAATCCTCCAAGCAGGAAATTCAGAATGAATGCTTAGAGGCTACTGCAGAAATTTAATCTTCCAATCTCACCCACTAGGCTCTTGCTACTGAAGAAAAGATAATATATCTTTTCTCTCTCGCTTCCAACTTTCAGATTCCACATACATTGGTCTCGCTGGTGAGATAAAATGAGGTGGCAATGCAAGAAACGAAGTCTGGAAACCTAGGAACTAGGTTTCTAAACCCACTGAGGGAAGAAAATGTATATGAAAGAAGTACATTAAGTTTTTGTTGTTCTCACTGTATTTTCAAATTTCATTGGGTTTTTGACTGTATATTTAATCTGTTTTACATCTAGTGAATTTGATAGAGCCTTATTTGATGAATTCCCTCCCCTAAGTATACCAATGACTTGAAATCATATAATTTAAATTAAAATTGCAATAGATTTTATTTTAGGGTTTTATTACCTGTACTTCCTCTATCCTTGTATCTTAAACAAGGAGGTGATTGCTGTTTGAATGATACAGCAGAGTGAAAACAATGTTAGAGCGACTCTCCCTGATTTATGAGACACTGGAGGCTGGCAGGACAGAAAATTTTAAAATATTATAACAATATCAACTAATTTTATTCTTTTTAAAAAGTCATTGTGGACTATAGTGGTGTCACATATTTTATATTTTATTATGCACATTAATAATGAGTAAGTAAAAAAGTATTGCTACAAGAGCATACAAAATTTTTATAAGCAAAATATGAAGTTATTATTTCTCAGAATACCCTCTCTGCAAGTCTGTAGATTCTGAAGTTGTCATTTCCATCCCTCTAGTTCTTCCCCAAGAATTCTGCCTTCTTTGACTTATACCACGTCAAAATGGGAAGTTTGTCATCCTCGAAAGACTCCAGTCCTGTTCCTTTGCAATGTTTTATGAGTGTTGGGAATGTAAAGACACCTGACTATCAAATCAGAGCCTTTTACCTTCTAATGCGGGGTGCAAAATATTCCCAGACACAATTTTCTTGGAGTTTCTCTCTCCAGTAGAATTTTCGATTTTCTTCAAACTTTTTCATAATATGAACCTATAATCACTCTGTTTACTTTAATAAAATCTACCCCTTTTGGAAACCCAAAAGGCAATCGCCAACACTTCTCAGCTGAACTTTCTGCCCTGAATATCTCCTCATAAAACACAGTTGTGAATATATCTTTAAATAGAAGGCAACCTAATAATACTAAGACAAGCGCATTAACTAAAGATTGCTTATTATCACAGAGACATATTTAAGTACATGTTTTTGGAAGAAATCCAAAAGAGTAAAAGCTGAAATCCAAGTGGAAATATCTTCTGAAACTATTATTCATGTATATAAAATATGAAAATGTATGTATTGAACAGTTAAATACAGATGACTATTTTTTCCACAACACTCTAAATTAGCAAAAATTTTGAGATACAACATTTACCCATGGACAAAGTTAGTAAAATAACACGAATGGAATCACGAAGGAAGGAAGATAGAAAATGGAGGAATTACAGTAGATTAATTGAATCAGAATGTATATGAATTGTTGAATATAGAGTTATGAACTTCTCTGTAAACCTTCCCCTAATCCATAATAAAATGTTTAAATAAATAAGTACAACAAAATATTTTGTGCTTGTTGAAACATTTCAATTTGAAGTCCATCAGTTCCTGGAGTCCTGTTTTTCCCTACTGCCTTTAGTGCAGCTTGGGTTTTGACCTTCAATACGATTTGTTCTTGATCAGATGCTACTTCTTGAAGTGTTGAGTGACAAACAGTTATTTTTGGTGCAGTGACTGTATTTCATCTCTCTTCTTTTGATGCTTCCTGAATCATTCAAAACTTTCTCTAGGACATAGAGTAGCTAAAGAAAATGATAGACATGATGAAGTGAGAGAGTTGAGCAGACAATTCAAGTGGTCGGGTAAGAAGACAAAGTAGAGTATTATAATGAAATATGCCAAGTTCATAAAATCCTTTCACATTGCAACCAGATGCTTCATTATTTTTTTTCATTTCCTTCAGTTTGATATATGTTGAATGCATTCTTCCTATTTGTTTTTCCAACAAGACTGCATATTTCAGCATCATACTCTACTTTGTCATCTCCACTTACCCTTTGAATTGTCTGCTCAACTCTTTTACTTCATCATTTTTACCATTTGCTTTAGTGACTCTATGTCTAATAGCAAGTGTCAGGTTTCTTCTGAAATTCACTTTGATCTATCCTTAATATCCTGTCTTTCTAATAAATTTTTTTTCTTCACAGATGCTACTTTTAATGTCAATGATGTTCTTGACTCATCAGGTTTTTGGTAATTAGTATTCAATTCATCAAATGTGTGCATTTGATATTCTCTAATTTCAAGTGTGATAGACTGCAGGTTGGATTTTGTGCCTCTTGAAGTTGTTTTAACTTTCTTCTTGTTTAATCTGAAATTATATATGAGCAATTGATAATTTGTTCCACTGCTGGGCCCTGCACATTTTTTGGCAGATGATAGTGCAGTTCTCCATCTCTGTTCCCACAGATATAGTCAATTTTCCCCATGTATCGCCTCTGGTGAAATTGAAGTGTATAATCACCATTTATTTTGATGAAAAGAAATTGTTGCAGTGAAGAGTTTACTGGTCTTGAAAAACACTATCATGAGCGCTGAAGTTTTGTTGCTACTAACAATGCGATATTTTCCAATACTGATCCTTCCTCTTGGTTTCAAACTTTTCCATTTTCTGTAATTATCAATGTACCTTGATTTAATATTTGGTCAATTTCACACTAAAGAATTTGGAAGAAATCAATTCATCACTAGCGGTGGTGAGCAAATTTGAATAATATTTGTATGAATTAGACCTCCTCGCAGGAGCATAGCTATTATGCCGTTACAGAAAGCATTGTACTTCAAGATGGACCTTCAAACTTTCTTTCATAAAATGAATGGAATATATATTTCCCTTGAATTTTTCATCCACAGAATAGTAAAGCATATGCGCATCTGGCTCAAAATAGTTCATACAATTTCATTTCATTTCACTAATGCCTAAAGATATCAAAATTTGTGCATCCCATTTCATTTTTCATGACACCTAATTTCCCTAGATTCATACTTCATACAGTCCATGTTACAATGACTAACCTTTCTTCTCATTTTGAGTTACGCTCCATCAGTAATTGAAGCTCATTAGAGCTTTCCTCTGTCTCCTTCGTTAACGTCGGGTCTTCTTTGTGGAGGCAGCTCTCCTCACTTGGACTTGTGTTCCTCATGATTTGATGATCTCATATTCTGGCAATAGAACTGAAGATTTTCTACTGTTATTCGTCAGGTTTTTCAAAAGATCATTTTATTGTGGGCTCATACAACTCGCATCACAATCCGTACATACATCAATTGTATAAAGCACATTTGTACATTCGTTAACCACATCATTCTCAAAACATTTGCTCTCCACTTAAGCCCCTGGCACAAGCTCCTAATTTTTCCCCCTCCCTCCCTTCTCCCCCCTCGTGAACCCTTGACAATTTATAAATTATTATTATTTTGTCATATCTTACACTGTCTGACATCTCCCTTCACCCACTTTTCTGTTGTCCATCCCCCAGGGAGGAGGTTATATGTAGATCCTTGTAATCGGTTCCCCCTTTCTACCCTACCCTCTCCCCACCCTCCCAGTATCGCCACTCTCACCACTGGTCCTGAAGGGATCATTCGTCCTGGATTCTCTGTGTTTTCAGTTTCTATCTGTACCAGTGTACCTCCTCTGGTCAGTGTAATTGGGATCATTATGGGGGTTGGTGGGGAGGAAGCATTTAGGAACTAGAGGAAAGTTGTATGTATCATCGTTGCTACACTGCACCCTGACTGGCTCATCTCCTCCCCGTTACCCTTCCGTAAGGGGGTATCCAGTTGCCTACAGATGGACTTTAACAATCCCAGGGACAAGGGAACAACAAGTGATCCAAATCGGTGGTGAGGAGGGTGTAGGAAGCCTGGTCGGGCACGATCAAGGGCAATGTAACCGAGAGGAATATCTTAAACCCAAATGAAGGCTGAGCGAGATAATGGGACAAGAAGAAAGTAAAAGGAAATTGAGGACAGAGCTAGGAGGCAAAGGGCATTTATAGAGGTCTAAATAAAATTATTCATAAGGTTTTTAGTTTCAATCATTTAGAAGTGGACTGTCTATTTCTTCACAGTTTGTTCTTAGACTGAAAGCTCTATTAAAACCTGTTCAACATCAAAGATGCTGCTATTTGAAATTCTAGTGACAAAAGCATACAGCATCACAGCAACACACATGCTAACACAGTACAACAAACTTACAGTTGAGTGGTGAAGAAATAGAATGGATACTAACTAATAATGATGTGAAATCTGTATATTGGGAATTATTTCCTCATTGATTTATTAATGAAAAAGCTTATGTTACATATTAATTATGCTATTAATTCAATGACATTATTGATTTTTACTCCTTATTGAATATGTAATATATATGAATAATACACTTTAAGGAAATCCAGAAATTCTGGTCTTTTCCTCAAAACAAAAATATTTATATGTAGGAACGGACACAGTTTAATTTTAGTTTGCTTTATGGTTAATGTGGACATTTTTTTAATTGGGGGCTCTTACAGCTCTTATTACAATCCATACATTCCTCCAATGTGTCAAGCACATTTGCACATATGCCACCATCATCATTTTCAAAGCATTCTCGTCCCCCTTTAGCTCTTGTTATCAGCTCCCCATTTCTCCCCACTCCCTCCCGCACCCGCCCTCCTTCACGAACGCTTGGTAAGTTATACGTTCTTTTTCCATATCTTACATCATCCTCTGCTGCCCCTCCCCTACTTTTCCTATATTTGGCTCCCTGTGAGCGGGGGGCTATATGTTGATCCTTGTGATAGATTCCCCCGTTCTCCCCCCAACCTCCCCTTATCCTCCTGGTATCTCTACTCTCCTTGTTGGCCCTGAGAGGATTATCTATCCTGGATTCTCTGTGTTGTGGGCTCTTATCTATAGTAGTGTGCATGTTCTGGTCTAATCCGATTTGTAAGGTAGAATTGAGGTCATGATAGTGGGGTGAAGGAAGCACTACAGAGCTAGAGGAAAGTTGTGTGTTTCATCAGTGCTATACTGCACCCTGACTGGCTCATCTCTTCCCTGTGACCCCTCTGTGAAGGATGTAAATTGTCTACTGATGGGCATTGGGTCTACAATCCATGCCACCTACCGTTCACCTTCGGTATGGTTTTATTCTGGGTCTCAGATGCCTGATACCTGATCCCTTTGTTACCTCATGATCATGCAGGCTGGTGTGTTTCTTCCATGTGGGCTTTGTTTCTTCTGAGCTAGATGGCTGCTTGTTTATCTTCAAGCCTTTAAGACCCCAGATGCTATATCTTTTGATAGTCAGGCACCATCAGCTTTCTTCACCACATTTGCTTATGCACCCATTTTGTCTTCAGTGATCATGTTGGGAAGGTGAGCATCACAGAATGCCAGATTGTTAGAAAAAAGTTTTCTTGTGTTAAGGGAGTACTTGAGTTGAGGCCCAATGTCCATCTGCAACCTTAATTCTTAACATATAGATATGAGTACATAGTTCTATTCCCCTTTCTATATATATAAATATATATATTTTTACATATGTATATGCCTGTATTCAGGCCTCTATAAATGACTCTGGACATTTTTTATCTGACTCACCTCAATAAGGAGAAAATTGCTAACAGTGAGACAAAAAGGATCATTAGAAATTATACAAATTATATTTATAACTTAATAATATACTATAATCTATGTATTTATGGTATTTACAATACCATATATTCATAATAAGGCTACTTACAGAAATATACTCTTAACAGTACTAAATTCATTTTTATCAGATGAGTTTGGGATTGACCCAAAAACTGTCGTTGAGTAGCAACTCTGTATGGGGTATCTGTGACTGCAAGTCTTTACAGGGTCATGTAAACTCATCTTTATCCTGTGGCATAGCTAGTGGCTTTGAAATGCCTACCTTGCACTGAATAGTGCAAAGCTTACCTAACACATATTCCATATTATATTCTTCTGTAATATAAAAAAGTGAATCATTTTCTCTCCTGATAGAATGATTCTAGTATTGTGAGATTCATTAATTCATCTATAGTCACAACTTTTACTACTGACACATCATGTTAAATGGAATTTTTTAATGTCATGTTTGACCAAGCTTTGTTTGTACTATACAACTTCTAGCAACCATCTTATCATATACACATATCCTATTTTAGGATAAATAACTTACCAGTGCCAGTGTTTTCTGAGTTACTCTAGCCCTTGTCATTTTAGGGTTATCTTCCTAGTTGTTTTCTAGAAATTATATAACATTAATTACATATATCTAACATTAATTATATATTATGAGGAAGACTCAATTTAGGACCCATATTACTGGACCCTAGAAACTATCTTCTTGATATTTTGTTTTCTCTCAAATAATAGGCTTACTGTGTGCCTGTTTAACACTAAAATTCCAGGACAAATTCTGCTTTAAAGTATAAAAATATGCTGGGTGAACTGGACATTACCTGAGACACATTTAAAACCTGAGGAGTTAAGCTGGAAAACACTTGGTGTGCGAGGAAACAGGAGACAGCTGTAGCGAGAGTGATGTTTTGTGGGTGGACGAACAAGATCTTACTACATCACTGCCCCGTAGGCCGTATTAAGAGACTTATTATTCTAGCAATCCTAAAATAGTCATTCTGTTATATTTTGCTTATGTTTGTTCATATTAGGGTATATCTCAGAGCTACACCACCATTAGGGCCAACCCTTTCAAAGCTGTGTTATTTGTTTTTCTGTTTTTCAGTAAATGAAACCTAGGGATGCTGAGCCCGTAGGGAAAGACAGCATAACAAGGGTTTTTGGGGAGGGATGACATAGAAGCGTGGGGGAGATAAGAAAGAGATGACATCAAGAATCCAGGAAGGAAAAGTATGTTTGCAGACTGATTAAGGAAGCAATTATACAAATAGGTTTGAAATGATTGAATTATGGAATGATATGACATGTCTAATTCCCAAGTTTCAGCAATTCTAAACAACAACAAAAAGCCAACAACAACAAAACATAAATCCAGGAATGAGCTCTGGGCTCACACTGAATTCTAGCTCCAACTTAAGAGCAATTAGTTCTTACATAATGGCCTGGCCAGATACTCACCTTCATGAAATGATCACTGAAGGTAAGGGTGCTGCAGCAAAGTGTGGCAAAGAAAGTAGACAATGCCTGGTTATCAACTGTAATAGACTCTGGGGTTTTAAAAGCCTCTATTCAAATGAGGAGTCAACTAAGTCCACACAAATAAGCACACCAGCTTGTGTGATCCAAAGATGTCAATTACAAAATTAAAATATGGTGAAAAGTATCAGAGCTAGAATTATGAACACAGAAATTGTAGAAGGATATGGAAGACAGTGGGAGCCCAAAATGCACCTGCAGTGTGTCTCAGGAGACAGAGTTGCTGGCAGACCCACAATGGCCAAAGCATAGAGAGTTGGCCAGACTTACTATCAAGCAGAGACCATTGTGATCTTGATAATGCTGCATTGAACTCAATACTTTGTCAGTTGACCTCATTACAGACACAACCTGAATTTGTTCTGAGTACGAGCATATCTTAGATGTGTCACGACACAAATTTCTTTCCTGGCTTCTTGAATGCTGACAGGGTCTTCTCCCGCTCACACATTATTTGTATTTATCCTAAGATGATATTATCATTACCACCTTACTATGATTTATTTTTCCTTGCCTTCTGTGGGATTTACGAGATATGCACATGGGGAGTGGAAGTATATTGAAAAAAACTGATACAAGGTATAATAGGGAATGCCATGATGGGGGATGAGTGATAGGATGGGGAAAAATATTTGGGGGGTAAATAATGAAGGCAGGAGAGGGGAGGGAGCACTAGAACTGATCATGATTGCACAACTCATTCTAAAGGCGGTTTCACCATCAGGGGTGGGGGTACTCTCCGGTAGTTACATAATCTCATGTCAACTTGGGCATGTAAAGAATCAAGGGGTAGAGTCTAGTCTGTCACCCAGGTCACAGCCTGATGATGCCTCCTTGTGGGCATGACCTTCTAATGATTCTGTGATCTTCCTATTTTTCTCCCTGGAGGAGGGCCACACTCACTCTCTGCTTCACCTTCCTGTTGACAAGTCACATGAAGCCTAACTAATAGCAGCCAGAACACTAGAGATGCATCCAGCACCATGAGATCCACAGGACTTTCCACCCACTGGCCTGTGATCTTCCTACATTCAATATCATTGCATGTGCTGTGTGAGTCTAAAGATGAATTTGTGAACTATTATCGGACATATTGACTAATATCAGACTTAGGAACTTGATCTGGACTGGGCTAGGATGTTTTCTCAATATACAGTTGCTCTTTTATATAAAGCTCTGTCTTACACACATTGAGTGTCACTGAATTTGTTTCTCTAGTCAACCTGGACTAACACATGCTCTAAGAATAGGTGCTGATTAAACAATTCCTCTTGATATAATTGAACGATTAAAATATTCAGTTGTAAAAGTAAATTGTGTGTTAATAAAAATGTTGGAAAAACTATACAACACATTTCAAAAATTAACAATGGAATAAATATAACATTTAATTTATGTGAAACTTTAAGTTGTGAACATTCAAAGTTAATTTTTAATTTGTGGAAAATTCTAAAGCTTTTAGGTATGTAACCAAAAAAGTTGAAAATGTGCAAGATAATACTTGAGGGAAAAATAGTTTGGCAGTATAAAAAAGTAAATGTGAAAAAGTTTGTAAATTCTTTTATTTTGTTTATAAAGCTGTTTTAAAATTCAAAATTATAATATTAATACAGTAAACTTGATTTAATTTTTTGTTAGCTTCAACAAGATAATCACACTTTCTTAAAATTAGAGAAAATGAAAAAAAAATCACTGAAATTGCATTGATTTCAACTCATAGCTATAGCATAAGACTGCTCTTTTGAGGTTTTGATTTAAAAAATGTATTACAGGAGTAGAAAGCATCATCTTTCTCCCTCGGAAAGGCTGGTGGGTTCAAACCCTGTCCTTGGGGTTACCACCTCAATGCAGAACCCACGAACACCCCACAGGTGACCAAACAAGCTTTGTGGCTCTCAACGCACCTTCTTGATTTACTATAGTTTTTTTCTCGAATTTATTTGAAGCTTAAATACCTTCAAGTAGAACCCACATCTGAGTGTTTTTTGTTGATGAAAATTGTGATCAGGTATCCCAGAGAGATATTGTCTTTGTATCGACCTTCTTCTCTACAATCCATGTTTTTTGTGTCATTCTAACATTATTGAGTGCATGATTCCAATTAGGCCAAAATGCTACAAATGTGTAAACTTTTCATCGGAAACATTGGCCAGCAGAAAGTTTGTAATGGTTGTTATTTCCATGTAAGATGTGTATTGTTAATTTCTAGTTAAAGTTTCTCAGAGTACTTGCTTAAAATTTCTATAGTCTTCAATTAAAGTTAAATTTATTCCGAAACCATTGAAGAGAATCAGGTAATATCTTACTTTAATCTGCATTATATTTCTAAACCTATTATTTCTAAACCTGCCTATAATTATGGCAATTATTAAAAGTTATTTTTAATATTTGTTATGTTATTATTTTTATTCACACATTTGCTCCTTTAACATCATAGGCTATGCCATTTTCCAGTTCAGTTTAAATAAAATCTACTGAAGAAGTACCGTCATGTCATACTTTCATATGAATGAATAAACTTGGAAAGGTCAGAGAACAGAGGTATGCTCACAGAACATTAAAGGAAATAAATTGAAGTGGATGAGCATCGAAGCAAGATAAACTGATCCTGAGATAGTGTGAGAAAACATAAGCTTAGCTAGAAGCCTACCTAAGCTGGCAGTGTTATACTCCAAAGAAAAGGGGAACGCTAGGGAAAGCACAGAGGCTATTTTTAAAATTTTAAATTCATTTTTTTCTGTACCTATCAACTCTATAGATATAGAGGCATTGCTAATAATATAGAATTTTTGAGTTATTTAGAAAGTATATTTTTTAAAAAAGAAAATAAACCAACCACACACATAATGATACCATCATAATTTCAAACATTAATGGACACCGAAGATCATTGTCATCTCTCTTAATAGGAGTAGAATTTGAAACTGGGAGCAAATATACTCTGTCAGGTTAAAAGAAAAGAACTTACTTTATCATATGCTTTAAAAAATGAAAAATCTTTCACATTAAAACAAAGAAAACATAGTCAATGCTCTGTTCTTATTAGATTATTGTTATCTCAATAGATTAGTTTGCATACTTTTAAAAAATGTTATCTAAATCTTCATGTCCACTAAATAGTAAAATATATGCCTCCAATTTTAAGCACCACTGTCTATCCATTTTCCTACTGTGGTGGCTTGTGTGTTGTTGTGATGCTGGAAGCCATGTCACTGGTATTTCAAATGCCAGCAGGATCACCTAAAGTAAACTGGTGTAAGCACAGCTTCCACACTAAGATCAGACAAATAAGTACTTTGCTCCCCATTGCAGAGGAAGAAGCTGCTGAATACTTTCTCCATAGCTTCTAAATATTGTCAGATGCTGAAGACCTGATAAACAGAAATAACATTATCCGTGAGAGTGCCAGAGCACAGGCCCATTGGACCAGAGAACACTTGACATATAAGGGCTGTAGAAGTGAAACCTCTGGGATCATCATTTGCTGATGGGGCAGGATTCAAGGTAAGGAAAAACAAAATTAAAAAGGAATGGAAAAACTGCTCCAAAACTCTGCTAATGATCAGAACTTGGATCATATGAATTTTGCAAAGTATGAATCTAGGAAAATTGGAAGTGGTCAAAGCTGAAATGGAGCACATAAATGCTAATGCCCTAGGCAGTAGTGAGCTGAAATGGACTGCTAATGGCTATTTTGAATCAGAAAATCATATGATTTACTCTGCTAGAAACAACACAGTCAATAGGAATGGCATGGCATTCATTGTCAAAAAGACATTGCAAAATCCTTAATGACGGATGATTTTGACTTTGATAGGAATATATCTTTGATAGGATTATATCTTCCCACCTTCAAGAAAATAAAATCAGTACAACTATTATTCAAATTTATGCACCAACCACAAAAGTCAGTGATGAAGAAATTAAAGAATTCGACCAATGATTCCAGTCTGAAATCAGGACACATTGATCATTATTGACAATTGGATGCACAGGTTGGAAACAAAGAGGACAGAACAGTAGCTGGAAAATATGAACTTGCCGATAGAAACAAATTAGGAGATCTCATGACAGAATTTTTTAAGACCGATGACTTGTGCATAACAAATACCTTTTTAAAAAAAAAAAACCCACGAAAGTGAATATGGACATGGACCTCTCCAGGTGGAACACACAGAAACCTAATTGATTACATATGTGGGAAAAGATAATGGGGAAGCTCAATGACAGCTGTGAAAGCCAGGTGAGGGACTGACTATGGAACATACCATCAATTGCTCCTATGTAAGTATAAATAAAATGGAAGAATATTAGAAGAAAATTCCACAAGAGCCAAAATATGAATTTGAGACTATCCCACCTGAATTTCAAGAACATCTTATGAGCAGATTTGTTGCACTGAACACTAATGACAGAAGATCTAATGAGCTGTAGGAAGACCTTAAGACTGTTATTCATGAAGAAAGTCAATAAAATAATAAAATGAAAGAAAAAAAGAGAGCAATAAAAGTAGATGACAGAAGAAACTGAAACTTGCTCGTAATTGGAGAATGGTTAAAACAAAGAGTAGCGATGCTGATAATTCAGATATGTCAAAGATAAGCCATAAAGTGCTCCTATTAAAGAAAAATGAAATTTCTTGCCATAATAAAGGAAGGAAAAAAGTCTGCTGTGGATAGTAAGAACATTTTATACAATGTTTGATACTCATATAACTGCTCTATTTTGTTAGTTGTTATGGTTGATCTTTTATTCTTCTTCATTTATAAATTGAAATTTATCACAGACGTGTATAGAAATAAAAAACACAGACTATATAGGGAACGGTTCTCTATTGCTTTAGACACCCACTGGGGGCTTGGAATGTATCCACTGTGGATAATATGTTGTCTAAATATGATAGGATCAAATGTATAAATCCCCTGATCTGCTAAATTACATAGCATATGCCAACATAAGGATAGCAGTTGACCCCTAGCAGCTGCTCTGCAGGGATGATAAGGCTGTCTTCCTCTGTGAAGGTGTAAGTAGATGGAGAACTGAGAGCTGTAGCTAAAAGAGGTGTAGACATAATGCTAACATTAGACAAAGACTGATCATGGAATTGATTTATCCCAGTTTTCCATTTAAGAAGAAAACATAAAGATGACTCGAGAAGAATTTGGACATATAAGAAATTCAGTATTCACGAACAACAAAAAAACAATAGAAAAGTCATCTTCCACACACATGCACAAACATACACACACCAGGCTCAGATGGTCAAACTAGTGAACATTTAAGGAAGAATAACTCGAATATGAGACAAACAGTTTTTGAAAATAGAAAAATTTAATTTATTATCTGAGATTAGCAAAACCTTGGTTTTAATTCTTAAAATTACAAATATTCTAAAAATATTACTGGCTTAAATCCTAAAGTTAGGGACAAGCATCACAAAGAAACAAACAAAAATGCTAAATTAAATTTGGCAATATTTTGGGGGGAAATGTCAAAGCATGTCCAAAGTCCAAGATTGACTTGAATTATGAAAATCACTGAATCTTTTCAGAAAAAAATAGTTAATCAAAGTGATCCCTCATTTGTAAATAATAATAATTCACACTTCAATGACTAAATGACTTTATTGCACAATGACATCAATGGAAATTTTATTTAAATTGATAATAATAATATTTCTAGCACTAACAGTTATTTGTGAGGGAAACATTTTGGAAGAAAGTGTTTGGGAGAAAAATATAGAGATAAAAACAAATAGGAAATATGTCATTGATATGGTGATATGCTGTGTATGTGGGGACTAGATTTTCGCTATCAATCTTCCAATCACAACAATGTCTCATGCACAGCATTTTGTTGTATATTATTTGAACCAGCATAACCTTGCTATCAACAATTATGAATTATGTATGATCATATCTTCTACTGTCATGGTATCTAATAACATGAAAGAAACACCAAGATCAAGTGTATGTAAAAGTCAATGACCCCTAAAAAGGTGTATGCTTATCCAAATTGAATGTCTGAACCATGAATCTCATAACCCAAATATTTAATGGTTGCAACTAAATGTATAAATTATATATATAGTTAATATATATAAAATATATAAATTAAAATATTATTAATATAGACATCAAATAAATTCAATGCAAGAAATGGCTGTAATATAGTTGAAAGTGTTGACAGATTTAACTATATTTCTGATACAGTGGGAATTGGTTAGCCTCTGCTTTAGAAATAATAGACTTGTAATTCTCAATATATTCTTCAGCCATGTGTTTCTTAGCCATAGTACAGTTTCAAAGAGATCTGGTCAACTGGGAATCTTTGCTCATACAATTGGTTAGGACTTCAATCTGGGCTCAGGGCCAACATATTCTCTGAGGCAAGAACAGGAACTTAAAAAAGAATAGCAATTAAAAAGTCTGTATAGAAGCAATAATAGTCACTATGTTCTTATGTTTGGCCAGAGTCACTGCATGTAGCCTAACTCAACTACAATGACTGCTCAGACAAGAAACTGAATACTTGTATCGATGATGTGTAACACTGTGTACAAGCCAGTGCACAGATTTAATTCATTAGAAATATGTGAATGAGGTATGCTAACCTAACCATCTCTTCCCAGTGGACACCATTTCTTTTCCCAGTGGACTCACAGTTGAGTAAGCAAATTTATGATCATTACTTACTTTTATTGTGTATGCTCAAAATACTGAAGTTCATAGCTACCCTATGTGATACAGAAGAACTTGCCCAGCAGGGTCCGTTAAAACAGAGCTTCCAGGAGCATTCGCTTTAAGGCAAAAAGTTAAAATTAAGACAAAAAGATCAGCTCATAAATGTATGAGCATTTAAAAAAATTGTTATGGGTAATAATGATGGATAATTTCAAAGGACACAAGGTAAGTGTAAGGTTTTACTAAAAAGATGTTTTCAAAAAATGGAAAACTGCATTGGTGAGAAAAAAGATCAGTGGAGTTGCAGCAAGCAAACTTTTCCCCTCCAATCAGAACCATGAAATTTCTTATTTTGCAACAGTACCAAGGGCTGCCCTACAAGAATTTCATTGGTAAACATTACTGGACCCATCGTATCGTTTTAAACGTGTCCTTTCATATTTCTTCTTCTAAATACTCAAAGGACATTTAAAAAGAAAATGATTTGTGTCCCTCGATGTTGCCAAACTACTAACATAAGCAGAATTCTTCCAAAATGGGTTATAGAGATAAAAATACCACTTTCATAAGTGTATATGTCTAATTGTGTGGAGAAACAATAGTTTCACATTTTTATATTTTTTGTTTCATAAAGTTTCTCTAATTTTGTAGCAATTCTTTTTGACATACATAATAATAATGCAATGATTTTTTTAATAGAATTCAAAGTTGGTTTTCATTTATCTTCACAAAGGACATTAGCCACTAGTTTTCTTTTCTCAGGATGTCCTTATTGTGTTCTAGCCTTATTGTGATGGGGCTTTTGAGTGGTGTAGATAATTAAGCACTTGAGTACAATGCAAAGGCTGGGAGTTCAAGTCCAATCAAAGGCATCTAAACAGATATGCCTGCCGATGTGCTTCTGAAAGGGGGCAGTTGGAAAACCCTATGGAGCTACCTGCTCTGCACATCGAGGAACTCAGAGAAAGAACCCTGTTCACTATCTGTGACCTTTTGATCTATTATCTGTACATTTATCTAAGTCATTTTGTACTGGTATAAAAAATACAATAGATTTTTAAAATTTTAATAGTTTTATTGACATATAGTTCATGTATAACACCATGGAATACTTTAAATATATTAAAAAGATTTGAGCAGTCATCACCACAATTTGATATTTTCTTCTTTCTTTTACTTATTACAATTAGCGCACCATTACCATCCAACCTCCCCTTGCCATAACCCCCAAGAAATGACTAATCTTGTTATTAGTCCTATAGATTTACATATCCTGGGTTTCATATAAAAACAAAAAGAAAAATAAAAAATAATAAAACCCAACAATAACAAAATAAAACAAAGAAAGACCTTGGTTGAAAAGAATAAAAGCTGGAACAAATTTAAAACGGGTCAAAAGGAAGAACAAATAAGGTGTTAAGATTAAACCTAATTATAGCTTTTTATTCATTGCTGATGGCATTATCTCATTTTAATATCTTTATTTTCCTTTTATGTATTTATTTGGTACTAATAAATCTAATTTGACTTTTAAATCATGGACTTCTATTAGGTCTAATCTAAAACATTTGTTCCAGTATCTCTCTCTATTTTATACACCATATGCACATATATGGAGTGAAATTGCTTGTTATTATTCTTCTATCCATTGTCTAGTAATGCCAATCAAATGACTGGGTGGAACATGCAAGTTAGGTGGAGAAGACTCTAAGGAAGAGAGCATCTGTTTCATTATTTCTTGCAATATTACAGAGTGGAGGGACAATGGTAACATTGTGAGACAGAGGGTGGCCTGGCTGCCTAGCCCAAGGAATAAGCCAAAGAACAATGGACCATTTAGTTGAGAGATTGTGGACCAGAGAGAGAGACATATCTTTCTGCATACCTGCGGAGCAGAATTATGGAAAAAATAACTGTACCCTTCACATTTTGTGTGAAGTATTTGTGTGAGTATTGTCTGTAATTTCTGTGTGATCATTGCAATCAATAATTGAATTCAGCAAAGAAATAGAGTGCCGTGAGAGGAATGGTTGGTGTCAAAATACGGTAAAGAGAATTAAAGTGGAGCTATATCTAAGCTCTGCTTCCTGGCAATCAGCTTGTGCTGATGTGCTGTTAGCTTCTCCATCTCTCAAGTCATCAGAAGAGGTGGCCAACGTGACATTTACTCAAAGAGGTTTGTGATGCCTTTACCTTCTTTTGAGATTAAAATGTTCCTTCAATTTATGGTTTTGACCTCTTTGATAAATAAAAAATGTTTATGAAGTAGTGCTCTGTTTATTTTAATACATTTAATTCCTGATGTGTTGCAAACATAACAGCCAATTTAAGTAACTCTGACAAGTAATGAGATTATTATAAACACACTATAAAAATATATTAATTAAACACCTCTGAAATATATCCAATTAGCAAGAGGATTGTGGTATTTTTATTACTGAAATTGGTATAGATTTCACAGAGCCATATTAAAATGCTGTCTTTCAGGTAGAAATAGTCACATATAGGAAGAAAATAGAATGGAATTATTAAAAATGTACTCCATCCCAAATTACTGCAAAACAATTAAAATTCAAGTCATAACTTTCATTTTACATTTCTAACTTCATTAATATATGCTTATTTCACTAATTATCTTATGATTGATAGCTTATTATCTTATTTGTACATATGTAGAGTGGTCAATTTTAAATAATTCACTTACAGAAAAATAGATAAAAACTTAAATTAATGTATCATAAAGCATAATAAAATCTAATGCAAAATTTATTAAAATAAATATTAAATGTGCTATGAGCCATAATTATATCCCCAATTGAATAAACAGCATGAATCTAAAATATATTACTCGTTTATGATCTAACTTTTAAAAAATTAAATGCAATGAAGGTAACCATGAGACATGTTGTAGACCCTTGTTCTAGATCTGAAAGAGAGCAATGATGAGTAATACAAAAATATTCAAATATAGAAATATTTTCTATAACTATGAAAGTTGAAAAAGTGTGTACAGAAAAGCAGTTCTAGATGTACACATAATAAAAATAGCTGAATTATATTTTAAAAGTTTAAAGCATTTCTTGAGTAACTTCTAACTCAGGGACCATATAGTACCAAGTAAAATTATCCTATAGGTTCCTAAAACAGCATTAAAAAACATGAAGAGACCACTGGATATATGGGAGCTATAGCAAAGTGTGGTGAAGAACTCTGATGATGCATTTTTGATCCATTTATAAAAATTTAGTATATTGATATTTAATTCACATATACAATTTAGTGACTTAAACATATTAAAAAGTGTTTTGCAATCATTACTGCTGTCAATTTTAGAATTTTTTGTACTCATTAATATTAACTCCCAATTCCTGCCCAACCTCCTCTGACATAACTCTAAGAAACTACTAATCCAACTACTATGTCTGTAGATTTACCTATCCTGGATTTCTTATAAAGAGAAACTTACAAAAACAATAAATAGTGAAATATAACAATAACAAAACAAAACAGAGAAGAACCTCAGCTGAAAATATAACAGAAAACAATAAAAAAATGGAAGAAATTTAAAATGGGTCACAGGGAGAACAAATGATAAGCTGTTACATTTTAACCTAGCTACAACTGCCCTATTCTGTTTTCCAATGAACTCTGTCTGCTAGCAAGACTAGTCACGTCCCTGGTCAACAATCAGAGATGACTCACAGAAAGCTAATCCACCAGAGAACATGGCAAATGGATTTTAGGTTTTCAGTCAGTCATCCATCGCCTTCTGCAAAGTAGCTGTTCAGAGTTTTAGCTCTAGCTATTCGTTCCTCTGGACTTGGAAATTACAATGTAAAATCTTTGGATTCACAGAATGGTGTGTATTTACAAGCAGATTTAGCTGGCATGTCACTCAGAAGGGTGCTTGTTTAAAGATAGCATTTTAAGGCCCCAGATGCTATTGTTTCTGATAGATGATCACCATCAGATTTCTTCACCACACTTTGCTATAGGATCCATATGTTCAATGAGCTCTTTAGTTCCCATAGAGTCTGTTCTGACCCATAGCAGCCCTATGCACAGCAGAATGAAGCATGCATCATTCTGCCCCATCCTCACTCTTTGTCACACCAAAGCCCACTGTTGCAGCCACTGTGTCAGTCATCTTGTTGATAGCCTTCCTCCTTTTGAGTGCTCCTACACTTAAGCAAGAATGATGGCCTTCACCAGGGACTGATCTTTCCTAACAATATGGCCAAAGCCTTGCCATCTTTGCCTCCAAGGAGCCCTCTGGTGGCACTTCCTTCAAAACGAATTGGTTTGTCCTTTTAGCAGTCCATAGGTTTTTCAATATTCTCCTCCAGCACCACAATTCATATGCATCAATTCTTCAATCTTCAGTATTCAAGGCCCATGCATATGAGGCATTGGAAAATACCATGATTTAGAAAGGGTGCACTTTCGTCCTCAAGGTAACATCCTGGCTCTTCAATAATATAAAGAGGTTTTGTGCAACAGATAGACCTAATGCAACGCATCTTTTGAGGTCTTGACGACTTGTCCCATGTTCATGAATATGGAGCCAAGCAAGACAAAATCCTTGACAACTTCAACTTTTCTCCATTTACCGTGATGTTACATATTGGTCAGGCTGTGAGCCTTTGGGGTCTTTTGTTATATTGTGACATAATGCATACGGAGGCTACAGTCCTTGATCTTCACCAGCAAGTGTTTCAAGTCCTCCTCCCTTTGAGCAAGCAAGGCATGTAATCAGGTTGTTTATAGTCCTTCCTCCAATTCTGATGCCACAGTTTTCTTCATATAATCCAACTTCTCAGATTATTTGCTCAGCATATAGATTGAAGAAGTATGCTGAAAGGATACAACACTGATACATACCTTTCCTTATTTTAAACCATGTAGTATACCCTTGTTCTGTTCACATAACTGGGAGTATACTTTTGGTTAAACCTCTCTGACCAGAGTTCAGGGATGTGAATAGCCTTATTATCAGACAGATAGCATTGTAAAGTTGATTATGAAAGATGTAATTCGGTTAAAATACAATACTTTATCATTTGATCTCCCTTTTGACTCATTTTAAAGTTGTTTCAGTTTTTAATATATTCTGCTCTCTTTTCTATGCAGGTTTTCCTGTTTTGTCTAGTTATTTTGTTTGGTTTTGTTCACTTGTTTGTTTCCTATTTGTGTCTCTTATGATTTCCTATACATGAAATACAGGTTAGATAAATCTATGGAGACAGTAACTTAACTAATTATGACTTAAGGGAATGTCAGAAGAGTGTGTGGGAGATTGATAAAGGGCCAACAAAAATAATTATGAAAAGAAAATATTCTCAAATTGATTGTGGTGAGGATTCCACAACATTTTAAAAGTTGATTGAATGATTATATTGTATGCCATGTGATACATTTGTCAATAAAACTATTTATTAAAAAAAAGAAAAGAGACTTCTGTGTGGAGTGCAATGTGAATTTTTTACCTGATATTCCTACACTGGACCTTCTTGATTTAAGATATACAGAGTTGTGACGTGAGAGACTACTAGATAGCATGAAGTAGGGTGTGCTAGGCGAGGTTGACAAGAGAAACAAATTCATAGATACATATGTATATTGAGAAAACATTCCAACCCATTCCAGATCAGGTCCATAGATCTGATATTAGCCCAAATGTCCAATACTAGTCCATAGATTCCTCTTCAGACTCACATAGCACATATAATGGTGCCAAATGCAGGAAGATCAAAGGCCAGTGGGAACTTTAAAAAACAGTAAAGAAAGGGCACCATGAGGAGAATTACTGATGTTATAAATGGTGGATAGGTTAGAGAATTGCTTATCTTTCTTTGTTTTTTTTTTTTAACATTTCCATAGTAACTAGTTTGGTGCTGATTCTTATATCTAGGATTACTATTTCTATTGGTGTCAAACAGAGTCACTCTATTACAGTAGTGAAGAATAAATTGTAGACACATTAGGAAAAAATAAGAAAATACTCTAAATTTAGAACTAAAAAATTTATAACTTTTATTTATATACTTATTGATTTATTGGTCATGAAAAATGTAAATGTGATATCTCAAGTTTAAGATACTTTTAAATAATGTTGAAAATAGTAAATTTTACAAGTGTTTATGTTATTGTGTTAGTCCAGGTAGACTAGAGAAACAAATCAATAGAAACTCATATATATATATGAGTGTTATATAAAGTGTAATTGTACATTAAGAAAGCATCCCAACCCAGTCCAGTTCAAGCCCATAAGTTTGATATTAGCCCATATGTCTGATTCCATCTATAAGGTCCTCTTCAGACTCACAAAACACATGCAATGAAGCTGAATGTAGGATGATCACAGTCCAGTTGATAGAAAATCTTTAGATCCAGTTGCTTTGTAAGCATGTCTGCGCTGGCAGGGGTCTCCACATGGCTTTTCCAGGTCCAGGGTTCTGGCTGCATGAGGGTTGTCCATGTGGCTTCTCCTCAGCGATGACTTGCAGGGAGTCAGCCTTGTCATTTTAGCGTCCCCAAGGAAGTGAGCGGAGAGAAAGAAGTCTTCTGCCTCCCAGAAGGAAAAACCAGATTTCCCAGAATTCTCAGGAGAAATCCATACCCACAAAGGCCTCATTGGTTATATCTTGATTGACAGGCCAGACTCCACCCCTTCACTCTTAATCCTCTCAAGTTTTTTTAACCTTGTTCCCATAGTATCAATTGACACCAGACTATGTAACTATCACAGTTATAAACAAGAATTTCCAACTTTTCAATTAGAATCCCATAACATTAATCATTGGATTAATTAGTTATAGAGAAATATACATATAGTTTAGAATTTATTTATTCAATACACTGCTTTATATTAACTAAACTAGTGCCATTTAACAATATTAAATAACAAATATTCTAATTTAATATTAAATAAAATAATAATATAGGAGGATATTTGCCAAATGTTCAGATTTTTGAAGAAATATGTAGATGGGATTAATACCAATAATTGTGATAATAGTTGACATTCATTAAACAAATATGTTATGAGAACATGCCTGATAAAATATTATACTTACTTTTTTATAATTAAGTATAGAATAATGTTCAAGGAGAATCTGTCAAGCAATAGTAAAGCAGTTCCACGAGATGGCAGAGGCCTACTTATGAAGACTGGGGGAGAACTACATAGAGAACATAGTAAAATAGTCTTGACAAGCTTTAGGCTGAGTGTACCCATTAGGCTCAGTAACTAAATAGTTCACTCTCACATGTACACATGTCCCCTTGTGTTAGACAGGGTTCTCTAGAGTGATGAAACCAAATTGCTGATAATTTAATATATTTATTTATAAAGATAATTAGATATATAACAAGAGATTAACTCTTAAATCATATACAGATAAATACATAATACAAGAAATAAACAGTTAAATTAGAAAGCACTACAAATGGCTCAATGCAACTCACTCCCATGAGAGAGAGTTGTGAGAGACTAGCAGTCCTTCAAGTCTAGTCTGCTGCCAGATCTTCCTCTATTTATAGAGAGAGCTAGGCTATGTCAGTACAGCAGCCAATCGCAAGGCAGGTCACCAACTGCCAGTCCCCAGCTCCAGAGATGTCTTAAAGGGACCTCAATTTACAGTGACACGGTCCACAGGCTAGGCGTCCCACAGATAGTGTAGCCTTTAAATTGAGGCACAGAACAAGCAAGGCAGCCGCACACTGGTCCAATGATCAAAGAGCGAGAGAAGAAAGGCGAGGTTCACCAAGCCATTTATCTCTCTGCCCTTCAGTTAATCCCACTTGGGTTTATCGGCCAGGCTGGCACAATAAACTATCTCACCCCTGAATTTAGGATGTTTCTAATTGTTTTAGAAAAAGAAATAATCCAATCTGGGAATATTGAATAAAAAATTACTAACAAGTGAACATATGCTTTAAATATCAGGAGTTAGAATATACTCAACAAGCAACTAGCAACAAAAGGATCATGCCTGCACATGTGGTTGTATTTTAATCAAATTGAGTTAAAAATTATTTTACTTTGGAAATGTCGTATCTAAAAATGAAGATGTGTATGTAAATGGGTAGTTTTGCTCTTTTGGAAAATATAAAACTAGACAACTAAACTCACTGCCATCTAGTTGATGCTGACTCATAATGACCCTATAGAACAGGTTAGAAATGCTTCTGTGAATTTCCAAGACCTTAACTAGCTACTGGAGTATAAAGCCCCATTTTTCTCCAAGAGTGGCTGGTGTGTTCGAACTATTGATTTGGGCTATATGGTAGGTACTTAATCTGCTGTCAATTTGAGACTTAAGAGTGAAGGGGTGGAGTTTAGCCTGTCAATCAGGTTGCAGCTTGATGACCTCATTTGGAGGTGATAAGTAGATAAATAGCTCTCCGGAGTCAGGGCACATGCTCATTGCCTGCAAGACATTCCTGTGGACAAGCCCAATGGAGCTATACTGATGGCAGCCAGAGCCTTGGAGCTAGAGGGGCCATGTGGAGACCCATGCCAGTGCTAAGATGGTTCCACCACCGCCACTGGATCCACAAGACTTTCCAACCATTGGCCTGTGATCTTCACTCATTCAGCATCATTGCAAGTGTTGTGTAAGTCTGAAGAGGGATTTACAGACTGGTATTGGCCGTGTGGATGGCTGGGATGTTTTCTTAATATAAAATTACTCTTTATGTAAAGCTCTTTCCTATACACATAGGAGTGTCTATGAATTTGCTTCTCTAGTCTACCCTGGCTAAAATGCAATGAAATAGATACTTTAAAAATAACATAAAATCTCATACATATTTATCTCTGGGGTTTCACAAGGATGATGTCTTCAGCATAAGTTTGACCATTGGTTGAAGTGTCATAACATAAAGAAAAAAAGAAATTTTCACTTTCTTTCTTTTCTTTTTTTTCAGTGTCAGCCAGCAGGGAACTGCCCCTCTGAAGGTGGCAGAGGGGCATCCTCTGCCCTGGCGACCCTTCACTTTTGGAGGCCTTAACCAGTGGACGGCAGCATGGTATAGAGCTGCCTCACCTTCTCAGTCCTCCACTACTTTCTAACATAAAACGCCTCTATTATATTTTCAACATAAAAATAAACTTTAATTTATCACAACCACACATATAAGTGCTATAGTACATTGCAGCTGTTGGGGCATCTGTAAAAATAAAGAAAATTAAATTGCAGCTATTTTTAATGAAATAAGCCACCAGACGGTCATGGCTCTCAATAGTGCTTACCAGGAAGAGATTTTCTTTGCTCTTTAAGCATGAAAAGAGAAGGCATGCTTAATGACTCCTTAGGGATGCTGGTTTGTTTTCAAATCTGCTCAGCAAAATGTTGGCTTTGAAGATGACTACTTTCATTCTCTGAGATTGGAACTTTGGAGTTCTTGTTTTTAGTACTGCTTTTATGCTATAATCAAAAGAAGAATGTAATAAAGTATATAAAGGAATAAAGGATAGCTCTATCTGAAAAGCAAAGCAAGGCCTAATCATATACAAAAACAAATAAAATAATTTATCTTGTATTAAAAAATAACAAGAATAAATTAAAAGCAAGCATTCAACATTTTCTCTTGATCTCCTAGTGGAGTTTTATTTTCAAGCCGATCTTTGCAATTCATTGACACTTCAAACAAGAATGTAAATAAACTATTTTGATGGATGTTTAAATGAGCTGATATTGATTTCCAGTTTAAAAAAATACACAAAAATACACCAAAGTTTGTAACTATGACAGTGTCTCAATAAAAAGTCCATGTGGACATTTTTATGAATTGGGGTATAAATATTAAATTGTCTAAAAAGTCTTTGTTGCTCCTTGTAAGGTTCCAGCCCCTATAATTGAATGGCTCCAAGGGGTGGTTGTATAATTGAGGGGCAAAAATAAAGAGACATTAGACATGATAAAGCATACAATTGCTCACCTTCTGGACAGGTATGACCTCAGCAGCCAGGTCTATGCAGCAAGAGAGAATATATTTCCAACCAAGGCTTACATACACTTAGGGGGCATCCAAGTCCCCCTAATTACAGGTAACCACATGCATAAGAGGAAGGGGTTGTACAATAGGCATATGCATAGCAGGAGGGGGACGAGCTACAGATATATTCACAATAGCAAGAGGAGGCACTAGAGGCATACATGTGACAGGAAGGCATACATGTAGCAAGATAGGCGGGCTCTAGAATCAAGATGGCAGCCTAACTTTGGACATCCTTGAGTTGGCTTGACTTTAGTATCTTTGGGTTCTCCTTCAGGGGAACAATTCACTATCCTTATCAAAAGGCAGTGGGCTCTACTTAGGGTGGGACATATTGTAGGGTCTGATTGCTCTAGAAGTTGATAACCTTCAGGCAGAAAACCTTTAAGTAGTTGACCTCCAAGTGTCTAGTCAGCAACTTAGGTTTGGCACATATGTGGGGACATCCTGGGGAGCTGTTTCCCATAGCGCCTCATCACAATCAAACAAGAGTATTAAATTACAATACCATAGCATAGGAAAGACACTTAGGAATTGAACTGTGTCCCCAAAAAATACATGTTATAAAACTCTGACTGGGGTTATAATCAATTTGTTATTTTATTTTGTGTAATAAATTTTGTGTCATCTTGCCTGTACCATGATTCTCTGTGAGGCAGGATTAGTGCAGACTATATTTTCAGTACCTATTTTGAGATATAAAAGAGATTAAACAAACAAATAAACAAATAAGCAGAGATGGGGGAAGATTAATGCCAAACCACATGAAGCAGTTCAAATAACTAGAAAACAGTATGAAGAGACAAGTGTCTATCCCCAGATGTAATAGAAAGGAAAGAATTTGTACTTCAAGACCCTTAAATTGAGAAAATAACTTTCTGTTAAAGATATCCCCGGAAAAAAAAAAAGAGATATCCCCTTGTGGTATTCTGTTATTGTCATTCTTTCTGTTAGGTGCTGTCCAGTCTATTCCAATTCATCACTGCCCTATAAACAACAGAATGAAACACTACCTGGTTCTGCATCATCCTCACAATTGTTAGAGCTTGTTCTTGCCACTATGTCAATCCAACTTGTGAATATCTCCTTTTTGCCGATCTTCTATTTTACCTAGCTTCTACTATGCCAAACATATTTTCCCAGTATGGTAGGTAGATTTTGTGTCAACTTGGCTGCACCAGAATTCTTAGTAATTTAGCATTTGAGACCTTCATATGATGTGGTCTAACACAATGCAAAGCTCTCCATGATGGAATCTGCTGTGATCAGCAATGCATTGGTAAAAGCATGAATGCAGCCTCTTTACTCAGGTAACAGCACTGCTACAATTAAAAAGAGAGAGGGAAGGAGGGCAGAGGAGGGAGGGGAAAAATGAGAAGCTGGGACCAAGGGCCCAAGTAGAAAGAAAATATTTTGAAAATGATGATGGCAACAAATGTACAAATGTGCTTGACACAATGGATGGATGGATAGATTGTGATGAGTTGTACGAGCCCCCCAATTAAATGATTTAAAAAAGAAGAAGATGTTTCCTTGAGGATGTGGAATACTCCTACATAGGCCTCTCTCTAATGGCTAAGGGCACCCTGGTGACTTAGTGGGTTACGTGTTAGGGTGCTAAGGGAAGGTCAGCAGCCAAACTCCACAAGCCCATCCATGTGAGAAAGGCAAGGCAGTCTCCTCTTGGAAAGATTTACAGTCTCTCAAGCCCTAGAGTTTAATTTTATTCTATAGGGTGACGGCTATGAGTTCAGAACTGATTTGATGGCAATTAGTTAGTTGGCTAATGGCTAATGGCCCTGACCAGTTCATGTGTTTCTTGGCCAAATGTATGCCTTCTTTGGCAAAATGTCCATTATATCCTCTGCCCATTTTTAATTGAATTAATTTCTTTTCTTTCATTGAATATTCTGTAAATTTTGGACATTAAACCTTGTCCAATATATCTTCATCAATTTTGTCCCCAATGTATGATGTGGGTTCTCTTTTTGCTATTTTGGATATATATATATACATATATATATGTACATATATATACATGTCGATTCCAGTTATCTACGTCTATCTGTCTGTCTGTTTATCTGTCTATCATCTATCTCTATCTATCTGTATATCTATCTATCTATCTATATATCTATCTATCTATCAACCTATCTATCATCTATCTATCATCTATCTATCTATCTATCTATCTATCTATCTATCTATCTATCTATCTATCTATCTATCTATCACCTATATTCCAGTTATCTACATCTTTTCTACAGTTGTCATTCTTTGGGTTATGTTTGGTAGTGCATTTATGGCATGTATTAAATCCCTCATGTTTGTCCGTAATTTTTCAGTGAAGATCTTTACAGTTCTTTGATTCATATTGAGTTTTTTTTTCTATATAGTGTGAGATATGGTCCTGTCTCATTCTTTAGCAAATACATATTCAATTTTGCAATCACCATCTCCCTCAAACGCTATCCCTTCTTCATTTAAAATGTTTCTTAAAGATCAGCTGTGCATAGGTGGGTGGATTTACTTCTAAGTTCTCAATGATATGTCTGTTGTTGAATCGCTATCTGGCTGTTTTGACTACTATGGCTGTGTACTGGATTTTGAGCTTGGGAATTGAAAATCTCCTATTGTGTTCTAAATAAGTTGTGCCTCACTTTACCAGATGTCTCTTTTCTTTCCATATCAATTTGCTTATTAGTTAATTTTTAAAATCTCTTTAAAGATGATGTTAGGCTCTGGATCAAAATTAAGTTATATCTGTAGAAAACTTTGAGTGGTATTGATATTTTCACAATGTTAAAAATTCTTATCCCTTTGAATATGGTATAGTTTTCCACTTATGAAAATGAAAACAATGTTGGCTTTGTGGAGTAAGGTTTCATAATTTTCTTTTTATGGGTCTTTTATTTCTCTGGTTAGATTTATTCCTAAGTATTTCTTCTATTGGATAACTACTGTAAATTGTGTTGTTTTTCTGATTTCATTTTAGAGCTATCTTTTTTAGCATAAAAGAGTCTAATTTTCATATGTGATCTTGTATTCCATCACCTTGCTGAACCTCTCAAATAGTTCCAATAATTTTTGCTAACTTATTGGCATTTATTATATATAGAATCATATTTTCTGCCAATAGATAGAGTTGATAATTTGGATAACTTTACTTTTCCTTTCTTGCATTATTTGTGTGACAACAATATTGAATATGAATGACAACAAAGGGCATACTTGTCTGGTCCCCATTAGCAAGGGGGATGCTTTAAGTTTCTCTTGGTTTAAAGTAATTTCCTGCTGAGTCTAATTATTGACTTAGCTGATTTCTTTCTCTCGAGAAACAAAACCAGCATAGTTGATGTATGTACACATAGGGAGAAGCTTATATCAAGAAAACAGCTCACAGAATTATGGAAGCACGCAAGTCCCAAGTCCAGGCAGTTCCACATTTATGCATCAGATGTTAGACTGATGAACCCAAGACAACAGGCTTCTGGTCGCAGAGCCAAATGAATACATGGGCAGCAAGTAAAATGACAGACAACTGATGACTACCCAGTAGAAACAACTTACTTCCAAAGGTTTCATTATGTTGTGTATTTATTCTTGTTTCAGCCAAGGAATTACTCTATTTACCTTTTTATTTCTTCTGGTAGTAGTAGTATTTTTTAAGTATTGTTTTATTTCATATCTGTATAAATGGTTTTTCCTTTAATCTTCTTTCATATTTTGGATTTCTAATTTTATAGTGTTGTTATATGAGAAGATGATTTGTAATCTTTTAATGTTTTTAAAATGTTGAGGATTGCTTTGTGCTCTAATGGGAGTCTATTCTGGTACATGTTCCATGTGTACTGGAAATTAATGTACATTCTGTTTGGGTTGGGTGTAGTCTTCTATATATATTTATGAGGTCAAGTTGGTTGATAGTGTTTCTAAGTTTTCTATATTTTTGTTGTTTCTTTCTGATTTGATTTTCATGGAAAGTAGTATATTAAAGTCTTCTACTATTGTTCATTTCTCTATATAATTCTTTTAAAGTTTAATTTATGTTTTATGAGATTTTTTTATTGGATGCATAAATATTTATTATGGTTATATTTTGTTGCTCAATTGACAATTAAGTCATTAGGTAATGCCCTTCATTGTCCCTTATGTTGTTTATTTTACCATAAATTCTATTAGCCAACATAATTTTGCCACTTATACTATTTTTATTGCCATTCACTTGACATTTATCTCCCTTTGATTTTTAGTTAACTTTTGGTTTTGTGTAAGGTATGTCTTTTGTAGATAGTATGCTGTTGAGTTCTAACTTCTTACCCATTCTGCTACTGGTTTCTAAACAAGTATAGCTAAATAATTCAAATTCAGTGTGGTTATCAGTAGATGAGAAGGTATTGCTGTCATTGTCCTGTGTGTGTGTGTGTGTGTGTGTGTGTGTGTGTGTGTGTGTGCTGTCGTTCAGCAGGTTTCTATGGTTCTTTTTTTCTGGATTCCTTTTTTTGCAGGTTTATTTGTCATTTTAAGTTTTTGTTCTTGTTTCGTTGTCTACTAAATTTTTAGGATTCCCTCACTTTAATTTTGATGAGGCTTTCTTTCCAAGCTTAAATTAATCTGTTTAATTTTGTAATATACCTAATCACTTGAAAGGTCTATAAATGTTCTGAATCTTTCAATCAGTCCCACTAATATTCTTACTGACTTATTGGCATTTTTGACATATGGAACCTTATTATCTGTCTCTTTCTTCTGTGAAACAGCATTGAATAAAAATTGATATCTGGTTTTCTATTCTAAGTAATTTTGTTTTACATTGGATTCTTCTAAATTTTGATTCATTTTTAGATAGTTCTATCATGTTAATTACTCTTAGTTATTGTTTTCTCTTGTTCGTTTCCTGTTCAAATAATTCTGTTGATTATTTCTTGCACAGCTGGTTAAAGATCTTTGACTTATGTTTCTATGGAAGTGTCCTAATTTCAGTGTCACTTATCAGAGAACATTTTTCCTGGATATATGATTCTGGCTGGCAATTTCTTACTTTCAGAGCTTTATACATGTCACCCCGTCACACTCATGACCACATCTTTTCTGTTGAATCAGAGAGATTCGTCATACTGGCTCTTCATGGTAGGTAATTTTAACTTTTCATGAGCTGCTCTTAGGTTTCTTTTATGTGTTTAATTTTGGAAAGTTTGATTTTGTTCTGCCTTGGTGATTTCGTTTTGGGTTCTATCCTGTTTGAGTCTTATTCAACTTCTTAAAGGTATGTTTTGTCTTTGAGAATGTTTGGAAAATTTTGTTACAACAATTCTTCAACATTTTTCTGTGTTTTTTATTCTGCTTGTTTCTTCCAGTTCTGGCATTGTGATTGCATGTAAATTTTACATCTTGAAAGTATGACCCATAATATGTAAGCTTTCTTTTCATTTCATTTTCCCCCTGAATTTTTTATCTAGTAGATTAATATTGAGAGATAGGTCTTCTACCTCATGAATGCAGTCTTTCTTTGATTAAATTCTACTTCATACAATGTATCAACTATTTCTTTTTTTTTAATTAAATAATCATTTTATTAGGGGCTCATACAACTCATCACAATCTGTACATACGTCATCTGTGTCCAGCACTTTAGTACATATGTTG
>NW_022103903.1:6043408-6079390 GCF_000313985.2 Echinops telfairi
CTGGAAATACAGTGAACCCAGGACAGATGAAGCCCCCAGGACCAGTGGAGAGAGTGGTGATGGTGGGAGGGTGGAGGGAAGGAGAGGGAGAAAGGGGAACTATTTCTTATATGTTAGTATTAATCTTTTGGATTGTTAATTGCTGTTTTTGCATCAGTACTAACTTTTCATTTATATTTTCAATTATTCCCTTTAGTGCTTCCGGAAGTTTTCTAAAGACTTTATTTCTGTTTTTCTTGACTTTTTTTATATAACTTCCATGATCTTTGTCTTCGTGTACTAAAGAATCCTAAATATGATTTAAAGAAAAATTCTCACCAGTAGTTTCAATACTATTTCTTTCTCAGAACTTTATGAACTTTTATCACTGTCTTGATTTTAAATAGCACACACACACACACACACAATCATTCTTAGAAACCAATGTTTTTATTGGAAAGTCATCTCTGGGGTATATTAAGATATCCATCATAGCTGCAAAGTTATAATTTGTTCCATAAGATAATGTCATGAACTTTGATCTTGACTCTTTGAGCCTTATACAACACATCTGACAAGCTGAAAGCTTTCCAAGGAAAATTATTTACCTAAAATTGAATATGATATCTCAAATTCAGTAATTGTTGCATAAATACTACTTGTATAGTCTTCTTCTGCCAGTCTCTGAATTTCAAAAACAACTTTTTCCATTATTCAGGATGAGATTATTTCCTCTTTTGGCCCATATTTGTGATCAAACTCACATTACTCAAAGTGTTCAATCTATCTAAAAATTGTTTTATGTATAGGCAGCATCTCCATGAGCCATTGTTTCAATGATTTAGAAAGATGTCCACTTGGATTTTGTGTAAAAATTGATATCCATCCTGATGTGAAAATGCTTTTTTGCAATGACACAAAAATTATTGTGTATATATTTTAAGTGTACTAATAAGACTAATCCAAGAGATATTACTAGGACAAAATCTCTGCAGACATTCACTTATCACTCAATCTCTGCCATCCAGTCAATTGTGACTCATAGCAACCCTACAGGACAAGGTAGAACACTCCCCGTGGGTTTCTTAGACTACAGAGTCTTATCAAAGTTGAAGGCGTCATCTTCCTCCTGGGGAGTAAGTAGCTGGTGGTTTCCAACCACTGACTCTGTGGTGAGTGGCTCAATGTGTAACCCGCGACACCACCAGGACTAATCACAGATATGTGTAAAAATGCACGTTCTTTATATTAAATCTCTGTATATGTAACTTGACACTCTGGTAGCAATCTTTCTGTGTTCTCCTCATAATAGAGAAGATTGAACACAGAAGAAAATGAGCACAGATGAGGAAAAGTAAATATCATGCCTGATAATTCCCAAAGAACCAAGGAACAGAAAGTTCAAAAGAGACAAGGACTAAGAATCAACAAAGGGAACATTTGCCCTAAACTCCATGCCCAAAGTCAGAGTTTCGGGATAATAAGGCGTCAGCAAATACATTTCTGTTCTGAAAATTCCCTCCCTCAGGAACCCTCTGTTGGAGCTATTATTGTTAGGTGCCAGCGAGTTGATTCAGAATCACGGTGGTCCCATGTTCCACAGAATGAAACACAACCCAGTCTTGCCCCCTCCCCAAACTGCTGCTATATTTGAACCCAATATTGCAGTCACTGTGTTAATCATCTCAGGGAGGGTCTTCCTTGTTGGGGTTGAACTTGACCAAGCTCTTGGCTGAACTTTACCAAACATAATGTCTTTTTCCAGGATCTCTTGTCCCTGTTGGAAAAATAGCCAAATTATTTGAAAAAGAGTCTTGCTATTCTAATGTCTAAGGAGAATTCAAGTTCTACTTCTCCCACGAGAGATTTATCTGCTATTTGGGAAGGTCACAGTACTTTCAATATTCTTCTTCAAAACATAATTTAAATACATAAATTCTACCTTATTCTCTATCACAGGCATATAAAGCAATTAAAAATGCCATGATTTCAATCTGGTACACATTAGCCTTCAAAATAACATTTACTTTTTTAACAATTTAAGGTCTTGTGCAATTGATTTGCACAGAGAAATATATTATTTGATTTCCTGACTTCTACTTCCAAGAACATTAATTGTGGATCCACATAAAATGACAACGTATCCTTGGCAAATTGGCAAAAAAAAATTTATTTTGTTTTCTTTACATTCTGATTTATGGCATATTAAGAGCTACATAATTTAATTTCCACCAGTGTGTCTCAAGTCCTCTTTAGTTTAAGCAAGCAAGGTGTAGCTTCTGCAAATTGCAGATTGTTAATAAGTATTCCTTCAATCCTGATACTACATTCTTCACATAGTTCAGATTCTTGAATGATTTGTTCAGCATACAATTTGAGTAAGTATAGTGAAAGAGCATATCTCTGATACACACTTTTCTGATTTTAAACCATTCAGTATTTCCTTGTTCTATTTGAATGACTTCCTCTTTTTCCATGCACAGATTCCCTATTACCATAATGAAGTGTACTGAAATTCCTCTTCTTTGAAATGATGTGTACAGTTTTCTTTGATCTATGCCGTTGAATGTCTTGATGTAATAAAACAAAGTAAACATTTTATTTTTATATTCTCTGCTTTTAGTCAATTTCTAACTAATTTCAGCACTGTATTTCATTCCACATCCTCTTCAAAACCCAGTTTCAATTGCTGGTAAATCCCCATAGATGTACTTCTTTATCCATTTTTTAAATTATTGCCACCAAAATTTAACTTGCATGTGATATTAATGATATTGCTTGATAACTTCCACTTCTTGTATTATCACTATTATTTTGAATGAGCACAAATAGGAATTCCCTCTAATCGTTTGTCTTCCAAATGACTTGTCATAGAGCGGTGAGCACTTCCAGTGCACCACTAGTTCACTGAAATATGGACAGCAAACAAAGCAGTAGAGAGATGGCTATAGGTGATCAAAATGATAAACTTGACTTGAAAGGTTAAAACCTTGTCCACTGATCCCCTCTTATCCATGTTAGACCTGATCTGGTATTCAACATTTTCTGTGCTTTTTCTTTTCTGTTTTATTTCCTCCCTTCTTCTTTATATTGGGATTTCTCTATGATGCATTTTTGTCATTGAGGGCAATTCCTCTTGAATTTTGGTTATAGGTTTTTACTGGTTCTATTTTACATTATGAAGTCCAGGGTTGAGAAACCTATAGAGATAGCAAGTGGAGTAAGTGTTTCTGGGGGTCCAGTGGGGGAGGGGTGGTAAAGGGGAGCTGATGTCAAGGAGTTCAAGAAGGGAAATAATGTTTTGAAACTGATTGTGGTAGCAATTGTAAGATACTGCTTGAAGTAAATGAACTATGGAGTGCTATGATATCTGTATTAAAAAAAGAGAGAGAGATTTCATCAATTGGTGGAGGTTTGCTCTTAGCTAATGCCTACAATGTAGCATGGACTTCTTTCAGTAGCATTGGCTTTTGATCACATGCTACCTTTTGAAATTGTTGATGGTCATGCATTGCTTTTTGGTGCCATGACTGTCTTCCTGTCCTGTTGCTTCCTGTATCATCTAGGATTTTGCTTATGTTGTTGTCTGGTGCCACTGAGTCCATCCTGACCCATGACAACAGAACAAAACGTTGCCCAGTCCTGCACCATCCTCACAACTGTTGTTACCTTTGAGCTGATGTTGCAGCCCCTGAAGCCCCCCATCTCACCAAGTTCCTTCCTCTTTTTCACTACCTGCCACCTTACCCGGCATGATGTCCTTCACCAGGGACTGATCTCTCCTCCAAAGCACGTTCAGAAATGAGGTCTCGCGTTCTTTCATCTAAGGGACATTCTGGCAATAATCTTTTCAAGACAAGTCAGATTGTTCTTTTGACAATCCATGATATTTCCAATATTCTTTGCCAATACCAGTGGTCAAATGCATAGGCTTTTCGCATCCTTCCTTACTCTACAACCAACATTCATATGCTGTGAGGCATTTGAAAATAGCCCGACTTGCGTGACACATACTTAGTCTTCAGAGTAACATCCTTGCTTTTCAATGCTTTAAAGAAGACTTGTTCAGCAAATTTACCTCATGCAATGGAGTGTGCTACCTCTTGACTGCTGCTTCCATGAATATTGATTGTGGATCCAAGCAAGTTGAAATTCACGAGAGCTTCACCTTTTCTCTGTTTAGCATAATGTCACCTGTTTGTCCAGTTGTGATGAGATTTTATCTTTACATTGAGTTTTAATCCATACAGAGTGCTTCAATACTAGATCTTCAACAGCAAGTGCTTCAGGTTCTTTTGATTTTCAGTAACGAGGGTGTCATCTACATATCTCAGCTTGTTACTATCCCTTGCTCAAATCTAGTTGCCAAATTCTTCATGATATAATCTAGCTTCTTCTATCATTTTCCCAGCACCCAGGTTTACTAAGTATGATGAGAGGATGCAAACATGACACAACTTTCCTGATTTTAAAGCACATAGTAAGTTCTTATTATATTCACACCCTTGATCCATGTTCAACATAAGAAAAGCAAGTGTTCTGGAATTTTCATTCTTCTTGAGTCTATCCATTGTTGAGGTCATCGGAGGCCATTGAGTTGATTCCCACCCATAGTTCCCCTATGCAAAAAAGAATGAAACACTGCCCAGTCCTGCACCATGCTCACAGGTGTTTCCATACTTAAGCCCATTGTTGCAGCCACTGTGTCAATGCATCTCCTTGAGAGCTGTTCTCTTTTTTGCTGCATCTTCACTTTAAAAAGCATAATGTTGTTCTCCAGAGATTGGTCTCTCCTGATAATACCTTGCCTCTAAGGAGCACTCTGGCCATACTACTTCCAAGACAAATAGGTTTGTCATTTTTGCAGTCTATGGTGCGTTCAGTTCTTCTCCAGCACGACGCTTCAAATATATCGATTCTTCTTTGGTCTTCTTTTTTTCAAGTCCAACTTCCACGTGCATATAAGGCAATTGGAAATACCATGGCTTAGTTCTAAAGATAAAATCCTTGCTTCGCAATACTCTAAAGAGATTTTGTGCAATCAATTTACCTAAGGCAATTCATCTTCTGATCTCTTGACTGTTGTTCCCGTGAACACTGATAATTGTGGATCCAAGTAAGACAAATCCTTGACAATTTCAATCTTTTCTCAATTTGTCATTATGTTTCCTATTGAATTGTAATCCACACTGAAGGCTGCAATCCTTGATTTGCATCAAGTGCTTCAATTCTCCTTATTTTCAGCAAGCAAGCTTGTGTCATCTGCATATCACAGTTTTTTAAGAAGCCTTCCTCCAATCCTGATGCCATTATTTCTTCTTCATGAAATTAAGCTCCTCTAATTATTTGCTCAGGATACAGATTGAGTAAGTATCCTTTTACCATACACCTTTCCTGATTTTAAACCATGGTGTATTTCCTTGGTCCATTTTCACAAATGCTATTTGATCCACAATGAAGTGCTTTGGGATTCCCCTTCTTCCCAAGGTTATCCATAGTTTGTTATGATCCACAAAGTGAAATGTCTTGGCACACTCAATAAAAGCATGTTTCCAGTACTCTCTGCTTTGAGCCAAAATCCATCTGACATCAAAAATGCTATCCCTTGTTAGTTATAATTCACACAGTTTCCATAGTAATGCCTTTAGTGAGTTTGAATTTCCTGGAGTTCCTCTTCAGTACCAGGGGTTCTTGATCATATGCTATAACTTGAAATGATTTAATGGGTACTTTTTGGTATAGTTCTTTTGGGTACAGTGGCTCTATATATTCTTTCCATTTCCTTTTGCTGCCTCCTGCATCAATCAATATTTTTTCCCATAGAACCTTTCGATGTTTCAACTTGAGGTTTGAATTTTTTTTTCTTGAGTTCTTTTAGCCTAAGATAAGCTGAGAATGTTCTTCCTTTCTGGTTTTCTAACTCCAGGTCTTTGTATATATCATTTTAATATTTTCCTTTGTTCCAGCTGCCCTTTGAAACTTTCTGCTCACCTCTTTAACACCATCATTTCTTCCCTTTGGCTTAGTTACTCCACAACTGAGTTAGCTTCAGAGACTCTTCTGACATCCATTTTGATCTTTTCTTTTTTTTCCTGTATTTTCAATGACCTTTTGCCTTTTTCAAAAAGGTTGCTCTCCAGCCTTGTTTCCTTCAGCACTAGATTTCATAAATTTAAATAATTGTTGTATTGATTGGATTGTCTTGTATGCAGGTAGACATCATCCCATCACTGACAACATTGTACTTCAAGATCAACCTTGATATGTCCTTTTTGAGGTTGAATATAACATCATTACTTTTGATTGTCATTCTTGCTATAGTACACCATAGCATTTTCTGATTGAAAATGGCAAAGACCAGTCCATTTCAGCTCATTAACACCTGGACTATTGGTTATTATGTATTCCATTTCATTTTAATGACTTAAACTTTCCTAGATTCATACTATATGGTCCAATTTCCACTTATTATTTCATGTTTGCCACCCCCACCCACCCCCCATTTTAAGTTGTACCTCATCAACAAATCAAGGCCCCAAAGGGATTACTTCCAAGGACATTTCTCCATTGTTGTCATTATGGTCAACTGTACTTTGAGGAAGCAACTCCTCCTTAGCCATATGTTGAGTGTTTCCCAACCTGAGGGGCTTATCTCTGACATGATCTTTAACAAGATACAGAGTCTCTTCCTTCATGCACTTTGGCATTTTCTTTCTCTTTCTTGTCTTTTAAATAACCCTTTGTCTTCTATATATACTATATTCTTGATGTCATCTCAAAACCTGTCAGATCCTGGACAATTACTATGCAATGAGTCAAATCTAGTCATCAAATATTCTCAAAATTCATGTGGGATATACTCAAAATTGTACTTGTGGACTTGTTTTAATGTTTATGTTGTTGGTATTTCAACCGGACCATGTATATGAATAATTGGTAGGTTTTTTCCAAAATCTGCTCCTGGAATTGTATTGGTTGATCTTATTGAGCTTTTCCATCATCTCTTCTCAAAGATGTAGTCAATTGATTGCTGTGTATTCCATCTGGTTATGTCCACACACATAATTGCCATTTATGTTGTTGAAAAACTGTATCTGAAATGAAGAAATCAATGGTCTTGCAAAGTTCTACCAGCTTCATTTCTATAGCCAAGAGAATATTTTCCAACAATTGATCTTTCCACTTTGTTTACAAATTTCATATTTCAATTGTCAAAATTTTTATGCAGACATTTTCAGTTATTAAGGTCCCATTTCAGTAGGATGGATCCTAATGCTAACACTTTCTGAATTATATCTTATAAAATTGAAGGGCAGATATATCACTAGATTCACATACTGAGAAAAACAGGCTGTCGTCTACAGGCTAATGAATACCATGTAACTCCTGTCACTTCCAGAGCAGAAATAAACAAGAAAGGGAAATCCTCTTAACCAATTGATAGAATATTGTCTTGTTCACATTTTGAATTCACATGTTTAGCCTCTAGAACAGAGAAAAATAAATGTCTGTTATGTAAAGCTACCCCCCAAAAAGGACTTTTCTCACCCCTTAAAGATATTGCATAACTAAAAGGTTTAAATGGACTCAATGTTTTCCAATTTTAATACACAGTGTCTTAGGGATCTTCAATTAACTTTTGATTAACAATAAAACTGCCTTGGTCCTTTTACATAGAATAAAGTTAAAAGAAAAATAAAGACCAATGAAATGTTAAAGACAATTTTTATGGGAACAATCAGTTCTAGTAATATTCATAATGTTGAAATTGATTTTGTAGAAAATAATTAATTGCATGTTTATTATAATTGAGAAAACATAAATTAAATATTATGCGATCATTTATTTTAATGGAGATCATCACAGTTATCATCTTTTAATTTTTTGACGTTATGTAATTCAATTAGTTCTGGGAGCTGAAGGGAAAAGGTGAGGCCTCTGATCTCCAATGTTGTTCCTTTTCACTATCAGCTCCTGCTCCAAGCACACAGCATCTGTATTGATTTCATAAAGAGCCCCTGCATTTCACATATTTCAAATGTCAATAAATGATGACAAATATAATCAATCTAAATACTTATATTGTATACAACTCTTACAATTGCCTCCTATTGTTTACTAAGAATTGTTAGCTAAATAGGACTTGGGGTATTCCTCTAGGCAATGTATTTTCAGAAAAGAAAAAAAAATGGAGGTAAGAGACTGTTAGACCAGCAAAAACAATTTATTCATTTAGCTTATTTAAAATGTACACATTGCCCAAAGCCAATAGCACAATGTGAAAAACATAAATTACAACACTTAAACTGATCCTAGCACTTGAAGGAAAGACATAAGCAGAAGAAGAACAGCATCATGCAAAGAATAGGGTAGAAAAGAATAGGGTAAGGCCTATCTAAGACGGAGCTCATTTGATCAGAGGATTGTTTGAATTCTAGAGTTAGTTTTTTTGCAGAAGCATAATTTTAGGAATTTTAGGAGATAGATCAGGGATTTGAGCTGAAAGTACCTCAATAATTTATATTTTCAGTTTTATTGCTTAAGAAAAAGTGGTAAAAGATTAAATAGTTGTCTAACTAGATATGAATTTAAAATAATAATCTTCTTGCTTTTATTTGGATTTAGTGAAAACCATATTAAATAATTGTTAAATATCAATTGCATGTACAATAGACTAAATATACTTTAGACTCTCAGAAGAAAGAACAAGTGTCTTGAGGAAGTACAGTCAGAAAGTTCTTTAGAAAGTAGGCTGGTTAGATGTTGACTTATGTAATTTGAGCTTGTCGTCAAGAACAACCAGTCCCTGGAGAAGGACACCACACCTGATAAAGAGTCAATGAACAAGAAGAAAGTTCTCAATAAAGTGGATTGACCCAGTACCTGCAACAATGGATGCTTTACACAATTGTGATGATGGCAGAGAACTGAGCAGTGCTTCATTATACTGTCCATAGATAGAATCATTATGAGTTTAAATGGATGGAGTGTTGCATAGCAATAATAGCATAGATTAAATGTAATGTAACACATTACCTAAGCAAACAATGACAATATACATTTGACTATCTTTATAAGATAAAACTATAAAAACACTTAGAACTAAAATTTCCCATAAAAGCATTTTAGTATTTGTCAGTAGTTTTTTTTATATATTTTAATTTCTATGTCAGTGTAATTCATACTGAAACCGTATGTACAAGCTTTCAATCAGAGGATGTCATAGTGAGATTTCTTAACAAAAACTTAATTTGTCTTTGTTTGTGGCATAAACATTGCAGTGACTTGAAGACCCCAAAAGAGATATAGACAATTTATAATTCCTCAAACCTGTGATGGCTCCCTAGTTTGCACATGGTGGTGAGAGGATATTTGTATAATTAAATTCAGCCAAGTGTCTCCAGAGTTTGAAACCATTCTTGATTAGGTGATCTATAAAACAGAGGTAGATTAGACAGACAAGAAAACTGAACATGACAAATAGAAGGTTATTTGGAGATGCACAAATTGGCATTCCTAAAAATCAAGAGATACCATGCATTACTAGCAGTGTCCCTGTCTGTGATAATGTTACTGACGTCATCAACTGTTTTCTTTCTTGCTTATTCTTCTCCTCTCCAGATTTCCTTTTAATTACTTTGATATTTTATTTTTATTGATATTTCCTATTTAATGAAGGACCTTTCTCAAATTTGTTTGTTATTTAATCTTTGTACAAGAATTTTCATTAACTCTTTGAAGATATTTAAATTACTTGGTTTTATTTTTCCCCCCAGCAAATCCAATATACTACTTTCTTCATGGAAGAGAACTTTTTTCTCCTTGTCCTTTTTTTCTTCTTTTTTCTCCATATATTGAAAGGAAACTATAAATGTTGTTTACTATAATGTGACAAAATGGAAATCAGATTATTTTCCCTTCCTAAATGTTTTTTTTCCTGTTTATTTTAGTTATTGTTAAGTAACTTTTATTCTTCTCTAATTCATAAAATCTATAGCCTTTGATTGTGACTTTACACATGTCCTGTCTTTAGCTTAAAGTTAAGGTTGTGAAGGGAAAGTTTTACCATAAAGACAGTGTGGAAGCAAATAAACAAACAAAACAACAAAACAAATACACAACTGCTAGGATTTGCTGAAGGGTTCTGTGTGTGTGTGTTGATAAGCCTTGAATATTTGTCAGGTCTTTTTCGGCTCTGACGTCATCTCCTGCATGCACAGAAACTATTATAATCCAGAAGAGAGAGCTCACGACACATCCTGCACATATTCCTAGCCCTCGGTATTTATAACGCCTTTTTATATGTCCAAAAAATATGTGAGATTTTCATATTTAATGTTCTTCAAATATCTCACTCTAAAAACTTTCTTCCCAAACTTTTGGTAAATAGCTGTGTGCCCCAATTGTTATCAAGTTCCCCAGGCAACAACAACTAACACCTTTGCGAATAACTAGTTTTGGTAAAATAAAACTAAATCCATACACCTGGACCAATGACAAATAATTGAAGTTGTCAAAGATCCCATTCTTGCATAAACTCTAACTACATCAGCAACAGTTAAAAAATTGAATAAAATATTGCACTGGACAAATCTGCTGCAAAAGACATGCTTAATATCTGAAAAAGCAAAGATGTCATTTTAATGACTAGAGGCACCCAATTCAAACCATAATCTTTTCAACCTTTTCACAGGCATGTAGACACTGGACAAAAAAACAAAACAAAAAAAGAAGACCAAATATTGTGGTTCTGCCAAAAAACACCGAATATACCATGGCCAGAGACATAAGCAATGCCTTTTAGGGAAAGTTGAGCCCTTTGTTCCTTGGAAGCGAAATGGAGCTTTCCTTTCACTTGCTGTGGACATCTTATAGGGAGTTACCAATGACTGGAGAAGCGTGTTATGACTGATGAAGCATCGGGTCAGTGAAAAGAACGCTGATACTTAATTACATAGATTGAAACAGTGGCTGGAATAACAGACTCATCCTTAATGATTATGAGGACTGTGTTGGACTACATAACATTTAATATTCTGTTATACATAAAGTCATGGGGAATTAAAGATGACTCATTGACTCCTAAAAACCACAAAGATAATTTTGAGAAATGCCCCCTATAGAACCACCTCAACAATAGGAAAAGTGTTTGAGATAAAGGTCTGTGTGTGTGTGTGTGTGTGTGTGTGTGTGTCATTCTCCAAGAAATCACTAGTCTGAACATGACAAAAGTAAAATTATTTGGTAAATAGGATTAATTCTGTTTCCTTAGGTCCTGGAACCTTATTTGTTGTTATTATTAAGTACCATCAAGTCAGTTCCTACACATAGTGACCTATGTACAATAGAATAAAATATCGTCTGGTTATACTTCTTCCAATACAGATCAGTTTGTCCCTTTAGCAGTAGATGGAACTCTCAATATTCTTCTCCAGCACACTGCAATTCAAATGCGTTGATTCTTCTTTGATCTTCCTCATTCAATGAGCAACTTTCACACGCAGATGAGGCCAGAGAAAAGACCATGGCTTGGGTCAGGGTCACCTTAGTCCTCAAAGTAATATCCTTGCTTTTGTGCAGCAGATTTACCTAATTAAACTCATCTTTTGAACTCTTGGATGTGGCTTCCATGAGCATTTATTGTGGATCCAAACAAGACAAAATCCTCTACAACTTCCTTTTCTTCATGTATTATGATGTTACCTATTGGTCTAGTTGTGGGAATTTTGGTCTTCTTGACATTGGGTAATGAATCTTTGTGGAGTTCTTGGTTTTGCTGTCCATACAGCACAATTAAGGGAAGTTTGATTAGTGTTTTGTGCTATTGGTGATGAAGTGGAAGTACAAGTATATATAGTACATGTAGACATAGTGGTTGATCTCCCAAGAAAACAGAGAGGGATGAAGCAAAAACAAACAAACAATAGACAATAGTTAAAAAAGAAAGAGAAAAAACACATACACAAAGAAAGCAGAGGAAACCAGGCAAGTAATGGGAAGAAAAAAAGAATTTTACAGTTAAAAAAAGAAAAAATGAAAAATAAAATAAGGCTAGAGAAAAATGAAGAAATAATATTAAACAAAGATAAAATGGCAGAAAAGAGGAAGTAAAAAGGAGGAATACTTTAAAACAAAAACAATAAAAAAGAAAGAGGAAAGAGAAGAGCAGAAATAGAATAAAAGAAAAGAACGCAGAGAAAAAGGAATGAAAACAAATCAATGAAAATAAAAGAACAAGAAGCAACACAACCTACATGGAAGAAGCACGGCAGCTTATGTGATTATGAGGTATTGATAGATTAGGTATCAGGCATCAAAGACCCATAACAAAATATCATATCATTGAGAATGACGGGTAGTGCGGAGTGGAGACCCAAAGCCCATCTGTAGGCAAATGGACATCCCCTTACAGAAGAATATTGGGGAGGAGACAAGCCAGTCAGGGTGCAGTGTAGCAATGATGAAACATACAACTTTCCTCTAGTTCTTTAATGCTTCCTTCCCTCCACTATCATGACCCCAATTCTGGCTAGACCAGAGAATGTACACATGTATAGGTAAGAGCTGGAAATACAGAGAATCCAGGACAGATAAACCCCTCAGGACCAATATTGAGAGTAGCCATACCAGGAGGGGAAGGGGAAGGTGGGGGGATATAGGGGAAACCAGTCTCTGTGACCTAGAAGGGGGATGGACAACAGAAAAGTGGGTGAAAGGAGACATCTGTCAGGGTAGGACATGAAAAAAAAATTATAAATGATTAAGGGTTCATGAGGGAAGGAGGGGGGGATGAGAAGCTGATACAAGGGCTCAAGTAGAAAGAAAATGATGATAGTAACAAATGTACTTGACACAATGAATGGGTGTATGGATTGTGATTAGAGTTGTATGAGCCCCCAGTAAGATGCTTTTGAAAATAAATAAAAATAAAATGATAAATCTGACTTGAATAGTTAAAGAAAAGAAAGAACCAAAGGGAATAGCTGATGGAGAGGCAGAATCCAGAGAAGAGAAAACCACGGAGGGCAGAATACTCTGTATGGGTGACACCATCTGCAACCCAAGAGTCCATGGGGCATAATAATAAAGATGAAGAGATGGTGCCTCTTTCTTAGATGGAGTTCCTGCAGGTTTAGAAGTCAGAGACTTGAACTGGAAATAGTTCATTCAAGATCAGTTGATGGTAGTGGTCAAGTTTATTGCTCCTAGAAAGAAGTTATTTTGGCCCCAAAATATAGCAGGCAAAAACACATGTGGTTATGGAAGGAGTTCTTGCCCATCCAGCATGATCAGCAACAGGTTGTTTGTTCCTCCATGCCTGTTCTGCTGAGGCACAGCTTATGACCACCAAGAATAATGGCGATACACCAGGACCCCAATCTGCAAGGATAAGGTTATGATTCCAAGTAGAACAGAGGCAATGCAGGAAGTGTGTGTAACCAGTTATAGGTAAGGGAGAGGAAGGATTGACCTCTGGTCACTAAGAGGACACTGGGAAACCAGGAAGGATCATATTTCCTTGTTGCCAGCTACCAGTATGGACACACGTGCTGGTTATGAGTAAGCGAAGGTGGTTGTGGTGCAATGTATCCAGACAGCTAAAACTTGACACACTTCTCTACCAACTTTTTGTCAATTTTTTCTAATCAGTGTTCAATCTACTTATCTGTCTTTTTCTCTAAAGGTCAGGTTTCAGGAGTATTGCTTTTATCTGTTTCATTTTGTATTTTATACCTTTGTTGTGGATAGAGGCTCAGGTAATGTGTTTGCTTATTTTGCATATCCCTGAAAGTGTCTTCCATCCCTCTTTTAAGGAAGGTCAACGTGGAAGAGAATGGTTTTATGGAACCACTCACATGGAGGACAACGCCTAGATTTCATTATATGATCCAGAGAGCAGTTTCCAACCAAACGGTGACTTCTGAGATCTCTTGAACCAGTTAAACTCAAGACAGAGAAGTCAACTTAGAAAATTAGGGAAGAGGGTTTTTGAGAGCTATCAAAGTATTATCTTAATGTTACTGCTATTGTTATGGCTAGGTGCCCTCAAGTCATTTCTGACTCCTAGCACCCTCTGCAAGAGAAGAAATACTGCCCAGTCCTGGGCCATCCTCATCATCATTCTTATGTTTGAGCGCCTTCCCGCAGGCACTATATCAGCTCATCTTTTTCCCTGCTCCCCCATTTCATCGAGCATGATGCCCTTTTCCAGGCTTGTTGCTCTTGACAGCGGGACTCGTGCATGAGACGAAGCCTAGCCATACTCGCTTTATCCTAATAGTTTTCTCAAATGGTAAAGGACACATGATGAGTCCCAGGTATTATTATGGAATAATTTAAAGAAAACTGAAAAGTGCTTTAGTGAGAAAAAACATCCAAAAAAGTTTCAGGAAGGAATCCCCCCCTACACACACACACACACACACACACACACACACACACACATCACAACACTGTACCTGCTCATTCCTCAAGGATAACAGGGGTATTGTAGGAAAATTCCGTTGAGGAATATTATCCCCTTTATCCTCAAGCCTTAATCTTGCCCTTTGGACTTCATTTTGTTCCCCCCTGAAAAGAGCATTCAAAAGGAACATGATTCGAGTCCTCTGGGAATGTCAGCACTACCATCTTGATTTGATATAAACGGAAAAGCACAGAGTTCTTTAGGGAATAGTTAAAAAGATGAAAACATCACTTTAGAAGTATACAGACCTAGTGGGATGACATGTTGGGAATGACATTTTCACATTTTGATATTTTTGTCTAATAAAAGTTTCTATGATTTTGTAGCAACACTTGTTCATTTACCCTTGTGTGACTGTGTACAATAGAGATTAAAATAGAAATTCTAAATGTTCACTGTTCACATTCTTTTGTACTTAAAAATATTGACACATAAAAGTTACTAACCATTTCAATATTCATCACTGCAAAAAGTATATTTTCCATTTCTATAATTTAAAATTGTAATTATATTATTAGTGAAATAAAAATTTTGATGCATATTTTTATTACCCATGACTAATAAATAATAGGGTGTCTGAAAATATTAATTAACAAATTTGCCAAGATGTGTAAGGTTACCTGAGGCCTAATAAAAACCAAACTCATGTTTAGAAAAAGAAGCATAGCATACACATATGCCAGAAACAAATATATAATATCCTATTTAAGGTGAAATATTGTTTAATACACTAAAGAATTATTTTAATAAAAGTAATTCTAATGTGTTAAATTATGAAAAAATACACTTATGAGCAAAAATAAATCTTAACAACTGAAAAACGATACTATCCTTTGGATAGAAAATTAAATATTTTTAAGTTATACCTTGATTTCTTTTATAAGCCATTATCTTAATACAAAATTTAAATATTTCAAGGTCTAAAAGTGCCAAAGGGCAAAGTGCATGTCTACTGTGCCACTGGTAGAAAAATGCACCTATCCACAAATACCTCAGAAGACAAGGCTAGAAAATCTGCATCTGTAATGTCAAAGCTTTGAAAACCAACCACAGGGAATAGCTCAACTGTGCATAAATCAAAATGAGCATAAATCAAAAATGACTTTCTAGCAACTAGCAACAAACACAAGAGTATTTCAATGCAGATAGGATGTTTTAAAAATCCAAATGAAATAATAAAATATCATTGATTGTTGAAATAGTTTTGAAAAGAAATAATGATGTAAAATTGCCAGCCCAGGCATCTCAGAAGTTTGAAATATTGCATTGTAGTATTGCACAGCATCTTTGTAGCGAATAATATTGGCCAGAATTAACAGAAGAAATGATCTAGAAAAAAAGTATTCATTCTCTCCAAAAAGTAATCTTCACACTGTGAAAAACAATTCCAATATCATTAATTATATAAATTGATTTAAAAAATGAAACAGGAAAACATGCTCAACATAACTTAAAGTGAAATAATTTTAAAAAATTAATCCATGAAAGATTCTATTTTCAGGAAGCCTCAAAAGAAGATAGAAGGAATACATAGAATAACTGTACCAAAAACAGGAGACAGACAAACATGTGTGTAGGTACTGTATGATCAACAACCAATGGTGCTAAAGGAAGAAGTTCAAGTTGCACTGAAGGCAATAAACCGAAACAAGGCTCCAGGAATTAATTGAATGCCAAATGACACGTTTTAACAAGCTGATGAAGTACAGGAAAAACCCACTCACCCATGTATGCCAAGAAAACTGAAAGACAGCTATCTAGCCCAATGAAAGGAAGATGCCCATGCTTGTACCAATCCCAAAGAACAGTGAACCAAGAGAATGGGTCAATTATTGACGAATATTTGACTACCGCAGGCAAGTAAAATATTGTTGAAGATCGTCCAATAACAGCTGCAGCAGTACCTTTACAGGGAAATGCCAGAGCTTCAGGACAGACCCAGAAAAGGACATGGGATTAGGGATACTGTGGATGGTGTTAAATGGATCCTCTCTCAAAGCAGAGAATACCAAAAGATGTTTCCTTGTGCTTTATTGACTATGCAGAAGCATTTGCCTGTGTGGATCACAGCAAACTTTACTTAACCTTGAGAAGAATGGGAATTCCAGAACACCTCAACTTGCATGGTTTAAAATCAGGAAAGAGATGTGCCAGGGTTGTATCTTCTCAACATACTTATTCAATCTGTATGCTGAGCAAGTCATTAAAGAAACTGGATTATGTGAGGAATTTGGCATCAGGAATGGAGGAAGGCTTATTAACCATGTACAATATGCAGGTGACACAACTTTGCTTGCTAAAAGAGAATTTGGAGCACTTGCTGAAGAAGAGGAAGGATTGAAACTTTCATTATGAATTACAATTCAACGTAAAGAAAAATCATCACAATTGGAACGAGATAGCATCATTAAAAACAGAGAAATATTGAAGCTGTCAAGGATTTCATCTTGTTTAGATTCACAGTCCATGCTCACAGAAGCAGCAGTCCAGAAATCCGTCAAGAAAATCAAAGGATGCATCACATTGCCTGAATCAGCTGCCAAAATATTTCTTTAAAATGTTGAAGAGCAAGGATGTCCTTTCCCCCCTCCCCGCAATGAGAATGCTCCTTACAAAGGAGAGTGACCAGTGTCTCCTATACTTTGAACATATTAAAAAAGAGAGACCCAGGGCCAGCCCCAATCCCAGCTATGTGGACTCCACTGAAGAATGCACTCCAGACAACAGCACTGAAGCAACAGCTTGGGGAGAGGGGCACATCTGATCAGAGCACACAGGAGCAAATGAAGAGGGAAGGAGAGGGAGTGGAACACAACCCTAGCCCACCAAGCCCTGAGGACAATATTCCTGCTCCAAGCAGACAATGCATGGAGAGAACCATAGGGCCAGGCCCACCATGAGACACGAAGTCAACATCGGAGATACGATTCGGGAATTGTGCCCAATCTGACCCCATCACACTGGGGTGAAACACTAATGGCATGCAACAGAGCAGCAAGGGGAGCAAAGTAATGAAGTCCCCGGGGAATTCCAAAATTAGACTTTGCAGCTAGAGTATGGCATCCCATCAAAATTGACTGGGAAACACTCCTGAAGGTCAAAAAACAGACCTGGGACTGCTCATAGGCTTTTCCTTTTTTGTCATTGGCTTTCTTTTTATTGTTATTATTTTGTTGGGGTTTTATTATTGGTTTCATCTTCCTTTGTTGTTTTGCTTTGCTTTGCTTTGTTTTTGCACTTATTAATGTCTCTGCTTGTCTATCTAGATAAGATATGCGGAATAAATAATTCAGAGAAAAAAACAATGGAAATGATGGTTTGGTGAGTGGAGCAGGACACAGGAAAAGGGGAGGTGGGAGAAAGGAAAGGGGGCAGGGTCAGCTGACCCTAGGACACGGCAAAAAAATAGTAAACTAAAATTGATGGAGAGAAGGGCATAGGATGCCTACTGGGGTTTAATCAAGGGTAATGTTATAGCAAGGAATTACTGAAACCCAAATGAAGGCTGAATATGACAGGGGGCCAAGAGGAAAGTAAAAGAAAACAGAGGAAAGAACTAGGAGGCAAAGAACATTTATAGAGGTCTAAATACAGGCATATACATATGTAAATATATTTATATATAACGATAGGAAAATAGATCGATGTACTTATATTTACATGTTAAGTATTAATGTCACAGATGGACATTGGGCCTCGACTCAAGTACTCCCTCAACGCAGTAACACTTTGTTCTAATAACCTGACATTCTATGATATTCACCTTCCCGACACGATCACTGAAGACAAAATGGGTGCTTAAGCAAATATGGTGAAAAAAGCTGATGGTGCCTGGCTATCAAAAGATATAGCATCTGGGGTCTTAAAGGTTTTAAGATAAACAAGTGGCCATCTAGACGAAAAGCAACAAAGTCTACATGGAAGAAGCAGACAAGCCTGTGTGATTAAGAGGTGTTGATGAGATCAGGTATCAGGCATCAAAGACCCAGAACAAAAATCATACCAGTTTGGGGGCGGGGTGTGGAGGCAGGTGGAGTGGAGACCCAAAGCCCATCTGTGGACAATTGGACATCCCCTGACAGAATGGTCACAAGAAAGAGATGAACCATTCAGGGCAGTATAGCACCGATGAAACATACAACATTCCTCTAGTTCTTCAATGCTCCCCACCCCTTCACTATCATGACCTCAATTCTATCTTACAATTCTGACTAGACTAGAACATGTGCACTGTTACAGATAAGACTCCTCAACACAGGGAATCCAGGACAGATAAACCCCTCAGGACCAATAATGAGGCTAGAGCTACCAGGAGGGTAAGGGGACAGGTGAGGGGACAAAGGGGGAATCGATCACAAGAATCAAAATTTAACCCCCTCCCAGGGGGATGGACAACAGAAAATTGTATTAAGGGAGAGAGTGGACGATGTAAGATATGACAATAATAATACATAATTTGTCAAGGGTTCATGAGGGAGGGAGGGTGGAAGAGGGAGGAAAAAATGAGGAGCTGTTATCAAGGGCTCAAGTAGAACGAAAATGATGCTGACAAGATATGTACAAATGTGCTTGACAAAATGGATGAATGTATGGATGTATGGATGTGACAAGAGCTGTAACAACCCCCAATAAGAGTATTTAATAAAAATCGATTAAGGAATACAGAGAGAGAGAGACCAGTTCCTTGAAATGCATATCTGGTTTGTTAGTGTGAAAAGGCAGAATAAAAGGAAATCCCTGGAGGACATGAACTGACACAGTGACTGCTACAGTAGGCTCAAACATAATCTATGAGGAAGACACAGGAGTAGACAGGATTTTGTACATAGGATCTTGATGAATCAGATCCAACTTTAGTGCACTTAACAATAACAAAAACATCGCATTTGGAAATCTGCTTATAACGATCTCTTTAAAATCTTAAAGCATAAAGATATCTTTTTGCAGACTAATGATAATTGACATAAGTCATGATACTTTCAATTGCCTCATCTGCATGCAAAAAGTGGACAAATGATAATAACAAGGGGAATTGATGCTTTAAAATTATTGTGTTGGTGAAGGATATTAATTGTACCCTGGACTGGTGCATACAACAAGAGTGCTCCATGGAAACCAGAATGTCAGGTCTCGTCTCTCTTTGGATATGGCATCAAGAGGAATGGGTCTAGTCATCCACTCCTTGTTTTCCTTTTAGGTTTGCTTCTGTGTGGGTGTGGCAGGCCAGCCCCTCTCCCCAACCTGTAGGTTAGTGTTGTCCTCTGTAGCACATGCTTCCAGGGGGTGGGGTGGGGTCAGTTGGCTCTGATTGGGCTGGCCCCATAGACCTCTCTGTTTACGAGTTACCCTCCATGTTTGGCACACCCTGGTGGAGGCTACACTCACACTCACATTTCTATGGCAACATAAGTAATATCCTACCCCTGGGTGGATTAGTGCCCTAGTTCCCTAGTACCATTGTCTTCCTCATTCCCCCCCTCTTTTACCCCCCTCCTTTCCCCTTCTTTGTGTTGAAATGACATGCACATCCTTGGGTTTGGTCTGTCCAAAGCCAGATTGCCTGTACTCATCCCATAAAATTGAGATAAGTGGCTTTTCCTGTATACCTATTATTGCTGATTATACGTACCTCAGTGGACTTACACTGGCATACCATGACTGCCATAAGGATGATTTCCCTGCATGGGAGTGGCTAAGACAGAGAGCACTGTAGGGATGACAACATCTTGAGACATGATGTCTCCTCACTGAAGCATACTGCGATATAGGACAATACTGGGAACACACTGCGGGAAGTGATTCCAGTCTGAAACCCCCATACTTGGGCAAACCAAGAAGGGAACATAACGGATAAGCAACAGGAGCAAAGCCAAACTACAAATCCTCTAAGGAGCCAGCAAAATAGACCTCAGGCTAGGAGGGGCAGTTCCTGAAATCCCCAGGACCAGTGGGGAGATAGTAATAAAGATCCGTGGAAATACCTGGGATGATGTACATATTTTCATTTGGGGGGTTTGTTTTGTTTTGTTTGCTAGTTTCCCCCCTTCCTCCTTTTTATTCAATCCTTTGTCTCTGTTATTGTTGTTTTGCCTACCTATATAAGATAAGTAATGGAGAAAGGAATGAAACTGAAGGTTCTGGAAGGACTTGGGGGTGGAGGAGGTGGGGGAAGGGAGCAGTGAGAAAATGCCAGGAAAGTGGGGGGCGGGGGTTAAAAAGGAAAGAAAACAATGCCATAGACAGGGGAACAACTAGGGAATTGAAATCAACAACAAGAGATCCTGAGGGTGTTGGAGCAACAGCGATCTAGCTGAGAGGAATTATTAAGAGGCAGAAGAAGGGTGAGTTGGTGAGGCCAAATGAGGTAAAAGGAAACAGAGGCAAGATCTCTGAAGCAAAGCTATGGATAGAGCTGTGTGTACACATAGGTGTGTACAAATATAAATATATTACTCCATAAAAATAGAGGTATTGGCCTAGGTACATATATTTATATGGCAATATATTGAGGAAATGAACATACCTTGGGCCTCTGCTCAAGCCCTCCCTCAAAGCAAGAACATTTTGTTCTAACAACCTGGCATTCTGTGATACTCACCCTTCCAGCATGAGCACTGAAGACAAAATGGGTGCATAAGCAAATGTGGTGAAGAAAGTTGATGTTGCCTGGCTATCAAAAGATATAGCATCTGGGGTCCCAAAGACCTGAAGCAACAAACCTGCATGGAAGAGGCACACCAGCCTGTGCGATCATGGGATGTCCGTGGGATCAGGTAACAGGTATCAGAAGACCCAAAACAAATAAACAAAAAACATTGTTGAGAATGAGGAGGTTCAGAACAGAGTCCTAAAACCCATCTGTAGGCAATAGGACATCCTCACAGAAGGATCACAAAGAAGGGATGAGTCAACGAGGGCACGGTATAGCACTGATGAAACACACAATATTCCTCTGGTTCTTTGAGACTTCCTCACCCCCCACTATAATGAACCCTGTGTTGTCTGTCAGTTCTGGGGAGACTGGGCCATGTACACTGGTACAGATACAAGCTCACAACACATGGATTCCAGGTCAGATAACCCCCTCAAGAACAGAAAAGGGAGGGATTGGGGTGGGGATGAGGAGCTGATGCCAAGGAATTAAGTGGAGAGCAAATATTTTGATAATGATGAGGGCAACAAATGTACAAATGTGCTTTTCACAATTGATATATGTATGGATTGTGATGAGTTGTATGAACCCCCAATAAAATTATTTTTTTGAAAAGAACAGAAATGGGAGTAGTGATACCAGGAGGGTAGGGAGAAGGTGAAGGGGAGGAGTGGAGGGAGAAGGAAGAGGAGGGGAGGAGGGGGACCGAACTCAATGATGAATGCATAATCCCCCCACCCCTACCGAGGACAAACAACAGAAACATGGGGGAAGGGAGACAGTGATCGTGTAAGTTATAAAAACAATAATAATTTATAAGTTATCAAGGGGTCATGAGGGTGGGAGAGTGGGGGGGTGGTGTGGAGAGGAACTGATACCAAAATGTTTAGAAAATGATGATGGCTTCATATGTACAAATATGCTTGATACAATTGATGTACGGAGTGTTATAAGAGCTGTAAGAGCCCCTAATACAATGATTAGAAAAGAAGAAGTACGAATGCTGGAAAAATGCCTCACACTTGGTAAAGTAGAGAATCAGAGAAACAGGGAAAGACCTTCAATAAAAAGGATTGGTATGGTCGCTGCAACCACAGTGTGAAACGTAGGAGTGACTGGGAGGATGCCCCGGGATTGGCCAATGTCCCACTGCTGTTCACAGGTTCAAGAGGAGTCAGAACTAACTTAAGAACACTTTACAATACTTATATTTTTCAGAGATAAGCCAAGATAAATTTAAACAAAAACCAATATTTAAAATTATGAAGCTATTGTTTCTCAATACGTTCTCTACCTAGGTCTATGTTCCTTCTTAAAGAGTTATTTTCATTTTCCTAATCCTTCCACGAAGGACTCTACACTCCTGGATTTACCACACATCAAAATGGGAGTTTGGGCATTCTTGAGGTGTTCAAATAATGATCCTTCTAATTTTTCTTTAATTTGAGATGGAAAAATAATTTTGAAGGGGCAATATCAGAGTTTGCATGTCGGTAATGTAAGATTTTTCCAAAAACATGTTTCTAGGACAGTCCTTTCTATGCTAGAAGAACCAGACAATGCATGTTGTGGTTTTTGTTTGAATGTGTGTGTGGAGGGGCAGGGGACAGGTTCAGCACAAGCAAACTCGGTGCAACTTTCCTTTTTTTTTCAATCATGTAGATTTCTTTCTTTTTAAAATTACATGATCAATTCCTTTGATTTCCCTTTGTTCTGTGAGATAAATCTAAGAAAGGCATCCCTTTGGGATCCTGAAAAAACATACATATATCCTATAACTTCCTGACTTGAGTTCTTTGCCTAGAATTATTATTATTTTTATTTTTTGCCTAGAATTTAGTTGACCCAGTAGATCCCCCCAAAACCACTGTGTGGATTAGATCTTTTTTGAAGGCACACTAATAAGATTAAAGAAAACCCTCAAACTCACTACCATCAAGTTGTTTCTGACTCACAGTAACCCTATAGGTCAGCATAGAACATAGGTTTCTGAGACAGTGGCTCTTTACCGGATTAGAAAGCTTTATCTTTTTCCATTGCAAGATTAAGACAAGTGTATTATTGAAAGACCTTTACTGTGGCCATTCACTGATTGCAGATACACATTGTAACAAATTTTATTTGGAACAAACCTGTGCGCATATGAACTGGAACCCTATCCCTGATAGTTACTTACCCATATATTAATTCAGTAAAGATACTGCAAATGTAAAAGATACTAGCTCAATCAAGTTCAGCTTTACTATTAAAGCAATTTTAATCAATCCTGCTTATAAAGTTGAATTATATATTTTGATGGAGGCGGGAAGAACATACTTGAAATACATGATATATTTTTATTGTAAATTTATAGAAATGATGGGTATAAATCAGAACATTAATGCAATATTCTCATTTTACTATTTACACACACTCTTTAGAATTTCTATTCTATGTTACAAAAGATTCCTAAGAATACTTAAGGAATAAAAGTTAAGAAATTTAAAATACATAAATAAGAGTTTAATAAAAAACATCACATTTTTAGGGTGTCTTCGTACTCAGTAATCAGCCCAGTTGCTTTTCAATTAGTTGAGGTTACATAGTTTCATTTAATATTTGAATTATTCAGTTTAATTAAAGTAACAAATTCAGATTTAAATGTGCTCAAAGGGGTAGAAAAATTAATTGCAATTTAGAATGTAACATTAAAAAATATGTCCTCCAGCAGCCTGGAACTTAAAAATATTTGGGTTAAATTTTGAAAAGTTACTCATATGATGCTCAAGAAGTGTGCCAATATTAAAAATACTAGATAAATAATATCACTGATAAATTACTTGGTAATTTTATAGTTTCTTTCCAAAATAGAAGACATAGGAAAGAAACAGACACAACTCAAAATAACATAACTATCTTAGTACCATATAATATTAAAAAATAATTGATCAATATACTTTTGCTTTTCTTAATAATTGTATTTACAGAACAAATAATAGAAAACATAAGAGTTCTCAGTATTTTTGAAAGGATACATATAGATGAGAGCTATTATGTGATACATTTCACAAAAATATCCTCTTGTTCCACTAACTACTTTTATGGACTACGTACACTATGAAGAATGTTTTTTGATTGAGACACTAGTAACAGAAAACATCATATGCATAACACACTTTACATGTATTTATTATTTGAAATTGAGAAAGCATGGAAGAACACAGGTGGTGCAGTGATTCAGTGCTCAGCTGCTCATCCAACAGTCCACGGTGTGGACTCATCAGTCACCATGTTACAGGAAGGTGGGGCTGTCTGTTTCCATAAAAATTAAGCCAAAACAAAACTCCTTGCCAATGAGCCAAGTCCGACTTGTAATGACCCAATAGGATCAAATCGAACTCCCTCAGAGGGCTTCCAAGGTTGTAATCTTATGAAACGAGTTTTGGCGGTGTAGCCATTAAGGGCTTAGTTGGCATCAAAGAGGTTGGCAGTTGAAGCCACCAGGAACGCCACGGGAGAAAGACAGCGCTGTCATCTTTCACAGAGACTCACAGCCGTGGGAAACCTGTGAAATCCTCCATGGTCTCGGTGATTTGGAAAAATCCTTGACGGCCACATGTTTGGTTCTGAATTTGTTTGTTTTTGCAAAAGCATTGAAGGAGCTGCACAGGAACCATTATGCCCATTTTGGAGCTCAGAAGGCTAAACTTAGAAACTGAAAATGACTACCTTATATACAGATTGCATTTTTAAAGAAGAAAGAATTTAGATAGCTTAAAATGAAACACTAACATGTACTTCTTATTTTCCTTGCTTAGTCCTATAGACATAGCTTTGCCTTAGGGAGTGAGTGTTAATGACATTGTTACCTTATGCCTAACACTCAGCTTTCTTAAACAGTGTTTAGTTACTTAAGTTTTCAACCTGTAGAAGTTAACATCCCATGCATTTTTGTCCAAAAGGCTTTCCTATATATGTATGTGTTTTCCGCAATAGTTCTTTAACTTCTATAGCACTGGTTAGATTAAGGATACTACTAGAACTATCAAACTTCTTGTGGAAGTTACTTAAGTATTCATCAACAAGCGGATAAATGAATGAATTTTGAAGTTCAACTTAACCGTAAGCCCTTGTCTAAAAATAAATTGTCCTTACAATGTGGCCCTGCTCAACACGTGCTTTCATGAAGTGAACAATGAAAATATTGGTGCTATAGCAAACTAAAGCAGATGGTGTCTGACTATCAAAAAGAATATTATCTAGGGTCTTAAAGGCTTGTCTTAAAACAAACAGCCATCTAAGTGCGATTTCAGCTAAATTCACATGGAATGAACCCGCCAGCCTGTACGATCCAAGGATTATAAGTAATAAAATCCAAGATTATAAGAGAGAATTGTATTTGGCCATCCATTCTGAGAACTCACTGTGGAGAAAGCTATGGATGACAGTGTAAGCCCAAAATTCATTTACAGAGTCCCCACACAGATTATGGTAAACCTCCATGTAAATCCCCTTGACCATGGACCAGGGATGTGAATAGTTTTGCCCTCAGACACAGTGCATTGGAAAGTGTATTGCTGCCGATGCAATTAGGTTAAAATTTAATGTATTGTTATTTGTTTTTCCTTTTGATCCATTTTTAAGTTGTTTTATCTTTTGTTCTCTTTTGCTTGATTTGTATTGAATTTTCTCTGTGTTTTATTTTGTTGTTGTTAGGCTTTTTTGGTACGATTTTCTTTATATGAAATCCAGGTGTGGTAGTTACACAGTTTTATGTCAGTTTGATAAATAAGAATGAAGGGATAGAGTGTAGCCTGTCAAGCAGGTCACAGCCTGGTGATTCTTCCTTGTGGGTGTGACCATCTCAGGAGGATTCTGGGACTTCCTCTCTTCCTCCCTGGAGTTGGGACACACTCTCTCTCTGCTTCACATTCCTATTGACAAGCCACATGGAGCTACGCTGATGGCAGCCAGAACCCTGGAGATGTGTCCACTGCCATTGGTCCCACAGGACTTCCCACCCACCAACCTGTGATCTTCCTGAATTTGGCATCATTGTATGTGCTGCGTGAGTCTGAAGAGGAATTCATGGACTAATATCAGACTTATAATGGATTCACATGGAACTTATGAATTTGATTTGAACTTGGTTGGGATGGTTTCTCCATACACAATTACTCTTTGATATAAAGCTCTTTCTTATACATACTAGAGGGTCCCTGGATTTGTTTTTCTAGTCAACCTGGTCTAACATACCAGAATAGGTAAATCTATAATGATGCTAACTACATTTATAGTTTCTTGTGTTTTGACTATTAAAATTAAGAAAAAATTCTATTCTATAGCCAAGTCATTTTTAGATTATACTGTATGAATTATTATATATCTGGGTATCCATACTACTACGATGTTATACTATAAATTTGAATAATTAATCAATTTCTTAAAAATCTGGAATTCACAAGAACTTCATGAGAAAGTAAATCATAACAATATAGCATCAGTTTATATAAATAGCTAATTCAATAGTTTACAAATGTAGGGTAGAATAGTATCATAATTATTTGTGAAATAATTGGTGATGCCTATAATGATGATGTCGAGTATAACTAAGAATAGTTCCTTCTTTTTTCTTAAAAAGTAGAATACTTCTAAGACTTGATATAAGAAAAAGTTGATAGAGCTGAAAGCTTATTATAATTCATCTTCAGCATAATCCTACTTATCTGGAGCTTAAATTGAATAAGAAAGAAAAATAGCATAAGTTCAAAGCAAGCAAAATAAAAAGCTTATGCAAATAAAACAGAACAATATGAAATATTTAATTTTCCTTTTGGTAATAACTGAGTTTTGGGTTGCCAAAACTACCTTCATTTACCTAATGAAAGACTGTTGATTTGTTGAACATAAAAACTTTATTTTAAACTAACTGACTCTTTTTTACTGTAAACGAGCCCTGTTGGTGTCGTTATGTGCTGGGCTGCGACCTGCACGGTCGGCAGTTTGAAACCACAAGCAGAGAAAGACTAGGCTTTCTACTCCTGAAAACAGTTACAGTCTCAGGAGTCAGCATTGACTCGTTGGCAGTGAGTTTGGTTTGGGCTTTTGGTATTGTTACTACACAGAGTCCTGGTGGCTTAGCCGGTAAATCTTGGACTGCTAACCACATAATTAGTGATTTAAACTTATCATTCATCACTGAAGAATGATCAGACTATGGTACTCCAGGGTGGTAGTTATATAATCTGTTGTCAATTTGAGAGGATTGCAAGTGAAGAGGTGGAGTCTAAACTGTCAATCATTGTATAGCCAATGAGGCCTTTGTGTGGGCATGGCCTTCCCCCAAGAATTCTGGGAATTACTATATTTCCTCTTTAGAGGCAGTAGACACACTCTCTCTCTGCTCACTCCCGGAGAGATGCTCTACTGACAAGACACATGGCACTACACTGATAGACTCTGTGCCCTGGGAAATGGAGGAGCCATGTGGAGACCCCTGCCAACACTGAGGCTGAGATGCTTACTGGATCTACAAGACTTTGAACCCACTGGACTGTGATCTTCCTGCATTTGGCATCATTGCATGTGTTTTATGAGCCTGAAGAGGACCTTATAGATTGGTATCAAACATATGGACTAATATTGGATTTATGGACTTGATGTGGACTTGGCTGGGATGTTTTTCGATATTCAATTGCTCTTATATATACACCTCTTCCTTATACACATCTGAGTGTCTATGAATTTATTTCTCTAGTCTACCCAGACTAACACAATATGCAGTAAAAGATTTTCTACCTTGGAAGCACCACATAGGGTCATTATGAATTGGAATCAACTGGATGGCAGTGGGGATTTTGGCTTGTTACTAAGCATACTGTGCTGTAAATGAAATGTTTTAAAATTTTAGATATGTTGTGTGGCTGGCTGTTTTCTTTAGTCAACTTGGCTGAACTGCAGTGTCCAATTACTTGTTCTAAAACTAGTTTATATGCTTCTATGAAGATATTTAGATATGTTCAATATTTGTAATAAGTTAATTAATGCTGACTATTTTCCACAATTTGGAAGAACCTCAAGCAACCACGTTAAAGGACTTAACAGCAAAAGCTGAAAACAATTTTACCTCAAGACTGTATTATATATATACCCTGGTAGACATCAAGCTTATCCCTGTCCTACCAGCTTGGGCTTTGACGATGGAACTTCCATCCTGATGCCTAATTCATAGATTTTGGATTTACCTTCACAATTACATAAACCACTTCCACAAAATGAATCACTCTCGCTCTCTCTCATTTTCTCGTCGCAAAATGTTAGTCAATGAGACAACCAATAAATGAAAAGTAGGACTACCCTGGAAAACCAAGTGGTGCTTTGAGCTGGGAATTGGGCTGCTAAGTGTTGGTATACAGTTCAAACCCAGCAACCATTCTTCTGGAGAAAGGTGAAGCGATCTGCTCACATGAAGATTCCCAGGCTCAGAAATGCTCAATAAGGTGGCTATGACTCAAGCTCAACTCAATGGCAGTGTGTCTGGCTTTGGATTTAACTATATAAGCCAGTGCCAACAAGTTGATTTCCCCTTGTAGATTTGCACACACGTTTATATCTATAGCTGTAGCTATATCTATCTGTATCTGTATCTTTGATTACTATGTTTCTCTAGAAAATTTTGAGAATTATAAACAAAAATTCATTGTCCAGCAAGTCAATTCTGATTCATGGTAATGCTATAGGACAGAGTAGAACTGCCCCTGTGGAGCATATGGTAGTTTTAAACTGCTGACCTGGGTAAGTAACTCAACTCATTACCCACTATGCTACCAGGACTCCTTTTGAGAAATATGGGTGTTAAAAACCATAATGGTTAATGAAAAAATTTTGCCTTATGTGTGAGAAACAGAAGGATTTCTCTTAAGTTGTCTCCCCAAAATATGTACCAGACTTAGCTGCTTAAGAGTGACTGTACAATAAGTGATCAGCGAAAGTAGGTCAGAGGTTATTCTCCTTCACATCAGCCATCTATAGTGGCTAGACTATTAGTCTGACTCACCCTAAATAAGACCCACTCCCTTCTGATAAGGACAGTGGTGGTCTGTTTACTTGAAGGAGATACCAGAGAGGGCAAACCAGCCCAAGGATGACCAAGGTTAGATAGCCATTATCAGCTGTCTAGATCAAGCAGACACCAATGTTTATTCCCACAACAAATGTGGGCACACCCCTAACTCATCCCCCTCCTATTGATTGTATTGCCTATGTTGCTACCCCTCCCTGTGACTCAGGTTACTGTCTGCTATCAGGGCACTTGCATGCCTCCCAGAATAGTAGTTGTCTGTTTTATTATATGAGACATCAGAATGATGAAACTTGTTCAAGAATGAAATGTATTGCCCCTTTTTGTGATGCATGACTCTGTAATCAGATCCCCCTAAAGTGATATGATGCATGGTTAGCAATAAATAATGAGGCTCCTTGGTTCTCGGGAGGGTGGCTGGAGATGGTGACTAAGGAGGACGAAGCAGTGGCTTCTTTTCTGATGGCTAAGCCCCCTCCACGAGGACCATCAAGCCTAGCTCCGAGGTGAGCTATGCTACCATGAATTGCGTCTGACTCCTTTACTTGACTCCATCCTTTAACTCTCATGCTCTCTATGACTTTACTATAATCTCTACTTATTATCGCTGTACAATTGCGCTTACCGGACCTGTGATGTTTTGTGGGATTCCCTCTCTTTCCTCTAACTCCACACTTAAGATTTTAAAAGAGATCAGAGGTGAATATACAATATTAGACATGATATGTGTATCACGTTTAAAACCAAGATTCCTCTAGCATATGAAGTTATAATGTATTCCTAGAGAAAGGGGATATCAGAATATCTATGTTCCTTCATCACAATAACTTTTCAAAGCTTAATATGCTTATAAGACACAAAGTATAATTACAAATTAAATGACAGATGCTTAAAAATTGGTTTTATTTATTTAAAAGAATATCTTTCCTTTTTACTTCCACTTTCTTCAGGAAAATTTCTAACATCTCTAAATTATTGATAATGAAAGAATAGAGGGCTAGGAATTAATTTTCACTGTCAACTCATTTTGTTTTGCTGAAGGAATATATGAAGGAAAATGTAAATTGACAAACAAATTTTTTAAATGTAAACATTCAAGAAGATATTCACAATAACTCTCCATGTAAATGAAATGGCTCCTGATTTATAGAACACAACCCAGAACAGAAATTTCAAGGATACGATGTAGTTTAGAGTAATAGTTGTCTACTGGAGTGCCCTTCACAGGTGTGCAATCAAATAGTGATTAAACTATAAAATGCTACAACTGAGTGAACATACTGCTAGAGAGATGTTTATAAAACAAAACTTGAGCTCAGCAAGTTGTGTAATGTGGTGCAGTAAGCAAATGACTAAAGTATCAAGCAAGTAATAAAAATTGTTCATGTCTTAACTAGAACATATGACTGATAAAAGAAACGTGGTCAGGGCTGTAAAACTGCCTCCTCAAAAGGTTATAAAACACTAAGAAGATAAATAATAGTAAACATGCGATCACAATATTTCAGAATAATTGTGTAGTGATGTTTTTTAACTTTTAAGACTTAAAAAGATATTTCAAATCTTGTAATAGCTTCAGAGGTAACACTATAATTCTTGTATTTGAAATTGTAGTAGGAAGGCAAAACAGACTATCAAACATTTAGAATTGGTAATGATCGGCTTGACTTAACAAGTATATTGTTTAGAAGTAAAACATTGTCATGGTCCCTTTATACAATTGCATAAATAAGGATATATTTTGCAGGTGGTATAATTCAGCCACTCTCATTGGCTGAATAAAAGTGATTTCTGTAAAACTCTACCTCAAAGCCCAGATACTAGCCATACATCTAGGGTACAGTTTCACTTTTTCTTTGGCCTCAGATTGATAGTTACATTTATGATAACTTCTGAAACATCACTATGACTCCCATTCCCAAAGTACTTTCCCCAAAGGCTTTACCCAAGATTCCTTTATTTGTAATTGTCCTTCTTGAGTTACATGCACATTCCAAACCTCTATAACTCACTATCCACCCCTCTTTATTTCACTAGTGCTTCCCTGAATCTTTTGTCACATGTGTTCTGAATTTGCATGAAGTGTATTACTCTTCTGATCCTTCAAGTATTGAAGGATCCTCTTAGTTTTATGAATGGATTGATTAAATTCTCCAGAATTTGGCAAAGACAATTTTTTAATTAAATAAAGCAGCTTGGACTGCATATTCAGTGATAAACATTGTTGGTAACTTCAGCAGGAATAAACTTGGGAATCATCTAGAATTTAAGACATATATAATCATTTTCTTTCAGTATTTCAAGGAGACAAAAGTGGGACACTGTAATCGTACAAAGAGAAAAAGAGATGAAAGGGGTCTTGTGTGCAAACATTCTGGGTTAGACTGGCCCAGTCTACTTTAGATATGAAAATAAGTATATTTTGTGTGCTTATTTGTTTGTTAGTCAATAGGAGCTGGAATTCTTATCAAAATCCATGCTATTCTGTTACATGTAAAATTATGGTTATATATGCATATAGATTTAAAATTCTTATAGTTTATTTCCTGGAACATAAAGTAAGACTTAAATAATACCTATGAACTATTGAACTACCATGGCACATAGAAACTATATAAGAATATTTTATTAAAATTGAATGTTCTTTTGAAAAACAATATTACAACTGAAATAGAAATAAAAAAATCAATATTACAACTGAAATAGAAACGAGAGGCTTGGTAGTGCCTCTGTTATGCAAATAGCTTACTTTTGTCTAAAAAACAAAAATTAAACTCACTGTCATCAAATTGATGAGGACTTATAGTAACCCTATAAGAAAGGGTAGAACTGCCCCCATTAGCTTTCAAGATGTATCTCTTTACTGGAATAGGAAGCACTGTCTTTCTGCTGCAGACTCACTGCTGGTTTTGAACGGCTGACCTTGTAGTTAACAGCCAAACAGGTACCCACTAGGCTCCTTTTTACTGTCTAGTAACATTTTGCCCCCTAGTACTATGATTTGCCACACTGATATAGATGGATATATATTACAGATTGCACCGAAATAATTGAGTCCAATATAAATGTATTGAAATTTTTCCTTTAAAATAACAAAAACTCTCAAACATTTGGTGATAGAATATTTTTAAACTGAAAGACTAATTGAGAAAAAATTCTCAATAATTTTACTATTAATCTGTTAATGGGGATCATTAATTCAAAATAATTATATCTATCCCATGTAGTAGAATTTCAAATCATAATACATAGCTAATTTGTTTCAATTAGATATTTTTTATTACTTTAAACTCATTACATCTGTTTATCATTTACATTTTATGTTTTGACATGCACAAGTTTACCACTTTAAATGAAGTGACTAGATATAAAGTATTTTCTTCTCATACTCATATTTTCTTAGAAAAATTTGTATACCATGAATAATGTATATTCGTGTATTTTTCTGATTTTCATAACCTTTTCATAACATTTAATTATCCCATTCATTTTTAATGAATTTTGATATTTAGTTTTGGGAAATGTAAAATTCCATTTTCTCTTTAAATAATTTCATTTTTCTTAAGGCATTTATTGAATAAAACATTATTCCATTAATTGATTTCAAGTGTCACACTTTAAATATATTTAATTTTTCCACTATTAGTGAAGATATATATATCATATCAATATTTATTTATTTTTTAAAGGAACTCTTTACCCTGAAATTGAATGAAGATTTACAGAGCAGAACATTAGTTTTACTATCAATACTTCCCATAAATTTTGTTTCGCATTGTTCAATGTTTATTAAAAAACTGAACACTTACCTTTTATATAATAAATGAGATTCCTAATACTGCTGAATTTGAATAACAATTTTTTATACTATAAGATAAATCATAATTTGTACTTCATTTTCTAGATCCTATTTGAATTGCATACTTTAATCTCTTAACAAATGATTAGCAAAACTATATTTAAATGTAAAATCAGCTTTTTTGCATATAGAATGATTTAAAAAAAACCTCCCTCAATTACAACAAAATTAAATTAAAAATAAAGGATACACACACACACACATCCAGATCAGTTTATTGAGTATATAATGTCTACATCATGTATAGAGTTTTGCCACAATTTGCTACTTAGCAGCAATTTTAAAACTTAAATTATCATTCGGATTGCCCATTTCTCCGGCATGTAGTTTTGTTTTTTTTTTGACACAACCATACTGCCACACCCTGGCTTAAATTGGGGGGGTTTCTGCCCTTAGTCTATCAATTCTGTTTGATGGTTGTTTAGTACCATCAAATCACTTCTGAATCATAATGACCTTATGTCAAACAGAATGAAACACCTCACTATTCTGTGCCTCATCACAATTTTTCTTTTATTTGAGCCCAAGGATGGAACCACTGTATCAATCCATTTTGTCCAAGGTCTTCCTCCTCTTCAATGATCCACAGCATTACCAAGCTTGATGTCTCTCTCGAGGGACTGATCTCTCTTGATAACGTTTGCAAAGTTCAGGAGAGATACGATTGCCAGCCTTGTCTCAAGGTAGACTGGCTGTGCTTCCTCCAAGACAGATTGTTGTTCTCTTGGCAGTCCATGGCATTTTCAATATTCCTCATAATTCAAATGCATTGCTCTTCCTTGGTCTTACTTATTCAATGTCCAACATTGATGTACATATGAGGTGATTGGAAATACCATGGATTTGATCAGGCACACTTTTGTCCTTCAAATAACATCTTTGTTTTTCCACACTCTCAAGAGGTTCTGTGCAACAAATGTATCCAATGTAATGTGCTATTTGATATTTTGACTGCTGCTTTCATGAGAACTGATTGTGGATCCAAGCTTTGACAATTTAAATCTTTTCCCCATTTGTCATGATGTCATCTCCTGGTCAAGTTGTGAGGATTTTCGGCTTCTTTACATTGAGTTGTAATAAAAACTGAAGGCTTTATTCCTGGATCTTCATCAGCAAGTGCTTCAAGTCCTCCTCACTATCAGCAATGTCATCGTCATTCACAGGTTGTTAATAATCCTTCTTCCAATCCTGATGCCAAGTTCTTCTGTAGATAGCCCAAGTTCCCTGATTCTTTGCTCAGCATACAGATTGAATAAATATGTGAGAGGATGCAATCTTGGCACACACCTTTCCTGGTTTTAAATAATGTAGTATGCCTGTCTTCTTCTCACATAACTGTCACTTGATCTTTGTACAAGTTCTGCATGAGCACAAGTAGTGTTCTACAATTCCTATTACTCTCAAGGCTATCCATAATTTGTTTTGGTCCACACAGTCACTTTGCATAGTCAATAGTGACCTTTTGTTCTCTTCATCAATGATGTTATTGATGTTATCCCACAACTTCTCTTCTCTTTTTAGTGTTCATGTAACAATGTTCTCAAATATATATATATATATAAAACATATAAGAAAATGTTTTAAAATATGTACAAAAAATGTGACAAAAATGTTCTCAAGCACTGCTTACCCAAGTTGTTAATCAGAATATACACTAAGCAATATGAAGAATCTCTTTTCTAATGTATATGGTACTTGTCATAGTGAACTGGGTATAAAAACTCTGCCCATTTTCAGAATGACAGAGCACTACATACTTTCACTTTAAATGCCCAAAGTGATTTGCTGTTTCTCAATAAAACTCTTTGTGCTTAAAATGCAAAAAATCAAACTTTTCTTCAGATATTTTTGAAATTCAGATGAGATAGAATCAAGGTTGTAGTTTGACTCTCATGGACATGTTTTAATTTTGTTCAGCTTCAACTTGAACTTATATGTTAGCCAACGACAAGTTTTTCCACAGTCATGCCCTGTCCTGGTTTCAGCTGTTACTATTGAGTGTTTCCATTGTTCTTCCCACAGATACAGTCACTTTTATTTCAGTGTATTCCATTTGGAAAAGAGCAAGTGTTTGTTGAAAAAAGGTGCTTGCTATAAGTAAGTTATTCGTCTTTCAAAATTCTATCATGTGATCCCTGTCTTAATTTTATCATCAAAGCCATATTTTCCCAACTACTCTTCCTTCCATTTTGTTTCCACAAGAATTTCAAGAACATTTCAACAACAGAATTTGACGCAATGACGGAAGGCCTGTTGAACTGTAGGATTACTTCAAGAAAATCCTATGAGGAAAAACCAAAAATACTCTAAGCCAAATTCACTGCCATGGTGCCGATGCCTACTGATAGTGACACTATAGGACAGGGTAGAACTGCCCTTGTAAGATTTGGAAACTGTAACTCCTAACAGGAGTGGAAAGCCCTGCCTTTCTTCCATGGAGTGTGTACTGGGGTATTAGTGTCAACATGGCACCTGTAAGGAGATATGGGTGGAGTTCAGCCTGCCAATCAGGTTTGATGATCTCCTTTGGGAGTGTGACCAAGTGTGCCCTCTCAGTCTCTCTCTCTTCACTCCCTGTTGAAAAGCCATGCAGAGACCTGCACAAGCCCTGTGAAAGGGCCAGCACCATTGGATCCACACCACTGCGCACCCACCGACTGGTCTGTGATCTTCCTGCATTCTGCTTCAATTGCCTGTAGCTGTGTGAGTCTGAAGAGGGATTTATGGACTCATATCAGACTTATAGACTTGATCTGGACTAGGCTGGGATGTTTGTTTGATATGTAATTACTTCTTGAATATTGCCCATGTATGGCATTGCAATGAATTATTAAACCTGAAATATAGATTGCTAAGGGAAGGACTGGTGGTGCCTGAAAAGGGTAACAGGAATTGTATTTAGAAGCAAGTCAGACTTTTATATCATTCCAGTGCTGCATAGGTAGTTCTGTCAGCATTTAAAGTGA
>NW_022103903.1:6079490-6120143 GCF_000313985.2 Echinops telfairi
TATATATATTCAAAACTGTTTGCAAAAACATCTATCAATTACTTGTACTGTACTAATTAGATAATTACTATTTAACACTGACCTATCATATTTTCATTAATCACCTACTCATTCTTGTAATATTAATATATTATGGAAATTTAAAATGCGAGTTTCTTAAATAGCCAGTTTATAAGTACTTAAGGCTAAGAAAAGCAGCATAACTACTCTGTTTTGTGTAATACTCTCAAAGGATGAATTTTTTCCCCCATTACTTACTTGCAGGATAAAATTTTTATTTCTTCAAACTCTACTCCTCTTTTAATGAACATGTAATGTGTTTTCCTTACTTGTTACCAAGTGTACACACACTTACATTCACACATTTCCCTGGCTTTCCCAACTTAACATCCTGGATAGGCTGAATAAAATTTAGTGGTCAATACTTCATTTTTAATTCAGTGAGAATTTATTACTTTGGTTTATCTTTCAGTGGCACATTATTTTGGCCAAAAATCAGGTCATCCCAGAAGATTTTTCCTGTCTTTAAAAAAGTATATATGTTTTTGGTATCACTTTGATTAAGAACAATGGCTTATCTAACATAAAATTCAAGTTTCGGTAAAACTTTGGAGCCAATTTTAATCAAACACATCTTGCATTCTAATAACCCTCTAATATCTAATTTTTGTTGTATAAATAATGAAAGAAAATGCATAAGGATATACAGTTCATTTTAAAATGCTCACATATGTGAAATTATCTATAGTTTTCTGCCTCTGTAGGTTTAACTTTCTGTTAACTTACAAATGTTTATTTAAACAAATGCATGTATAGCAAAATGTTTATATATACACATCTTCATAGATGTATATATGCAATATAATATATATCTTTGTTGATATTTTTGATTAAACATATATTATTACTAAGTCCTGCAAGCATATTTGTACTTAACAAAACCTCTGAAATTACAGTAATTAAAATCTTAGGTTAATGAACATATTTGTATTTTCATTAGAATAGCAAGAGATGAAATTTAAAATACTTTAAAAATGCAAAGTCCACAGATCAAACTTTGTCTTTCTTAACATGTACAGCTTGCTTTGTAATATAAAAGATAGCATATAGAATATATTTTTCATGCAAATACTACTATTATTAGCTTCCATGGTATATTCAACATTGTTCCCCAACACTGAAATTCAGTCAATTCATCTTCCATCTGAAGTATTTATTGCACAGTTCATAAAAAGACTGAAAGTGAAAGAGATTTTTTTAAATATCTGGTGGAGCTGTTGGTCTGCTCGTCACAAACTTGAGGCTCAAACCTACCTGGGGTTCAGAGGGAGAGAGATGGGCTCAAGCATAGGAAAAACTTTTAGGATGGTGAACAATCTGGCAGTTTTTTTTTGTTCTGTTATGCATAAAGTCATTATTTATGGGAACTTACTTGATAGGCCTCAACAACAACAATAAAGGATAGACTTGAGAAGGATGGGGATTTCAGAACACTAAGTTCTTCTTACGTGTAACCAGTGCATGGATCAAGAGACACTTTTGCAAACAGAATAAGAGCTTACTGCATGGTTTAAAATGAGAAAGGTGTGTATCAGGTTTATATCCTCCCATCGTACTTATTCATTCCGTGTGCTGGGCAAATAATCAGAGAAGCTGGATTATATGATGAAGAACTTGGTATCCAGATTGGAGGAGGGGTTATTAACAACCTGAGATATGCAGATGACACCTTGATTACTGAAAAAGAGAAGGACTTGAAGCATTTGTTGATTAAGACCAAGCCCCCCCCCCCCAAGAGTGTTATTGGCACATAATTTACATACCATACCATTGAATAGTTCAATAGTTCAATCATATCAAGGGGAATTGTACAATCACTGCCACATCAATCTTAGAACATCTTCCGACGCCCATCCCCACCCTCCGGTTAAATAGTCTTTCAAATGAACAATGCAGTCACAATCATTTATAGTGCTCCCTATTCCCATCTTGTCTTCATCATTTACTCCCTACGTCCCCCTTCCCTCCTTCCACTGCATCAACTATCGAAGCATTCAGTATGGGTTAAAACTCAATGTAAAGAAAATCAATATACTCACAAGCAGACCAAAAGGTAACTTAGTGATAAATGGAGAAAAGGTTGAAGTTGTCATGGATTTCACCTTGCCTGGATCCACAATCAATATTCATGGAAGCATCAGTCAAGAAGTAGAACACCCCATTGCATGAGGTCAATCTGCTGAAGAAGTCTTCCTTAATGTACTGAAAAAGCAAGGATGTTACTTTGAAGACTAAGGCATGTGTCACACAAGCCAGGATATTTTCAGTCACCTCATATGCATAGGAATGTTGGACATTGAACAAGGCAGAAAAACCAATGCATTTGAACTGTGATATTGGTGAAGAATACTGAAAGTCACATGGGCTACAAAAAGAACAAATAGATATGTCTTGGCAAGACTATTGCCAGAATGTTCTTAACTGAAAGAATGGTGAGACTTCATCTTTGGACATGTTATGGAGGACAGACCAGTCCTTGGGGTAAGACATCATGCTTGGTGAAGTAGACAGGCAAGAAAAAGAGGAAGACCTTCCAGGAGCCAGTGGCTACAGCAACAGCTCAAACATCACAACAATTGTGAGGGTGGAGCAAGGCCAGGCAGTGTTTTCTTCTGCTATATATAGGTTTGAAATGAGTTGGAATCAACTGAGTAGCACTTAATAACATGAACAAAATTTATGGAGATAAAGGAAGTTTCAGAGCCCTTGTGGTGTACTGGTTACATGATCTGAATGTTCAGCCATCCAAAACCACTAGCAGCTCCATGGGAGTGACCGTCTACTTCAGTAAACAATTACAGTCCAGAAACTCACAAGGGTCACTATGAGTCTGCATTGACTCAAAGCAGTGAAGTTTTGTTTTTGTTTTTTAAGGAAGTATCAAGAGAGGACGACAGGAGCATTCAGTAATTGTACCAAAAAGAAGTGATTGACCTTCAACCATTTTAAGAGGTAGTATATGATCAAAGCTCATGCTACAGAAGAAAGAAGTCCATGCTACAATGACTGCATTAGTTAAAAACAAGCAGCCATCTAAGTGAAGCATCAACTAAGACCACATGGAAGCTGCACACCAAACTGTGTGATTCAGGGATGGTAATTAGTAAAAATAAAAATCAAAAGGAGGGAATAGTATCAGAACTTAAATTGTGAATACTCTGTTTGCAGAAGGCTGTGGATGGCAGTGAAAGCCCCAAATCCATTTGAAGATATGTTAGTCTTGGTAGACCAGAGAAACAAATCCAGGGAGACTCACATATGTATAGGAAAGAACTTTATATCAAAGAGAAATTGTATATTAAGTAAACATCCCAGGCCATGCCAGATAAAGTCCATAAATCTGATATTAGCCCATTTGTCCAATGTCAGTCTATCAATTCCTCTTCAGACTCACACAGCACATTTAATGATGCTGTATGCAGGAAGATCACAGGCCAGTGGGTGGAAAGTCTTGTGGATCCACTGTTAGTGGAAGCATCTCAGCACTGGTGTGGGTCTTCACAGGGCACATCCAGCTCCAGGGCTCTGGCTCCCTCAGCATAGTGCCATGTGGCTTGTCAACAGGAATGTATAGCTGAGCAATCATGTGTCCCACCTCTAGAGAGGAAGAGAGGAGATCCCAGAATCATCAGGAGAAGACCATGCACAGACAGAAGCGTCACTAGCTATGACCTGATTGAGTTGACAGGAGATGATGTAACTGCCACAGAAGAGTACTAACAAAGATGATGTCTTCAGCTAATCACCTCTGACCATAATCCAGGAATGTGAATAGCCTTACTGTCAGACAGAGAGTATTACAAAGTTGATTATGGCAGATGTAGTTAAATTAAAGGGCAATACCTTATATTTTTATCTTCTTTTTGACCCATTTTAAAGCTGCTTCAGTGTTTTTGTTTGATTGTTTGTTTTTTTAAGTGAAAGGGAAATACACTTGGATTAAGACCCTGGTGAATCCCTTCTGTCCCTGGAACAGGGATGTGAACTGTCTTATTAATATAAAGCATTGAAAAGTGGATGCTGCAGATGCAGTTAGATTAAAATTTAGCACCCTGTATTTCCAGTTCCTGTCTGTACCAGTGTACATCCTCTGGTCTAGCCAGACTTGCAAGGTAGAATTCATATCATGATAGTGGGAGCGGGGAGGAAACATTTAGGAACTAGGGTAAAGTTGTAATTTTCATCATTGTTACATCCCACCCTGACTGGCTCATCTCCTCCCTGAGAACCCTCTGCAAGGGGATCGATCTCAAGTGGCCTACTAATGGGCTTTGGGTCTCCACTCCGCACTCCCCTCATCATTCACTATGGTAAGATTTTTTTGTTCTGATGATGCCTTATACCTGATCCCTTCGACACCTGGTGATTGCATAGGCTGGTGTGCTTCTTCCATGTGGACTTTGTTGCTTCTGAGCTTGATGGCCGCTTGATTACCTTCAAGCCTTTAAGACCCCATACACTATACTTTTTGACAGCTGGGCACCATCAGCTTTCTTCGCCACATTTGCTTATGCACCCATAGGGAATCCAGGGCGGATGGACCAGTGGTGTGAGTGGTGATACAGGGAGGGTAGAGGGAGAGTGGGTAGGAAAGAGGGAACCGATTGCAAGGAAATATATGTGATCTCCTCCCTGGGGGACGGACAACCGAAAAGTGGGTGAAGGGAGACGTTGGACAGGGCAAGAGATGACAAAATAACAATTTATAAATTATCGAGGGCTCATGAGGGAGGGGGGCACAGGGAGGGAAGGGAAAAATGAGGACCTAATGCTGGGGGCTTAAGTGGAGAGGAAATGTTTTGAGAATGATGAGGGCAATGAATGTACAAATGTGCTTTACACAATTGATGTGTGTTGGATTGTGATAAGAGTTGTATGAGCCCCTAATAAAATGACAAAAAAAAAGAAAAATGTTGACAATATTGAAGCTGAGTGATAAGTACACGGGGGTTCATTACACTATTCTTTCACTTTTGTGGATGTTGAAAATTTTTTCGATGATAAAAAATTAGAATTGTTTCTTAAAGTCAGAAAAAGACCAAGAAGCTCTCATAGATTAGAGAAGACTAAGGAGACCTGATGACTAAGTGCAATGTGATATCCTAGATTGTATCCTGGAAGAGAAAAGAAGAAAACCCAAATAAAGACTGCAGTTTAGTTAAAAGTAATTTACCTATGTTAATTTCTTAGTTTTGATAAATTTATCATGGTTCTAAAATATGTTAACATTAGAGGAAAGTGGATGAAGCCTTTATGGGAATTCTCTGTATTATATATGCAACTCTCCTTATATATCTGAAATAATTTTAAAACAAATTGTAAAAAATATGGAAATATTACATGTTCTATGCCTGTTTCTGTATTTTAAGATAAGTTTTTTAAAGTAAAGGTATACCTTCACAGAAAATATTTATTCTTCTATTATTGAGTTATAGGCTTTTAATAATTCCTGAAAGATGAATAAATTGGCATACTTATACTACAAAAAAATAAAATAAAATAAAATTTAGCACCGTATAATTTGATCTCCATTATCATTCATTTAAATTTGTTCTAGCGTTTAATACTTTCAGCTTTCTTTCAGATTGAAGTTTTTATTTATTTGAATTTGTTATTCTTAATGGTGTTTGCTTGTTTGTTTCTTTTTTAATGCTTTTCTGTATATAAAGTACAGGATAGGTAAATATATAGAAACACTGCATTAATGATACCTTGGGACTATTGTAGAGGAGGTTGGGGGAAATGTGGTGCTAATAACAGTGAGTACAATATGAAGAAAATATTCTAAATCTAATTGTGGTGATGATTGGTTCCTGAAACTCTGCCCCATCCAAAAGGAGAGCTCTAAAGAGGGTAACTCTTTCCCAGGAATATTATTAGCATGTTCCAACATGAACCTATATTATCTTTTGATACTATATCAGATACTATTCTGCTATTCATAAGATTTTCACAGGTCAATTATTTTAAATGCAGATCACCAGGGCTTGCTTTCAGTCTGCCCTATTCAGGAAGCTCACTGAAATCTACACACCATGTGTTAACAGGTTTCTGAAATAAAAATGGCATATGTTGGAGCATCACATAAACATGCAGACCACCAGCAATGGGCAAACTGACAGATGAGTGGTTGTTATTTATCACGTTCCTTGTAATTTTGATGAAATAACTTAGCAGTGATAGTACATTTGTTGTAGATTATTTATATAATAATCTAGTATGGTTGTTAGGCTGGGTTCTCTAGAGAATCAAAACCCGTGACATACACATATACGTATAGACATGTATGTATATATCTATGTATACCGACATGTATATAAACATATATATTTATATCTATGTAGAGAAAGAGGAAGAAAAATTTATATTAAGAAGATGACACAAAATTGTACAAGCATGTAAGCCGACTGCAGTTTAAGTCAGTAGCCAGAAGTTGAGCTTAAATTACACATGAAATTTGGGGTCTCGTTTGTACTCAAAACACCACAAAAACTAATTTCATTGCTTTATGTTGTTATCTGAATTACGCACTTTTCGTGGCTGGACACTGTTTGCACAAACAGTGGGCGTTGACTCTTAGGGAAATTTTATAACATTGTTCACTGAGAATGTGAGTCACAGATTTTCCAGAATAATATATATCTTAATACAGCATATAGGGCATTGATGTAGCAAGACCATGTTCATCTGCCTACCAATAGTTCAGCAATCTTGGTACAGCTACCTTCTGCATCCACAGAAATCAAGAATTTTCAGTTTTAAGTCCTCAGGTTCCAAGTGTGTCTGAGGTAGAGTCAGTTTCTCCCAGTGTATATTCTGCGAGGATGCTTACTGATGCATCCTCTGGAGCGCTCTGTGTACCTGGACGGTCCAGGTTTTCATGCTGCAGCATTCCATGGCAACTGGCCTGCGTCCCCTGGATTCACCCAGAAGCCTGGGAAAGTGTGGCCCATTGGTGTATACCACTAGGGACACTCCAAACCTCCGGTTCCCCAAAGCATTTTAGGTCATTATTACCCCAACCTGGTGGTCCTCCCCACTTTTCCTACCAACATTCATGCAGTGTGCTCCTCCAAACATGAGTGCTCCCTTTCCCCTCTCCTGACTTAACTCTTCCACCAGTGTCCCTCATCCCTCTGATAGAGCTCTCTACCTGTCTGGGGGACTCATCATAGCTCATGTGTAAACCAATTGTTTTAGTCACGGTTTCTTCTTACTTTTTTCCTTCTTTTTTAACCATTTTATTTGGGACTCTTAAAGTTCTTATACTAATCCATACATCAATTGTATCAAGCCCATTTGTACATATATTTCCATCATCATTTTCAAAATATTTTCTTTCTACTTGAGCCCTTGGTATCAGCTCCTCATTATCCCCCACTCACCTTCCCCCCTTATGAATCCTTGATAATTTGTAAATTATTATTTTCATATCTTACACCGACCGCTGTCTCCCTTCACCCACGTTTCTGTTGTTCATCCCCCTTGGTGGGTGTGGGGAGGGCAGTTATATGCTGATCATTCCCCTTTCTCCCCCACCTTCCACTACCCTCATGGTATCAGTACTTCCATTATTTTTTCCTGAGGGTTTATCTGTCCTGGATCCCATGTGTCGAGAGCTCTTATCTGTACCAGTGTACATGCTCCAGTCTTGCTGGATTTGTAAGGTAGAAGTGGGGGACAGGAAGCTTTAAAGAACCAGAGAAATGTGGTATGTTTCATCCGTGCTATATTGTACCCTGGATGACTCATCCCTTCCTTGTGACCCTTGTGTGAGGGGATGTCCAATTGTCTACAGATGGGCTTTGGGTCTCCACTCCTTCCCCCTCTCACCATCCCCCTCATTCACATCAATATGATTGTTTGTTCTGGGTTTTCTGATGCCTGATACATGATCCCATCAACACCTCATGATCACAGAGGCTGGTGAACTTCTTCCATGTGGGATGTGATGCTTCCTAGCAGCCATTTGTTTATCATAAAGCCTTTAAGACCTCTTGATAACTTGGCTCCATCAGCTTTCTTCACCACATTTGTTTATGCACCCATTTTGTCTTCAGTGATTGTATCAGGGAAGGTAAGCATCACAGAATGCCAAGTTATTAGAAAAGAGTATTCTTGCATTGCAGGAGTACTTGAGTAGTTGTCAAATGTCTGTATGCTACTTTAATATTTAACATATAATATATGAACATAGATCTATATCCCTAACATTATATATAAATATATTTCCATATATAGAGAGAGATATATACATATATGCCAGTATGTAGACCTCTATAAATGTCCTTTGCCTCCTACTTCTTTCCTCTATTTCCTTTTACTTTCCTCTTGTCCCATTATCATGTTCAACCTTCATTCGACTTTCAGAAATTCCTCTCAGCTACATTGCACTTGATCAAGCCCCACCAGGCATTCTACGCCCTCCTTGCCATTGGTATTAGATCTCTTGTTTCCCCTTGTCCCTGAGTCTGTTGGCTCCTCCCTTCCTTTCCCCCATTTCCCCCTGTCCCATGTCCTCCAGAGCCATCAGTTTTGTTGTTTTCTCCTCGGGAGTATTTATCCTGCCTATCTTATATAGATAGACATGAAAAAAACCAAACAACAAAAAGAAAAGAAAAGCCTATAAATACTTCCAGGTTTGTCTGTTGATCTTTATGAATGTTTTCAGATTGATTCTCATGTGGTGCCAAGCCCTGCCCCCAAAGTCTAATTTTCAGTGTCCTTGGGGATTTCATTGCGTTTCTCCCCTTGCTGCTCTGTTTCACTCCCTTTGTATTTCACCCCCAGCCCCTGATGTAGTGGGGTTAGACTGGGCACAATTCCCACACTGTCTCCAGTGTTGCCCCCGTAGTGCTATGGGTCAGGGAGGAGACACAGTGCCTTGTGGTGGGGTTGATCCTATGGTCCTTTCTGTGAATTGACTGCTTTGAGCAGGAATATGGTCTTTGGGGTTTGATGGGCCAAGATGTGGTTCTCTCTCTCTCTCTTGCTCTCTCTCTCTCTCTCTCTCCTTTCATCTTAGTTTGCTCCCATGTGTTCTGAGCAGACCCATCCCTCTCCCCAAGCTGTCGCTTCAGTGCTGTCCTCTGTTGTGCATTCTTCAGGGGAGGGGGTCCATGTAGCTGGGATTGGAGCCAGCCCTGTAGATGTCTCTGTTGGTTCGCTGCTTCATGCCAGTATGTGGCTTTCAAGTCAGTGTGCCAGGTTGAGGTCTGGTCTCTCTGGCCCTTTCCTGTGGAGATATAAACAATACCCTCCCCTTGGGTGGGTTACTTCCCGACTCCCCTGGTATCCATGTCTTTTTTCCTCTTCTTTTTCTTTTCCCTCCATTTTAACTGGCTGCCATATGTGTCCCTGGATTGGGTGTGACTCCTGCCAGATGCCTGGGCCTTGCCCTGGAATGTGTACCTACAGTAGCTTCCCCCCTACGGCCCTTTTGATTTTAAGCTTACCTCAGTGGACTCATGTTGTACTTGTCCTTTTGTGCTTGGATTACTTTGCTTTTGCTAAGCCATTTTTTTTAATAAAACATTACATTGGGGGCTCTTACAGCTCTTATAACAATCCATACATCAGTTGTATCAAACATATTTGTACATATGTTGCCATTATCATTTTCAAAACATTTTTCATCCCTCCCCCACCTTCCCTCCCTTATGAATCGTTGATGATTTATAAATTATTATGTTCATATCTTACACCAACCACTCCTTCTAGTAACAGAATAACTTGTAAGCTTGCAATTAATGTAAAAACTAAGATTCTTCATTGTTATTGACAACCATCAGTAACTAGTATAAAATCAAAAAACATAAAACAAGCTCCATGATTCTGGAAAGGGAACACAAAACTATAAATTTGCGATCCATCAAAGTGCCCAGAACAAATTAGAAGAAAATGATCATTGAAGCAGAAGATTTGGGATTGCTGAAATGGCATGAGGGCATATCTGACCTCCTCTGTGTCTTGAAGGGAGAAGGAGAATTTGATTTCCACACCAGCCCAAGACCTGTTTCCACAAGGCAGAAGCCAGAGAGGCCTCCACTCTTCATCCTCCTTTACCCTATTTGGGCACCAACCCTTCCCACAGCACTCTTTTCTGTTGGATTCAATGATCTGTTAAATGACCACACACACACACACACACACACACACACACACACACACACAGAGAGAAAATGTTTACATCTATAGGATTTATTGTGAAGTCAATAGGTTCCAACAGCTATGATGGGAAACATTAAGGATACAGTTATTGGTCCATAGCAATCCCTCTCCTCAGTCAGCAGACAACTCCTTCTCTTGTCCTCAGCTTTTAGGCAAATGGTCCGAAAACCTCCAGCTCCATGGGCCAAGAAGTCCACTCCCTACATTGCCTCATCATCTCATAGATTCTATGGGACTTTTTGTTCTTTCTCCATGTGTCTCCTTTACCCTGTCCTATAGTCCACTTTGGGCAGAATCTAATGCCGAGGGTCCCAGCCTACTATTTTCCACAGAGATTTCCCATGTGCTCTGCTGGTGTCTCTTCCTTGATGATCCTGGGAATTATCTCTGTTCCAGTTTTGGAGGTGTTCCCTTATACACATGAGAACGCAAGTAAAATGGACCAGTCCCCTCTGTTAGTGTTAATATACCCTATCTGCACAGTCCTGCTTGATCCTTCTGTGGGAATAACAGAAGGATCACTCCCACACAGAGACTCATATTGACAAAATGAAGAAAGCACTAAAGCAAGGAGAAGGGGTATCTTAAAAAGTAATAATGTACAGAACAAAAATAAAATTCTGAAAACTAGAGTATTAACAGACATGGGTTGCTAGAATGTTGTGACAAAGCTAGGTTGGAAAGTAGTTGTGTGAAGGGAATTCTTCTCTTAAGCCTCCTCAGAGGCAAACTTTTACATGATTTGTTGGCAGATATGCAGTTCCTATGAGAAGTACAATGAATACATCTCTTCCCTTGACCTTGAATAAGGGAGCATTTTTCTAAAGGTGACACATGTGACAAATACTGGTCTTTGAAGTGGTAGTTTTCCTTTTAAAATAGACAGAGGGATTGGCTTTAATTAAGGATCTCATATTTTTCCAGGAATGCTAGAGAAATTAACAAGGGTTCAGAGGTGACTATTTTCCATTTTAAAAGCAGATTTGATGATACATAATTCTGAGATTAAATACCGAGGCTAATTTCAGATTCAAAAGCCAGTGCTCCAGGGATGAGTAGTGATTCAAATAAATTTAGTCTTGGGATTTTTTTTCTTTTCTTTTTTGTTAAAAGTATTTTGTGTCTTTTTCTAGAACACTATGCACACGTAATATCAGTAACTCTGTAAATCTCCTTTCACTTAGACTGAAAGTTTGAATTTAAGCCATGTTCTCTGAGGTAAGGGGTCAAAGGTTTTATCTGCTAAGCCACCAAACCCCTCATTTCAGGTGTTTCTGAGTCTGGGTATTTCTTTTTGACAGAAGACACTCATGAGGAATTATGCACTGTGCCTGAGGGTAAAGAAGTACAAGAAAGAAAGCCTTATTAAGAGTACATGTGCTGCAGCCAGACAGATTTTGACCTTCACAATGACACAAAGGCAAAGATGAATGCAAAAGAGCTTCACTGCTGTTAAACATTGTAACATGACCGCCTTCGCTCACTAGATACAATGTACCAGGACAGGGAGAATGAACACAAGTGTAGCATTGAACCCAGACAAATACAGAGAAACTCATAAATAGAAGTATGAAGTGGTTAGCAATCCTGTTTGATATTTTTTGTCTTTGATAAAGGATGAAATTGTCAAGTAAGTTGGTTTTTGCATTCTGAAAATGAGAATTGCATTGTTAGTCCCTAAATAAGAAACTAGCAGAGACATTACATTTTAGGTTATTTTTTTAAAAGTATATTATTATTAGAAAATAAGTAGACGAAAAAATATTTTAAAAAAGCAAACTGAAAGTATATGATCCTATAAATGCCATGTTTTGTAAATAGGATTGGGGAGTAGTAATATACTAAAATGATTTCAGTGTTAAAATTAAAGGAAAAATATTGTCACATAACTTATTTTCACTTCTTACTAATGAGGTGCATTGTACCCCTATTTCTTAATTAGTTGGAAGTTGTCTTCTTTTTCTGTGTATTTCTGAGCACTGTGTCCAAAATTCCTATGCATTCATGTAATTCAATAGTTTTGCTTCTCCTTTCAAATGCCAGAGTAGAGATAGCACTGGAATGCCATTATAACCACTCATGTTGTCACGTAATCCTCATCATAATCATCCAATTGCAATTACGAGTGGCAATGTGTAGTAGCCTTGGTGGTGCAGCAGTTAAGTGATTATCTGCAAACTGGAAGGTTCACAGTTCAAACCCACCAAACACTCCATGTTCTAAAGACGCTGTAGTCTGCTTCCATAAAAAGATCACAATCTTGGTAACTCTATGGGGCAGTTCTGCTTTGTCCTACAGAGTTGCTATCAGTCAGTATCAATTGCAAACAGTAGATATGGATATCAGATTCTAAAACATCTTCATTTTGAAGAAGAAATACCAATGAGACCAAAGCTACCAATGGAAGTGAAATTATTCCTGAATATTTCCAGTATTTAACTCCTTGTTGACAGTTACTGTCAAGTGGTCTGACCTCCTGGTGACTGTGTTAGTCTGGTTTGGCTAGAGAAACACATCCAGAGGCACTCAAACATGTCTAAGAAAGAACTTTATATCAGAGAGTAATTGTACATTAAGAAAACATCCCAACCCGGTCCAGATCAAGTCCCTAAATCTGATATTAGACCCTATGTCTGATACCGATCTATAAATTCCTCTTCAGACTCATGAAACCCATGCAATGATGTTAAATGCAGGAAGATCATAGGCCAACGTGTGGAAATTCTTGTGGATGCAGTGGAAGTATAAGCTTCTCAGCACTTGTGTGGGTCTCCACATGGCTCCTCTAGCTCCAAGGCTGTAGCATAGCTCCATATGTCTTGTCATCAGGAATTCCAGAAATTCAAAGCAGAGTCTGTGTCTGTCCCACCTCCAGAGATCTATTTATCTCCTTAGTGACTCCAAATAGGTCATCAAGCAGCGACCTGATTGACAGGCTAAAGTCCCCCTTTCACTCTTGTCTCAAGTTGGCACCAGATGATCTATAACTACCACAGTGGCATTATGTGTAAAAGGTAAAAATGTTCCTGAGCAGTGTACCATTTTCAGGATTACTAATAGATGACCCCATTCTTTTGACTGGGTCAATCAACCTCTTTAGAAGTTTACTTCATTTTCATTAGTAAACTTTTCTTTAGCAAACATGATTTTTATTTTCATGACTAATTTTAACAACCTATTTGCTGCCTGATGACCATTTTAGTTTTAAAAAGATATAGTGAAAGTAGTTTATAATTTAATACAGTTCATACTTAAATTAGAACAATAAAAGAGGTACATAAAGTCAGATTATATTCCAAGAAAGAGTTTTAAAATACTAATGAAGAAATATTGACGGATACCTGACCACAAAAACAGTAGAACTGCTATTTCAGATGGTTCCATATTGCTTCTTCATTTGGTACCCTCACGTGTAACGTTATCTGCTCATCACCAGCTGTGTGACTTATCCTTAACCATCCTTATCCTGTTGGAGTAGGGTCCTATTCTCTTAGACATAGGTCAATTAGACCATAGTCATTGTGTTTGATATATTAGAAAGAGGAGACTTCTCTTCTCTGAATGTACACTTTCAGGAACTGCATAATCCACTAATGTTATCTCCTGGGAACTTGGGGTGCAACACAAAGCTGAAGTGAATGCCAGTGTGCACCCTCTAGTTGTTTGGCACTTTTTCTTTAAATATTATATGCTTGTTTACTAAAGTAACAGACACAAGAGAATTAAAAGGTCATATTTCAACAAAAGTATAATGAGTTTTATGAAAGAAATATAAATATCACAAGAATAGGTCCATCTACTTTTTTACACCTATGGACAGAATGAACAGTACTATGAGCATTTAGAATATCCTGTTGTGCAGATGAATGTTTAAAAAGAATAAGGAATGTAAACGTGCCATCCACCCTGATTATAAGTGCCCTTTTAGCAATTGCTTCACAGAACTCAACAAAAAATGAGGTATTAGCTCTGCCAACCAGTGCAGATTGGCTGAATCCCACCACTGCTATACATTCTTGCTTGTAAGCAATCAATATTCTGTACTTCTGTTGATACTTATTTGTCTCTATTGGGGGTAACTCTACAGAAGATTAAGTATTCTTTGTCAACACCACAGCTTGAACACAATGACTTTTTACATATTAATGCACGTATAGCATATTATAATTTTGTTATAGCACAAAAACTATTAATTTCAATCTTCAAAAGAAATCTAATCTTTCCATCAAAATACATTCTCTAATGCCTAGCATATGTTTATTTTTTAAAAAGAAAGCATTATTGAGAGTAATGAAGTTATAAAATTGAAGAAGACTAAAGACTTAGATATATATTGTATATGAATCTGATATTTGAATCTCTCTCACCTTGCAAAAAATGACTTAAGTGCCACAGTGACCTCTAACAGTTACACAAAGGTCAAGGAGAACCAAATTTCACAGCAGGCCAAGGCATATTCCCACATAGCAGAGATCCAACAGGATGTTCCGTGGCATACTACTTGTCTACTGGGCTCAATTCGCTCCTGCAAAGGCAGCCACAGAATTCACACACAGTACTCATGATTACTGGGATTTATTAAGAAATAAATAAATCTTCTGCTACAAATCAGGATAAAAAACATTCAGGCAATGGTTATTTTGTTCTCAGTTCCTCTTCTCAGTCATGTTTGCAGCCATGTCTCTCTCTCTTGTCCTTAAATTGATATTATGGACCCTTGGCCTCTCCCGTCCTCTGGTAAATTTTATAAAACTCTTTTTGCACTGGAAAAAAAATGCCCAAAGTTCACCCCACTCTGCAAGCCAGTCTACTACCCGAGGGCACTCAGCTGTATTTTTTCTGTGGGTCATGAAGTCTGCCACTGTGTCTCATGGTCTTCAATAACTTCTCTGCTTTGTCTCAGGGTCTCAATACTGTTCCTCTCCCATTCCTCTACTGCCTTTCCAAGCAGGGATCTCAACAAGCTAACTACTAAAGCTAACATTGTATGCAGTGAAGGCAATTCTGACTCATAGCAACACTATAAGACAGAATAGAACTGACTGGGTATTCAAAGCTGTAATATTTATAAACTAGAGCCTCCATGATGCTTTCTGGTAAGCATTGGGCTGTGTGTTAGACAGGGTTCTCTAGAGAGATAAAACCAAATTCTTGATAATATAATATATTTATTTATAAAGGTAATTAATATATAACAAGAAATGAAATGTTAAATCATAAAGATAATTAGATATATAACGAGAAATGAAATGTTAAATCATATACAGATAAATATACAATCTTAAATCATATACAGATAACTATACAATCATATACAGATAAATATACAAGAAATAAACAGTTAAATTAGAAGCACTATAAACGGCTTAGTGCAACTCACGGCCGTGAGAGAAAGTTGAGAGACTAGCAGTCCTTCCAGTCTCTATCTGATGCCAGATTTTCCTCTATTTGTAGAGAGAGCTGGGTTATGTCAGCACAGCAGCCAATCACAAAGCAGGTCACCAATTGCCAGTTCCCAGCTCCAGAGAAGTCTTAAAGGGACCTTAACTTACAGCAACACAGTCCACAGGCTAGGCGTCCCACAGGCTCTGTAGCCTTTAAATTAAAGCACAGAACAAGCAAGGCAGCCGCACACTGGTCCGATGATCACAGAGCGAGAGACAAGAAAGGCAAGGCTCACCAAGCCATCCATCTCTCCGCCCCTCAGTCAATCCCACCTGCGTTTATCAGCCAGGCTGGCACAATAAACTGTCTCAGGCTGCTATTTGTGAATGGGGAGTTTAAACTGCTGACTTTTGTGGTAACAGTTAAACGTTTAAGTACAAACTGAAACCCACTATGATAATTAAAGTTTAGGTGAAAGTAGAAGTGGAGCCCAGCCTATCAATCAGGTTGCAGCCTGCTGACACCTCCTTGAGGATGTGGCCTTTTTCAAAAAGAGAGACTCAAAACAGAGTCAAATTCCTTCTTGTCCCTTGCTTACTGCTAGACATAGATCCAACAGTTGGTTGTTTAGCTCCTGTTGTGCTGCCTTCCAATCCCAGGAGCCATCAGTAGGTTGCTGGATTCAGTTGGCAGACTTTGAATTCACCAGTCTGTGACACTCCTGCTCTGTCATTCTACTTGCTGATCCTCAGTTTCTACAGCTACATGAGTCAGAAGAAGCCTTAAGCTTACCTCTGACCTACAGATTTGAACCAGAATAGACAGCCTGCTTCTACAAAAGGTTAAGCCATCACTGGATACACATTTCTATATACATACACATACAAGCATCACAAGTTTTGCTCGCCTAGAGAATGCAGCTGATCATACCAATGTCACAGAGTTGACACTAACTCACAGCAGCCATGGGTAGGTTTCCCATGGCTTTGCGAATACTTAGAGTAGTGGACACTTCATCTGTCTTGCTTCCACAGAGCAATTGATGGATTAGAATTGCCAATCTTGAAGTTAACGGTCCAATGCTTACTTGACATATCCATTACCATTCCTTTTCCCTTACTCTACTTTTTGGAAGAATATCACTAGATACAGAGGGCATGAAGACAGGTAAGATCCACTGCTTGAGGGGGTGATGTTTAAAAAATTATTTGGAATTTTCCTAAAAGGTAGATTTTCTATAATTGTTTATAACCATAATCCCTTTCAATGAAAAAATACTAATCAGAAACCAGTCTTCAATTTGACATAATGCAAGACTTTTAAACAAGTTATTATTATTTATATTATTCTAACAGAGAAATATTGGTAACTAAATGCTGCTTGCTATCCTCAGCTACACTTTAACACCTTTTAAAAATATGGCTTCCAAAATCGGGTGCATATTGACAAAATATGATAATCAGAAATTATTTGGATATTTAAAATGAGCATAAATCTTTATGAGTTAATAAAGTAAATCACTGGAATAAAGCTTGAATAGCTTTTAGTATGTAATGTGAAAAAATAAACAATACACATTGTATTTCAATCAGATCATCTTAATATAATAAAGACTACAATCAAAGACAATATTCATAGAAGATAGTTATGTCCTCAGGGGTATGATTAATAAGACTCTCTACCATAACTTAACAAGGAGGTTTTGAAAGAGAGCCAAAGGTAGATTAAGAAAAAGCAACAACAAGAAAAAAAATAGATTCAGGAATGGGTTTGGGGCTTGCAATAAATTCTTGCCCCAATGTAAGAATAATTAGTTTTTACATCATGGCCCTGCTCAATATTCTCCCTTGGAAAGGGAACAGAAATTTTGGGTGCTAGAGAAAAATGTGGTTAAGAAATTAGATGGTGTCTGGATATTAGATAAAATAATACCTGGGGTCTTAAAGGCTTGTCCTCAAACATTAACCAACTAAGTGAGATGTCAACTAAGTCTACATGGAAGAAGCACATCAGTCACTGACGGATTGTAAATCATATAATCCAAAGTCAAAGGAGGGATTATTATCAGATTGTAAATCATATAATACAAAGTCAAAGGAGGGATATAATCAGGTATTATTATTGTGAGAATCTGGTTTTCAGATGCCTATGGATAACAGTGGGAGCCCAAAATACGTTTGTGGGAACTACATAAGAAATCTCCCTCTATCCATTATTGAGGGATGGGAGGAAAGCGGTTTCTAAACAAGTGTATTGGAGTGATGAGGCTAGAAGACCAAAGGAATAACCCAGACCTGAACAGTTCATACTTTGTCAGTTGATCCTCTCTCTGATACACACCTGACCTGACCTGGTTTTCAGTATTATCTGCTTTTTTGTGTTGTTCTGTTGTTCATATTAGGGTTTCTTTCAGAGGTGTCATGTGATTGTGGGTCACGCTCTTAAAGTTGTGTCATATGCTTTTTCTGTTTTTCAGTCTATGAAACCCAGGATTGATGAACATATAGAGACAGCAAGTAAAATAAGGATTTCAGGTTAGTGGTGTGTGTGTGTGTGCATGTGTGTGCGCGTGCATGTGTGTGTGTGTGTGTGTATAATGCAATGGGAGGGGGGGGGGGTAAAAGGAAGAAGGTGTCAAGGAGTCCAGGGATATAAAGAATGTTTGAAAAATGATTGTGGCAGCAATACTGCTTGATGCTATTGAGTTATGGAATGATATGATAATACATTAGCACTCAACTAATAATAAAAATTAAAGACTACCACCCTTTGGCTTTGGTTGACAGAGGCACAAATAATAATAGAGAAAGTAATATAATTTTATACCAGAAATTAACCTCAGTCCATCATCTAATTTAATAAATCCTTTTTCATATATGAGTCCATGTTTAACCTGAAATCACTGAAAGACTTGTAGTCTATTAGAAGTATCATTAAAAATACCCTTTTTATGTGTGTGATTCACAAACCAGTGTTTTATTATCACCCTCTATTTTACCGTGAAAATTCAAAGAAGTAATAAAACTTTACCAGAAGATAATGCTGAATTGCACATTTCTTTGTGTGCTGGTTTAAATGATCTCAATTTCTACATCCTTAGACTCTTTTCCAATCTGCATCCTTGAGTTTTGGAATGTATTTTGGGTGAGAGTAAAGTTACCTGAGATTTGCAATGCTGATTTGTAGCAGCAGCCTTGACTCAGGTGTTCTCATAGTTTAACTAGTTCACAGCCATTTGAAGAGGTGTCTGTCTTTGCAGGGTTTTGCTCTGTTTAGATATGGGGATGGCCTACAGTGCTGGCTGTGTGAAACCAGGGGTCTCAGAAGCACCATCCGTGGTTGACGGCAGACCGATCAAAGAACAATGACAGTGAAATAGAAATTTTCATTTCTGTAGAAATATAAATGTTCATATCCTTGACCCTGAATTTTCCCTTCCCTGATTCTTTTCCAATGTCTTATGTGCTAGTGACATTCTCCCCCCCCTGCCCCCCCCATTCTCTAACATCCCCATTCCAGACCTTAATTCTTACCATCCCCCCCACCCCTAACACCACCACCTTTGCATGAGATTTATAACACTTCTCAGGTTCTATGTTGTTTAATGCCTCCATTCTCATGGCTAACTTTTGATTGATACTTACTTTCCCTTGTTTTATTTTTGCTTACTTTTGATAGACTGCTAAGTGAAGGAAAAAAACTAGTTGTATTGAAATTTTTGCTTTTTAAATAAGGTCTAATACAAATCTATATCTATCTATGTATAACAACAGTAAAAAATAACCCAACCCAACCCAGTGCCATCAAGTGGACTCTGACTAAGCAACTATATAGGACAGAATACAACTGTCCCATAGGGTTTCCAAGGCTGTCAATCTTTACAAAGGAGATGATCTCATCTTTCCCCTGAGGAGTATCTGGTATATTTGAATAGTTGCACTCTTAGCTAGCAGTGTAATAGTTAACCAACTGCACCACCAGAAGCCCGTTGCCATATAGTAATTAAAAATAAAGAATGAAAGGGAAAAGTCATCGCTCTCAGAGAAAGATAGATCACTGGGAAAGAAGTTCAGCAAGGAGGCTACAGAGCTAACCACTACAATTATGTAACTGGACCTGACAGACATTTTTAGAGTTTTCCATCCAAATACAAAAAAATTTCACATTCTTTTCAAGTGTTCATGGCTCATTTTTGAAAATAGACCACATGCTGAGGCACAAGTCGAGCCTGAATAAAGTCAGACATACAGAGTTTACTCAGTTGTCCTTCTCAGATCACCATGCCATTAAGCTGAGATCAATAAAAGGACGACCAGTAAAACCAGGGCAAAAAAATTGAAGGATGAATAATGATATTCTGCAACAAGAATGGTTACTGGCCCAGATTAGAGAGGAATTTAGGAAGTTTCTAGAAACTAATGAGCATAAGAACACCACATATCAAAACCTCTGGGATACTGCAGAAGCAGTTATCTGAGGTATCCTGACAGCAGTAAGTATATATATGAAAAAGGAAGGGAGACTTCCCTCCAATAGTAAAAGAAAAGAAATAATAAAAATCTGGCAGAGTTAAATGAGTGGGAAGACAAGAGAATAATTCAAAAAATAATGCAGGAAAAAGATGGTTCTTTGAGGGGATCAATAGAATCAAAAGACTGCTAGCAAGCATAAGGGATGAAACAGGAAATCACAGTGGACCCCCAAAATATTTCTCCCTGTCATTCTTTATTTTTAATCACTGTACCGCAAAGGGGCCCTGGTGGTGCAGTTGGTTAACTATTAGACTGCTAACTAAGAGTGCAACTATTCAAATGTACCAGGCACTCCTCAGGGGAAAGATGAGATCAACTCCTTTGTAAAGATGGACAACCTTGGAAACCCTATGGGGCAGTTGTATTCTGTCCTACTTGGTTGCTTAGTCAGAGTTCACTTGATGGGTTGGGTTGGAATATTTTTTATTGTTGTTATACAGATAGATATAGATTTTTATTAGATCTTATTTTAAAAGCAGCAATGTATACACAATGTCTTTTTTTCAGAACCCTACTACAGTAAACCAAAAGCAAACACCACAAATGAAAGAGTACTTCATGCATGTGCATACGAACACTCAATACAGTAAAGATGTCAATCTTACCCAAGGCACTATATAAGTTTAATGCTATCCTGATTCAAGTACCAACAACCTTCTATAAAGAATTGGAAAAACTAACCACCAATATCATTTGGAGAGGGACGAAGCCCAGAATTAACAGAGAACTCCTCAAGAAGGAGAACAAAGCCATACGGCTCACGTTACCTGACTGTAACACCTACTACACACCCACAGTGGTCAAAACAGCTTGGTACTGGAATGACGACAGATACTCAGACCAATGGAAAAGAACAGAAAACCCAGAAATAAAACCATCAGTATATAGGAAACAGCACTAAACCTACAGGTTAGGGAGAGGGGTTAGCATATCATGCCCACACAGAAACAAACCAGGAAGGAAAAAGAGAAAGGGATGGTCTAGACCCCATATTTTCACACCAAGCCTTGGGGACAATGACCCTGCCTGGAGCTGCTAAAGCACAAAGAGGATTGTAGGGGCAACAACAACTCAATACATGTTGTCTCCTTATTGGAGCAAAAGCAGGACAGAGGACAATGTAAGGGACACACAGTGGAGTGTTAGTCTGGTCTGAAGCCCCGCAACAGGGCAAACCAAGAAGGGAAGACAGCAGATCAGCACCGGGTGTAAAACCAAACCAGAGCCCCTAAATAGCCCCCCAAATAGACTTCAGACTAGAAGGGGCAGCTTCCAGAATTCCCCAGGACCAGTTGAGAGAAAGTCATAGAGTTCAGCAGACTGACCTGGAATTATGGGTGGGCTTTTTTGTGTTATTTTTATTTTTGTTTGGTCAATATTATTATTGGTTTGCCTACTTTTATAAGATAGGCATGGAAGCCAGCTTGTGGAGAAAGCAATGGGACTGGCAGTCCCAGAAGCACATGGGGGAAGAAGGAGGCAGGAGATGCGAGCAGTCAGCAAACAACGCCATAGACAGGAGAATTAAAATAAACAAGGATGACATAGACATTCTAGGGGTGTTGGAGCAACAGCAATCTAGCTGAGCGAAATTACTAAGCGGCGAAAGTAGGGTGAGCGTGATGGTGGGGCAGGAGGAAGGTAAAAGGAAACAGAAGAATGATCTAGGAAGCAAAGCTATGGATAGAAGTATAAGCATAAGTGTGTACATATGTAAATACAGTAATTCATAAAAATAGAGGTATTGGCCTATGTGCATATATTTATATGGCAATGCACTGAGGTAGTGAATAGACTTTATGCCTCTGTACATAACCTCCCTCAATACAAGAACACTTTATTCTAACAACTTGGCATTCTGTGATGCTCACCCTCCTGGTACAATTGCTGAAGACAAAATGTGTGCATAAGAAAATGTGGTGGAGAAAACAGATGGTGCCTGGCTATCAAAAACACAGTATCTGGAGTCTTAAAGGCTTAAAGTTAATCAAGTGGCCAGCTAGCAGAGAAGCAACAAGCCCACCTGGAAGAAGCACACCAGCCTGTGCGGTCATGAGGTGTTGTTGGGACTGAGTAACAGGCATCAGAAGACCCATAACAAACAAACAATCAAAAAACCATATTGTTGAGAAGTGGGGGCTCAGAGTAGAGACCCAAAGCCCATGTACAGAAAATGTGACATCCCCCCACAGAGGGGTCACAGAAAAGGAATGAGTCAACCAGGGCTCAGTAAACACAGATGAAATACACACTATTTCTCTGGTTCATTGAGGCTTCCTCACCCCCCACTATCATGACCCCAATGCTGCCTTTCATTGCGGGGTAGACCAGAACAAGTACACAGGTGCAGATAAGAGACTTATCTGTACTTATCATGACACTTGGAATCCAGGAACAGTAATGGGAATAATGATAGCAGAAGGGTAGGGGGAAGGTAGGGAAAGGAGGTGAGGAAGGGGGAACACAAGGATCAACACATAACCACACACACCCTCTGCTCCAGGGGGATTAACAACATCAACCATGGGGGAAGAGAGACAGAAATTGGTGTAAGATATGAAAATAATAATTTTATAAAGTTTATAATTTATCAAGTGGTCACAGGAGGTGTGGGGAGTGGAAAGGAGGGGAAAAAGAGGAGCTGATGCCAAGGGCTCAATACAAAGTAAAGTCTAGAAAAAATTGATGGCAACATATGTACAAATATGCGTGAAACCACTGATGTATGGATTGTTATAAAAGTTGTAAGAGACCCCAATAAAATGATCTTTTAATTTAAAAAAATTAACATACAAGAATCAGTTAGATTTCTTTATGTTAATAGAGGAAGCACCAGAAAAGAAATCAGGAACAATACCATTTACAATAACTACCCCAAATATGAAATACTTAGGAATAGATAAAACCATGAAAACAAAAGATCTGTACAAAGAAAACTTCAGAAACAAGAGACCCATACAAAAGAAAGATTATACTATGCTCATGGGTAGGAAGATTTATCTTTGTGAAAATGTCAATACTAAAACTAAAAAATCCTCAAAACCTCAACAAGAAAATGTCAAATTATACAATCTAAAAATGATAAGAGGATATGGACAGATATTTCAGCAAAGAAAGCATTCAGACATTTCACCAATGAGGGCATTCTGGTGGCCAACAAACATGATGAAATGCTTGTGATCATTAGCTATTTAAGAAGTTCAAATTAAAAGAACATAACTTCACCCTAGCATTAATAGCAAAAGACAAACAACGAAAAAACAGATAACAAATTCTGTGGAGAGTGTGGAGAGATTCTAATCCTCATATACTGTTGGTGGGGCTGTGTGTTAGTCTGGGCAGACTAGAGAAACAAATTCATAGACACTCATGCGTGTATAAGAAAGAGCTTTATACACAAGAGCCCCGCCCAGCCCCTAGCAAGTCCATAAGTCCAATACCAATCTATGAATTCCTCTTCAGACTCACGAAACATGCAACAGCACCAAATGCAGGAAGATCACAGGCCAGTGGGTAGAAAGTCTTCTGGATCCAGTGGCAGTGGAAGTATCTCAGCGCTGGTAGGGGTCTCCACATGGCTCCTTCAGCCCCTGGGCTCTAACGCAGCTCCAGGTGTCTTCTCAACAAGAATGTTTCACAGGGAGTCAATGTGTGTCCTGCCTCTAGGGCGCGATTTACATCCTTAGCACCTCCAAATGAGGCATCAAGCTGCACCCTAATTGACAGACTGACCTCTACCTAATTGATAGGCTAGCCTCCACTCCTTCACTCTCAAGCCTCATATTGACAAGAGATTATGTAACTCCCACACAAAATGAGTGCTATTAGCAATCAGCAGCACCCACATTGAGCGGTAAAAATGAGCAGTGGTGACCACATATGTGAGTGCAGTGAATTTCAAAAAGTTCATGTAAAATGAAATGAAATGATAATGTATTTTCATATATGAACCATATATATATATATATATATATATAATTCATGTTCAGTTCCTGGCTAAATGTTAAAACAGGGAAGATGGATAAAATTGATATTTGCATAATACTTCTCTAACTGATATGGTTTCTTATTTTATTTTTTAAGGTTCATATAAAACCAAAAAAAAGTTTAAAATACATTATGAGCATTTCATAGCAAAAGCTAAACCAAATAGCACATAAATGTCAAATGTATGGAAACTTTCATTGTTTCTGAGAAGAAAAGATCAGGAATATAATAAAGGTTTAAAATAGAAGTATTTTCTTGAACAATATGAGAAATTAATAATTAGGAATTTTCCTTGTTATATATAATAAAATAGATGTAAGTAAATATGCAAAATAATTACTCCTAGAATTAATAAATATTGGCATTATGCAACTATGTCCATTTTAAATGAACTTTTAAAAGCACCACTAAATTTCTTAGAATTATTTGTTTTAGAAAAAGGAAGTCTATAGAATGAATTAATGGTTTAAAATTAAATGAAGGATAGTTGTGATGAGAATATAAAATCATCGCTCTGTCTCAATAAAAATTATGACACAATTAGTGACTCCATTAATGAAGAAATTTGATACTGTACATATACTACTAAAATAGTCATATTTAGGGGTGATTCAAAGGAAGAACAGCATGATTTCTGCATTAAAATCTTCTAATTTACTGCTAGGATGGATGATAGGTTTCCAGATAGATATGTGTACATAGATTATGCATGATACATACTTACATTCTTTCATAAAAAGCTATGCTTGAGAAGACTCAGACTTGTTAGCTGATTTTATGTCAATTTGAAGATGTATGCAAGTGTAATGTAGAATCCAACCTATTAATCCAACCTATTCATCAGACCACAGCATGATGACGACTTGTCAGGGGGTTGGCTTTCTGAAGAGGATGCAAACTAGGAAGCTCCCTCTCTTTCTTTCTATGCCTTCACCTTCCTGTGTTCTGGTCATCTGCTGGTCGATGCCTTGCCATGTGTCCAACAATGTTGGATCCACGGGACTCTGCACCCACTAAGCCTGCGATCTTCCTGCTTCTGGGTCATCATTCTGCATCACTGGCATGAAGCTACATGAGTCCAAAGAGGAATTTCTGTATTAGCTTTGGACTTATGAACTTAAGTTGGCCTGGACTGGGATACCCTCTTGATATAAGATCATTTGTTGATATAAAACTCTTTCTTGTACACATGAGTGTCACTGATCCTGTTTCTCTAGATAACCCAGCCTAACACAGATAGCAATTCCTACATGTAACAGAACTATTACCCAATCCTCTGTCATCTTCAATATTGTCAGTATGCTTGTATCTATCATTGTGGGTATTGTGCTAATGCATTTTACTGAGGAGGTTCCTTCTTTGCTGAGCCTAAATTATATGAAATTTGTGCCACAGATTAATCCCTACTGATGATTATTGAAAGAGAGTCAGACAATGTTCTATCATGATCTGTGAGTTTGACTAACTTTTGGAAGCAAATCACCAGACAATTATTTCTATTCGGTTTTAGTCTGGACTCTCTGCTGAAACTTGTCAAACGTGTGAGCTTGCTAGTATTTGAATCGTGGTTGGTCTTCACTTTTGGCATTATAACAGTAGTCAAGCAACCACCTTGCAAAAACTAACAGAACGGTAAAGGAGGGCTAAAATAAGCCAATTGAAATAAAATAAACATTTATACCATAAATATGGGTTGGAAGAAATGATTTAAGGGATTAGGGTAAAGCAGAATATTATTAAAAGTAATTTAAAAATGCATAACTTAGTAAAGCAAATTAATCTTTTAAAATGTTTTTTAAGGATTCTATTCCTCTTTTACATGACTGGTATTAAATCATGAGGAAACAAGACGATAAATGTGATGATGATGCCCCAGGATTATCTGAGTGGAGATAAGGTGTGGTAGTTAATATTCTAAACTTAAGACAACAGCCTGGTCCAGTGGTTTAGGATTTTTAAAATTCATCACTTTGTTCATTATTTACTCATATCCATTGGCAGCTTGCCAATATTAATGTATGCACAAAGACAAAAGTTTCATAATTATCTATGGGTGACCTGTTTTGGCTGGAAACCTCTCTCCAGTACATCAGAAATGCTAATTTTCAGCAAAGTTCTTGATAAAATATTTCTTGGATTGTTATGTCATGAATGAACTTAAAGAATGTGCTCATGCATTCTTTTCAAAATTAATTGTTTCCTATTATACAGACATTGATTGGATTGGGGAATTTAAAAACGTTTCCATTAAATATTTGATAATATTTTAGGGAAAATACTTGCTATTTGTGGCATGATAGAGAATAATGTGCTGATTTCTGAGGAACTTAACAGTTGATTGCATTTTCCCATTTCATTTTTATGCGAATTTTGAATTTCATATGTACTATATTTCAGAGTTGATTTTAGCATAGGATCCAGATGTTCCTGACTCATCTGTTTCCATACCTTTAAATAAATGAACTTGAAAATGATAATAGCAACTCCGAGAATGGCATTAGTCACAATAAAAGGTACATATTTTTGTCTTATCTACATGGAAATCATCTGTGTAGAAAGTAGATGCCAACAAGCCAGTCATTTTTCATGTGTCCTTTCAATGGTGTTATTTACGTGCTCCTGATTTGCTGATTTGCCTCACCATCTGTTATGCACGAAGTGCTGCCGTTCCTTTTCCTCTTCTTTCTCTTGCTTTTGTTTCAAAGGACTTTCTAAATAGTATCTACACCAAATATGATGTGCTGCTTTATGCTAACAACATAGGGAAATTTATATACTTTTGTTAGATTGTTCCATCATAAATTTCTAAATTTACATCTCATTAGAATTTAACTGACTTTGTGAGATGGTAGAATTATTTTTTTATTCTTACATACATGAGTATGATGCATCTTGTTTCTTATAATTTATGTGGAACAGTAGTTTAACGCTTCTGTTATTTGACATTAATGATGCACCCTAGTAATGAATAGCTCAGGTATAGCAATCAATGTTTAGGGGTAAGAATGTTTATTCAATTTCTGGATCATGAAAAAAGTAAAAATAAAGCATTGTAAACCATGTCAATAAAAATTACTATTATTCAATCTCAGTCTCTTGATATATAAAACAGGAATATATCATATAAATTACTGTAGTTGTTTTGTAGGTTAAAGTAAGTAAAAATTTTAGAGAAGTTTACATAATATTAGGAATATACCATGTACTCTATCAAGGTTAGTAACCAGGGTTATTATAATTAAATGCATAAAAATTCAAATACTTCATACAAATTTGAAAAACAAAGCTGGTTTTATCAAGTCTATTTGGACTCATGGTAACTCATGGTAAGGTAACTCATTAGAGAATAATGCGTTTCATGTAGTTTTGTTGAGTATATCAGTAGGCCTTTTCCACTGCCGTGCATGTTTTTCAAAAAAGATATGTACTAACTTTACATCCATGAGTAATGACACTTTTAACAAGACAACATGTGAGAAAAGTTTAAAACTAAATTTGAAATGAAGGTAAGAGGATCAGAAGTTTTGTAATTTACCAATTATCAACAAAGCACTGTATCTTTCAGATTAGATTGTGCAATGTTAAAAAGAGATTATATTTTAAATACTTGTGACACAGTGGGATAAGTATTAGGCTGCTAACCCAAAGACATGTTACTCAAGTTTGCCATCTGCTCGGCAGCAGGAAGCTGAAGGCAATCTGCCTCTATAAAGACATGCAGTATCGTAAACCATATAGAGCTGTTCTACTTTATCTTTTAGGGTCACTATTGAGTGGAATTGATTCAGTTTGTTTTCACTGCTCTAACAACCACAGTAACTTTAAGGTGACCAACAAATGAGGTTTTAAGACTCTTGTTGATTCTCTATTATGTGTTGTGGTGAGCTTCCATTGAGTTACATAGTAGAATTGCTGCACAGGGTATTCTTGGCTCTAATCCATTCAGCTGTATGCCAGTCTTTTTCTTCTCTGTTACTGTGTTGGTTCAAACTGACAACCCTTCTTTTAGCAGCAGATGGCAAACGGCTTCTACCGCCTAAGCTCCTGCTTGATTAGTTAGTGGTAGGAATTTTCCTGCATTTTAGTTATAGGAGGGGTACCTACCCCAAAAGTGAAATTTGTTTTTCAAAGCTGTGGTAGTTACATAATCTGTGTCAATTTGTGAGGATTAAGAGTGAAGGGGTGGAGTTTAGCCTGTCAATCAGGTGACAGCTTGATGACCTCATTTGGAGGTGCTAAAGAGATAAATAGCTCACTTGAGGTGGGACAGAGTCTATCTCCCTGGGACACATAGCAGCTGACAAGACACATGGAACTCCCTGGGACACATAGCAGCTGACAAGACACATGGAACTATGCTAGTGCCCTGAACTGAAGGAGCTACGCGGAGACACCTGCCAGTGCTGAGATGCTCACAATGCCACCGGATCCACAAAATTTCCTAGCCAATGATGCATTTGGCATTATTGCATGGGTTTTGTGAGTCTGAAGAGGACTTTATAGATTGGTATTGGACAGATGGGCTAATATTGGAATTATGGACTTGATTAGGACTGGGTTTGGGTGTTTTCTCAACAGTCAATTGCTCTTATATATAAAGCTCTTTCTTATATGCGTATGAGTGTCTATGAATTTGTTCCTCTAATCTACTCAGACTAACACAAGAGCTATGTATTTCATTTTGTTTAGAAAACAACCTTATCATCTTCAAAGTACTCCCTATTACACTTACTACATTTGTCAAGTCTGTGACTCCATTCTTGGAATCATTTTTTGAACTCATCTGTTTAGATAGCTAGGAACACCTTCTTGTTTTTTTCTTCACCACCTTTACTTTGTTGAATTGCTGTCCTTTCATGTCCCTCTGCATTCACAGAAACAAAAGGAAGTCACATGGAAGAGTTCATGTGAGTAACGGTGTGTGAGGCAAGAGAGGCATGCTGTTAGATGGCTGTGTTAGCAGGGGCATTGTTGTGGTGGCAAATACAGCCCCCTTATCTGCCATAAACCAGGCCTTTTTTTTTGGTCACACACTCTTTTCAGAACCTCTAAATAGAAAGTTCAATTAACATTTAACCTGGTGGAATGAACTTCAAATGCACTACCTGTAGACATTTTCATCCATTTGGTAAGTTGATGGATGTCTAGAATGAGGTTTATCATCAACAGACATTTCACCTTTTTTGAAATGAGAAAACCACTCGAACCCTTGAGTTTTTCCCATAGTGTTGTCCTAGTAAGCTATGTTTCTGCAGAATTTTTCACAACAGTTTCTGAGACACTTTTCCCAAGCAGGGAACAAAATTTCACAACACTACTTTGTTCTTTTACATTGGCCCTCACAAAAAACAAGGTTCAAGCAAAACTGCTTTTACCAAAAAAATTCACTGTGACCAGAAAGAACCTTCCCAGGCAATGCCACTGGGTGCACTAACTCAGAGAGAGTTGCTTAGTCACCTAAACCTCCACTCTGCCCAGTGAAATTCTGGTTGTTTTGGGGGGGGATAGGGGTGGGGGTGGGGAGGGGCGTGGGGTACTTCCTTGTGTTTTAGGATCTGGGCTCAATAGTTTGGGTTAGTATAAAATATGTTAATATAATTTTACCATTAAACTTTTACAAATAGAAGCCAAATTTGAAAATAATTTTCTTAACTCAAAACCCAAACTCTCTGCCAACAAGTTGAGCACAACTCGTAGTGACTTGTAAGGTAGAGTGGAATGGCCTTTCTATGTTTCCCAGAGGACAAATCTTTACTGGCGTAGAAAGCTGCCTATTTCCGAGTGACTAATAGTTTCAAACTGCTGACCTTGATGTTAACAGACTAACTCATAACCCCCTGGGCCACCATTGCTCCTGTTAGTTAAGTACTCTAAAAAATATTTTTGCATATATATTATTCTACTAAATAATTAATTATTAGAGCTTGTGAAGGAAAAGAAATCCACATATATGTTAACCAATATCTTCATTTAGTAAAAGAGAGGAAGGAATTCTATATCGTAAGCAACTGATTTTAAGACGTGTGAAATAAACCCACTGTCTTGGAGTTGAATGCTGTTGTTGTCTACACTGTAGAAAGGGGTGGAACTGCTTCTTAGGGGTTTCCAAGGCTGTTAACTCTACAAAAGAAGACTGCCCCTTCTTTACCCCTGATTTTTATTGCCCACGTTTTGGTTAGTAGCTGAACACTATAAACATTGCTCCATGAAGGATCCTAAGAAGTGGAATAGTTTACTCATAATTCAGTAACATTTGAAGACAATGTTAAATAACACACAGCTTACAATTTTTTGACGTGATTTGGATTGAGTGCTAATGACATAATCCTTGATTTCTTTGAATTGTGGAATCACAGAAGTCAGCATTTCTTACTTTCAAAATATATTCCATATTATCTAGAACACATACATTACTCTAGCAAAATCACTGTATTAGGGTACTAAACATCAACCATGTCATGCTATGGGATCCCACTTTTCCAGATATGAATAAGATTAGAGGGCATTTGTTATATGTGTTTGACTAAGAAAATTGTATAGTTTTTGTTTTTTTCTTAAACTTCAACCTCATTTTATGACTGTAGGGTAGTCAATAGGTATTCTTAAACAAATTTCATGGTCAAGTATGTAAAAAAAATAAATATAAAAGCAAGGAAATATACAACTGTAGATAGATGTTTAGATAGATAGATAGATAGCAGATGATAGATAGATGATAGATAGATAGATAGATAGATAGATAGATAGATAGATAGATAGATAGATAGACAGAGAGAGTCTTAAAGAAGTATGTGTTGGATAAGCACCAGGTTGCTAACAACAAACAATCGTGATAGTTCAAATTCACTAGCTACTCGATCTGCAAAAGATGAAGTTGTCTGTTTCTTCAAGGATTCAGAAATTCTATAGGGTCCTTACGAGTTGGCATTGACTAGATTGCAGTGAGGTTGGCTTTGGTTTTTGGTAGATATGGAATAGTTCTACTCTGTTTTATAGGGTTGCAATGAGTGGTACCTGACCCATGTAAGTGGTTGTTTGATATGTATAGTTCTATCTCTGTATCTATCTCTGTCTCTATGTTGTTATTCTTGGGTGTCATGAAGTCAGAAAACAAAGCAAAACTGCCAAATCTTGCTCCATCCTCACAATTGTTCCCATGCTTTCATCCATTTTTGCACCCAGTCTGTCAATTCATCTCATTTAAGGCCTTCCTCTTTTTATTACCCTTCTACTTGGCCAAGCATAATGTCCTTCAGAAACATGCCCAAAGTACATGCTACAAAGTTGCTCCATCCTTGTTTCTAGAGAACATTCCCTATTCTTCCAAGATTGATTTGTTCATTCTTTTGGCTGTCTGTGGTACTTTTACCATATCCAAATGCATCGATTCGTCTTCAGTCCTCGGAAAGTAATCCAACTTCACATGCATATGATGTAATTGAAAATAGCATGACTTGGGTCAGATGTACCTTAGTCTTCAAAATAACATCCTTGCCTTACAATCATTTAAAGAGGTTGGGTGCAACAGATTTAGCAAGCGAAATGCATTGTTTGATCTCTTGACTGCTACTTCCTAGAGCATTGATCATGAATCCAATCAAGATGAAATTGTAGATAACATTGATCCTGTCTCTGTTTATCATGATGTTACCAACTTGCCCAATTGGGAAATGCTAGTTTTCTTTACACTGAGTTGTAATCCATACTGAAGGCAGCAATACTTGATCTTCATCAGCAAATTCTTGAAGTCCTCCTCACTTTCAGTAAGCAGGATTGTGTCACCTGCATATTGCAGGTTGTTAACAATTCTTCCTCCAATCCTGATACCATATATCTTCTTCATATAATCCAGTTTCTCTGATTATTTGTTCAGCATTCAGAGGGAATAAATGTGGTGACATGATATAACCTTGGCATAAAACTTTCCTAATTTTAAACCAAGTTGTTTATATAAATGCCGATTGATGTACAGGTTCTACATGATGAAAATGAATTGAACTGAAATCTCCGCTTTTTACAAGACTACCCATAGTTTGTTATATTCCACAGAGTTTAATTCCTGGCATAGTCAATAAAACATAAGTAAATATTTTTCTGATATCCTCTGCTTTCAGCCAAGATCCATCTGACAGCAGCCCTGTTATCTTTTGTTCTACATCCTCTTCTGAAACTAACATGAATTTCTGGCAGTCCCACTGTTGGATGACCTTCAATAAATTTTACTTGGAGGTTATATTATTCATATTGTTCGACAATTTACAAATTCTGTTTGGTTACCTTTCTTAGCGATGAGTACAAATATGGATCTCTTCCAGTCAGTTCGCCAAGTTTCTGTCTTCCAAATTTCCAGTGCTTCATCAGCTTGTTAAAACATTTCCATTGGAATAGAGGAAAGAGCTAGGAGGCAAAGGGCATTTATAGAGGTCTAAATAAAGGCATGTGTATATGTAAATATATTTATATATGAGTAGGGGAAATAGATTTATGTGCATATATTTATAGGTTTAGTATTAAGGTAGCAGATAGATATTGGTCCTCCAATTCAAGTACTTCCTCAGTGCAAGAACACTTTGTTCTATTAAACTGGCATTCCATGATGCTCACCTTCCCGACACGATCACTGAAGACAAAGTGGGTACATAAGCAAATGTGGTGAAGAAAACTGATGGAGCCCCGCTATCAAAAGATATAGCATCTATGGTCTTAAAGACTTGAAGGTAAACAAGCGGCCATCTAACTCAGAAGCAACAAAGCCCACATGGAAGAAGCACACCAGCCTGTGTGATCACGAGGTGCCGAAGGGATGAGGTATCAGGCATCAAAGAACAAAAAATCATATCATTGTGAATGAGGGGGAATGTGGAGTGGGGAATCCAAAAACCATCTGTAGGCAACTGGACATCCCCTTACAGAAGGGTTGCAGGGAGGAGACGAGTCAGTCAGTCATGGTGAGGTGTAGCAACTTCCCTCTAGTTCTTAAATGCTTCCTCCCTACAACTATCATGATCCCAATTCTACCTTACAAATCTGGCTGGACCAGAGGATGTACATGGGTACAGATAGAAACTGGGAAACACAGGGAATCCAGGACAGGCAATCCCTTCAGGACCAGTGGTGAGAGTGGCAATACCTGGAGTGTGTAGGGAAGGTGGGGTAGAAAGGGGGAACCGATTTCAAGGATCTACATATAACCTCCTTGCTGGGGGATGGACAACATAAAAGTGGGTGAAGGGCAACATCGGACAGTGTAAGATATGACAAAATAATAATTTATAAATTATCGAGGGTTCATGAGGGAGGGGGGAGCGGAGAGGGAGTGGGACAAATGAGGAGCTGATGCCAGGGGCTTACATGGATAACAAATGTTTTGAGAATGATGAGGGCAATGAATGTACAAATGTGCTTTACACAATTGATGTATGTGTATGGATTGTGATAAGAGCTGTAAAAGCCCCCAATAAAATGATTAAAAACAAACAAGCAAAAAAAAACCCCAAAACTGCTGATAATTGCTGTCAATCTGCACCTTGTTCACAATAAAGACTTTCAGAGGGAAAAAAAAAAACATTTCCATTGGTATTGCCTCACCTTCTGGAGCCCTGTTTTTTGCAGGCACCTTCACTGCCACCTGGACTTCTTCTGTATCATTGATCCTTGAACATATGTACTCTTGAAATAGTTGAAGTGACCCTTTCAGTGACAGTGGCTCTGTGTACTCTTTTCATCTTCTCTTGATAGTTCTTGCTCAGTTCAATCTTTTGCCCATAAAATCTTTCAATCTCCTAACTTGAGGCTTGAAATATTTCTTGAATTCTTTCAGTTTAAAATGTGCTGATGATGTTGCTCTTTTTTATTTTCTAATTCTAGGTCTTTGCACATTTACTTATAATATTTTCTTTGTCTTCTTGAGCTACCTTTTGAAATTTTATGTTCACATGTTTTGTTGATTCATTTTTTTCCCCTTTGGCTTAACTACTCTATGCTTTAGAGCAAGTTTCATAGTCTCTTCCAACATTTACCTTTAGCTTTTCTTTCCCCCCTGTCTTCTTAATGACCTTTTTGCTTCTTCATGTGCCATGTTCTACAGTCATCAGGTCTTCTGTCATTACTGGTCAAAGTGTCAAATCTGTTCTAGAGATGTTCTCAAAATTTATGTGGGATATATTCAAGGTCATCTTGTGGCTCTTGTAGAGTTGTTTTAATTTTCTTCAGCTTCAATCTAAATAATTGATCTATTTACATTTTCAATTCTAGCAGTATCTGTATATCCATATCAACAGCCATAGTTATACCTATAATTATATCTATGCCTATAGTTATACCTATATCTATTTTGTATCAACTTGTACATATAACTATATATCTATACCTATATATGCATGTCAGAACTAGGCATTGGATAAGGATTGTGATAGTTAGCCCTTTGTGCCAACGTGACACCTGTAAGAAGATATGGGTGAAGTTTAGCCTGTCAATCAGGTCACAGCCTAATGGTGACTCCTTGTAGGCATGGCTTTCTATTGAGGAAGATTCTGGGAACCTCCCCTCCTCTCTCTCCCTTCACCATCCTGCTGGTGAACCATTCTGAGACCTGTTAGAATCTTTGCTCTTGGACCCACAAGACTTTGCACTCACTGGTCTATGTTTTTCCTGAATTTTGCATCATTGCATGAGGCTGTGTGAGTACGGGGAGAGACTTATGGACTAGTATCGGATTTATGGACTTGAGTTGGACTGGATTGGGATATTTTCCTGTTACGTAAAGCTTCTTAATATAAAGCACTTTCTTGCACATATATCCAACCTAATACAAGGAAGTAGGAATAAAATCAATTCATTTGAAGTGTGGTGATAATGAGAATATTGAAAATAACATGGATTTCTAAAAGAGCAAACAGATTTTTCTTGGAAGAAGTACAGCCAGCCAGAATGTTCTTTTTAGAGGGAAGAATAACACTACTTGCTCTAGTATATTTTGAACACGTTATTAGGAGAGATCATTGCTTGGGAAAGATCAACATGCTTTAGGTGGACTAGAGAAACAAATTCTGTGACACTCATAGTCAGATTATGATATAGTCTCATTTGTTAGATTGTTTGATTTATAATTTGCAAATGGCATATTTTGAAATTCCTTAAGTAAATATCCAACCTACCTTTTTTTCCTGCTGACTTTTACATTTTAAAGTCTCCATTATTTTCTTGTCATCTGTCATATGTAATGTTAGAGATTCATTGTGTGATCCTGGAGATACTTATCGAGAACTGAAGAACATCATCTGAATCTTAGTGAAATAATCCAATAATTTCTCATGTCTATAATCTATCACATCTGATCACACCATTCCCTTTCAATTGATAAAATTGTTCCTTCAATTTATGGAAATGATCATAATTGTGAAATTAAATCTTACAGTTCAAAAAACCAATACTATAGAGTTTATTGTAGGTCATAGCTTGTCCCAGAAAAGGAGTGATGCTGACTGCTAACTCAAATTCATGGAAAAGGATATGGAATATATGAATTTAAGCAAAGGATCTTAAAATAAATTTGAGCTTTTGAACACTTTTATTATAGTGCTACATATTATCTCTCATTGATAAATATCACTTCATTGGCTAGAAATTAATACATTTACTTTTTGAAGCTTTGCTTTGCTTCTCTGGTAAATTACTCACTGATTTATAATATTAGCTTATTTCTTATTCTGCTTTAAAAATGGAATTTCATTAGCTTTTTTCAAATTAAAAAATTACGTTTAATTTGAAAACTATTAATAAAAAAATTTTTATTTTTTAAAATAAATTTAAATCAGTAATTTGTTGTTTTCTCAATAATTTTCTGAAAGAAGTATTTGTCTCTCTATACATCCATATATATATATATATATATATATATATACATATATATATATTTTTTTTTTAACTGATGGTGCAACTGGCTAAGCACACCACTGTTAACCAAAAAGTTTGGGGTTCAAGCCCATCATTCTAATTACAAAAAGATTTACAATCTTAGAATATTCTATTTGAATCATATATTAATGACATGACATTCATAAAGTCATATGCATATGTGTAAAGATAATATGACTTCATACATGTTGGCTATTACATAGGTAGTATTTAGTATGCTGATTAGCATCACAAAGTTTGTTATCCATTTTGTTTTTATGTGCCTGTGTGGCAAGTTGCAAAGTACACGAGACGGAAGTGAAGCACTTTCAAAGTCCTCACTTTTATTTTGATCCAAGTAATCATGGAAAGTTGGGTCAGTCTCCAGTTTTCTACCTATTAAATAAGCATCTATTTTAGTAACATGTGCCCCATTTTTTCTCTCTTCATAGTATTTTGTCCTAAACCAAATAAAAGCTTCAGGAACAACTAGCTTTGCGAGATATTACTGTAAATTCACAATTTATCTAAGGAAGCCTAGCATGTCGATTGCTGAGATGATATAATTAAGAGAGAATGGAAATGTTCGCATATTTATTTTAATTAGCAATAAAACTCTGGATCAAAATGAAATTTTACAGAATGCAATTCTGACAGGAATTCACATAGAGTAATAACTGATGGGAAAACAATAACAAAAAGACCTATGTAACTACCATATTTCAAAGAAATAATGAAAATATTTTTAGATTATTTACCAAGATATCTCTGCTACAATAAAAATGACAACCGAATTTAAATGGGTCCAATGAACCCTCCTACAGAGGAAAGAATCTGGGTTCATCAAAGTGGATTCAGCCTATGCCATGCTGTGTATGGTCATGGCCCAAATTACAGTTGCTGGGAATGGTGGCCCTTGCCATTAGCATCTGTCAAGGTTTAGATATCTCTCTCTTTGTGATATCGATGAGCTCCAGGCTTCTGTGCTGATCAGACTGGAGTGAAATGCTGACAGTGAATTGCTTTGCAGAGAGACCAGTGAGAAGCTTTCACTCTGTAGGAAGACAGTGTTCCTGCCTCTTTTAAGTGGCAGGCATATAGGAAGTGATAGCTGATTTAGCAGCTCTGACAGCCCACTGGCAACTTGATCCAGACAGAAACAGAATGTGAAATAACAGGAACTCTCATCCTTGAGTTTCAGAAAGAAGAGAGAGTACTTAGAATTCTGAGTGTCTTTCATAAGCCTGGCATTAAACACCTACTTTCATTTAATTTCCAAAAATACCATGCAGGATTGTAGAACTTAAATAATGGCTTTTAACACAATAAATAAGTAGTTGTTGTGAGTCAGTTTTAATAATATGATCTGAAGCAGTGATTGAAACAAAACTGCTAGAAGAGTGGGCACTGAAATCTTATGCCTTGGCTTCAACATTTATTTCAACCACTAGAAGTAGTGAGAATTTTGGTAAGTTTTCCACACTTTTTGTTTCCAAGTACATCATCTCAAAAAATGTGGAGATTACTCACATCAAAAGATCAGAGTAAGATTTTAAAAAGATTATATTTATTAATTTCTGTATTGACACTTAATAATGCTTCAGTAAATATTTGATATTATTTCCAATTGATCTTCAAAATTAACCCCCCTCTAGAATGTCATGCAACCTCCTGTGTGATCTTAATGAAATATATTTTCAGTGATTCCATACTCCATACAAGCACATCCTAATTTTATAGTTAACAACCTTTACTATGGTATTTTTTTTCATTTGTGTATTTGTTGAAACCCAATTTAACTGTCCCCTAGTGCTTCACAGATATATTTGATGAGTTATAAGTAATATATTAATGGTAGAAGTGGAAAATATAAGCTGTATTTTATAACATTAAGAATTTTGACTAAAGATTCATGATATTAGTGAACAATAAGAAAGAGAAGTTTTTAAAAGGAACAGTGAGCCACAGATAAAATTATTCTAAAAATTTGTTATTTGAGTAGCAACCACTTTAAGGTCTTACAGACCTTCAAATTTTAACAGATCAAGAAGAAACCTGCTTACTTTTCTGAAGCAGCATATTCAATATCAAAATCAATAATATTAAGAATCAATCATATTTCTTAAAATTGAAAGCATAAAAATACAACATATACTCTTTTCCTCCAATACATTTCTCTATGTCAGAGAATTCCAAAATGTTTAATGTATGTTTGCATGGGATTGTGTGTGTGTGTGTGAATTTACTTATTCCCCCCCCCTGAAAATTAAATTGTAACATTGTTTCTTTCTACATATACATTTTCTCCTCTATTGTAACCCTAAGCCAATTTGTATCAATAGGATGAAAGAAAAACAAGTGCATATATCTCCTTGAGAGCTTCACATCAAATTATCTGTGATGTAGCTTCAGTTGCCTAACAGATCAGCATCTTGTCATATAAGGAATACTATGCACCCAACTGTGCACTAAGAAGCATAATTACTATTATTAATTGAAAGGATATTTCTAACCTTAAACCTCAATCGAGCACTTCAATCTTTGCTTGAAACATTCTTCACATTCATAATGCTTACATCAATTATTTTAATTTTAATATTTATAATGTAATATAACTTGGCAGATGAGGATGAGTATAAAAAGTCTGCTGCTGTTCATATGATGATAATTTATTCTACAATATTTTACTCTGATATGCTATACTTAGTTTAATTATATACATTATGTATAGTTGCTTTTTTATCAATCAGTTTATTGGGGGCTCGTACAACTCTTATCACAATCCATACATATATCCATTGTGTCAAGCACATTTGTACTTTTTGCTGGTATCATCATTCTCAAAATATTTGCTGGTATCATCATTCTCAAAATATTTTCTTTCCTCTTGAGCCCTTGGTATCGGCTCCTTGTTTTTTCCCTCCCTCCCTGCCCCCTGTATAGTTGCCTTTGACTTAAAAAACAAACAAACAAACAAAAAAAAACCTGATTTAAAAAAATGCCTTGTCATGGAAAGCATATAAATTTAAGTCAATAAACAAGCAAAAAAAACAAAAAGAAAACAAAGAACTTCAAGTCAGAGGGAGAAAATGCTTTCAAAGAATCGATGGCAATTGAGTGAAAGAATGAATGAAAAACAAACAATAGAGAGAAACAGCATTCATATAACTCTCCGAGTTCAGGACGAGAATGGAATGTGTTGCTCAGTGCCTTGAGACCTGAAGAACTGAATAGTACTTGGTTGCAATTCCTGAAATAAATATTTCAATCAAATTCAGAATAAAAATTTCAAATCAAAGTTTCTATGGGAAAACGGTTATCAAAACAGGAAAATGAAGAAAGGAATTTTGATTTCTCATGGACTCCATGTAACTGAATGAACTCAAAAAATTATTTTTCTAATCTAATTTTCCAATTTAAAATCAAATATATCCCATTAGGTCTTAAAATTAAACAAGAGTTTTCTTAACTCATAAAGAATATATGTCTTGAGCATGATGCTGTTTGAAGGTCTTTCCATATCAGATCAAATTGAAAAAAGCAACTCAAAAGATAGAATGTGACTTTAGGGAGCAGTGAGATTATATTTTGGGGAGAAACAGCTCAGAAAAGGAGACTAAAAATGGTTGTGAAAGTCAAAGCTTATCATCAGTGTTACAATTAAACTTTTGCATACTAGAAATAGTGTATGTTTTCTTTGTGTATATTTTCAATGATCCTATTAAAATCAATTTAGAAAGTAGGTACCCCTGACCCAAGCATTATTTTCATTCATATTAAAGCTGAACTCTGAAGAAGAAAACTTGCAAAATAATTAATTCGTTTGACTTATGGTGTTGCTGTATTATAGTGTTGGCAAAGAATATTGGAAGTGCCATGCTCTACTAAAGAACAAACAAAACTGTCATGGATAAAGTATAGCCAAATGATCCCTAGAAGCAAGGATGAAACTTTATATCCGGTAATTTGGACTTGGTAATAGGAGGAACAAGTCCCCAGAAAAGGATATCATATTTATTAAAGAAAAAAGTTAGTGAAAAAGAGGAAGATACTTAATGAGATTCATTGACACGGTGACTACACCAATGGACACAAATACAATTATGAAGATGGTTCAGGACCAGGTGATGCTTCTTTCTGTTCTACCTAGGTTCCCTAGTAGCTCAAAATGACCGATGGAACCTAACAACTCACTACTATTTAGATATTCAGGGAGTGTTCAACCAGAAAATACTCAAAGTGCTTTGAATGGGCCTCTTAAAGCTCCTACCACTGGACTTCAGATAAAGGTCCTGTGTTTAACATACAAAATCATCACTTTTAAAGACTAAGGTGCACCTAACCATGGTGCACCTGACCCAAACCAGGATATGTTCCATCGCCTCATATGCACATGAAAGATGGACAATCAGAAATGAAGAAAAGGGAAGAATTGAATTATAATTTCGGTGAAAATTAGGGAATATATCTGTGGTAGTCACCTAATCTGGTGTCAATTTAAGGATTAAGTGCGTAGGGTTAGAGTCTAGGCTGTCAATCTGGAGATAGTTAATGAGACTTCTGTGTGGGTATGGCCTTCTGCTGAGAATTCTGGGAAATCTGGTACTTCCTCCTTGGAGGCAGA
>NW_022103903.1:6126789-6211669 GCF_000313985.2 Echinops telfairi
GCCCCCCGCAGAAACCCTTATTCTACTTACTGTCTCTGCAGGGTCGTCAATCCTGAGTTTCATACACTGAAAAATAGAAAAACATATAACCAAAATTCAAGAGGGTTATCCCCAATGACAAAATACATTAGAGATAAACACCAATTTAAAAAAAAATCACAGGAAGTTTTGAAAACCTGATCAGGCCCACCTTGCATCAGAGGGGGGATCAAGTGACAAGGTTTAACTGTTCCAGGCAGGTTTATCATTTTTAATCTCCTACAGTCATCTCTCCAATGCGCACTACTTGGTAGCCGGTTTCCTCCCATTCCTCTAATGTGCACAAAGGAAAATTGCAGGAAACTTATGTCCTGAGTAGATGTCACAAATGTCTCTTGGGCTGTCCCTGTCATCCATAGCCTTCTGCAAACAAGAATCTCACAACTGAAGCTCTGAAACTATTCCCTCCTGCAGCTTTGGGTTATATGAATTTCAATCCTTGGGTCATTCATGTTGGTGTGTTTCTTCCATGTGTTTTTCATCGACATCTCACTGAGATGGTTACTTGTTTGGAAACAAGCCATGAGGACCCCAGACACTATTTTGTCTGACAGCAGAGCACATTACATTTCCTCACCACACTGTTCTCCAGCACCTATATCTTCTGTGTCCCCTATCTGAGGTATCAAGCAAGGCCATGATGTAAGAACTAATTATTTTTAAATTGGAGCTAGGATTTAGTGCAAGCCCAAAGCAAATTCCTGGATCTATGTTTGTTTGTTTTTTATCTGCCTTTGGCTTGCTTTAGAGCAGTGGTTCTCAACCTTCCTAATACCACAACCCTTTAATACAGTTCCTCATGTGGTGGTGACCCCAACCATACAATTATTTTTGTTCCACTTCATAACTGTAACTTTGCTACAGTTATGAATCAGGCGACCCCTGAAGGAGTCACGACTCAAAGGTTGAGAACTCCTGTTTAGAGACTTCCTTGTTAATTTATGGTAGAGAGTCTTAGCAATCATCTCCTTGGAAACATCTTCCATTGTAGTAGTTCCATAATCGCATGTCAATTTGAGGGCATTAAGAGTGAAGGAGTAGAGTCTAGCCTGGCAGTCAGGTCACAACCTGCTGATGCCTCCTTGTGGGCATGGTCTTCTCATGAGGTTTCTGGGAACTTCCTCTCTCTCTGCCTTTGTCTTTCTGTTGACAAGTCAGGAGGCAACTTGCTGGGACCTGTGGGAGGCCCTCTCTCTACTTTCAGCATCCTGTTGACAAGCCAGGTGGAGCCATGCTGAGACCTGTCAGAGCTCTGGAGATGCTTCTACCACCACTGGATCCACAAGACTTTGTACCCATTGTCCTGTGTGTGATCGCCCTGCCTTTTGCATCATTACACGTGCTGTGTGAGTCAGAAAAGGGATTTATGGAGTACTGGGCTTATGGGCTAAGGTCAGACTTAATAGACTTGTTCTGGACTGGGTGATATGTTTTCTTAGAACACAATTACTCTTTGATATAAAGTTCTTTCTTATCCATTTGTTTGTCTAGTCAACCTGGTCTAACACATCCATTAACATTGTGATTGGTTAGCCCTTCTACTAAATTTTTAAAACACTGCTGTGAGAGGGATACTGGGCCATATATATGCTATTTCCATAGTCTCTGCATTTTTATAACATGTTTAATCCAGTTCTACCCTTATGAATGAACATTATTGCCAGGTTTACACTATTGCCAACCTTCATTTTTAAAAAAAAATAGTGTCCACTCACATAAAATGACAATCTATACAAATCAGCAATCCATATATTTTGATCTGAAAAACAGTTTTACACATGTATACTTTTTTTTCCTCAACAGTGTTTTAAATTCTACACCATCAGCTCAATTAATGGTAATGTCAAAGAATAGAAAACGACCCATTGGGATAACTTTAAGTGTCCTTAAACAAAATAATAATAATGTCGTTAAAGTGAACCAAACATATATAATAAAACACAAACGTTTGAATGGATGTTCAGCTTACACGTAAGCGTAGCCTAACCTAAGAATAACAGTTCTTTTTTGTTTGCTTGTTTGTTTATTGTTTTTTAATCATTTTATTGGGGGCTAATGCAACTCTTATCACAATCCATACACACATCAATGGTGTAAAACACATTTGTACATTCACTACCCTCATCATTCTCAAAACATTTGCTCTCCACTTAAGCCCCTGGGATTACTGGTGATTTCATTTTATTTTATTATTATTTTAAAAATCATTTTATTAGGGGCTTATGCAACTCTTATCACAATCCATACATACATCAATTGTGTAAAGCATATTTGTACATTCATTGTCCTCATCATTCTCAAAATATTTGCTCTCCACTTAAGTCCCTGGAATCAGGTCCTCATATTTTCCCCTACCTCCCTGCTTCCCCCTCCCTAATGAGCCCTCGATAATTTATAAATTACTATTTTGCCATATATTGCCCTGTCCGACATTGCCCTTCACTCACTTTTCTGTTGTCCGTCCCCCAGGGAAGAGGTCACATGTAGATCTTTGTAATCGGTTCCCCCTTTCCAACCCACCTGCCCTCTACACTCCCAGTATCACCACTCACACCACTGGTCCTGAAGGGATCATCCACCCTGGATTCCCTGTGTTTCCAGTTCCTATCTGTACCAGTGTACATCCTCTGGTCTAGCCAGATTTGCAAGGTAGAATTCGGATCATGATAGTGGGGGTGGTGGGCGTGGTGGTGAGCATTTAGGAACTAGAGTAAAGTTGTATTTTCCATCATTGCTACATCACACCCTGACTGGCTTGTCTCCTCCCTGAGACCCCTCTGCAAGGGGATCTCCAGTAGCCTACAAATGGGCTTTGGGTCTCCACTCGCACTCCCCGCCCTCATTCACTATGGTAAGATTGTTTGTTCTGATGATGCCGTATACCTGACCCTTTCAACAACTCGTGATTGCACAGGCTGGTGTGCTTCTTCCATGTGGGCTTTGTTGCTTCTGAGCTAGATGGCTGCTTGTTTGCTTTCAAGCCTTTAAGAACCCAGATGCTATACCTTTTAATAGCCGGCCACCATCAAGTTTCTTTGCCACGTTGCTTGTGCACCCATTTGTCTTCAGCAATCGTATCATGGAGGTGAGCACACAATAACATGATTTTTTATTATTTGATGCCTGATAACTAATCCCTTCGGCATCTCACCTAACACCCTCAAAGGTAGCCTATTTCAAAAAATCAGAAAACAACAAGTATTGAATGGGTTGTTGGGAGACAGGAACTCTCATCCACTGCTGGTGGACTTGTAAGTATGTATGACCACTATGGAAATTGATCTGGCGATATCTGAAACAGAGGGAAATCGAGTTACCATAAGACCCGGCAATCCCCCTACTGGGTATATACCCAGAAGAGGCAAGAAACAAACCAAGGCCAGGCATCTGTGCTCCAATGTTCATTGTGGCACAGTTCACAATTGAAAGGAGTTGGAAGCAACCCAAATTCCCATCAACTGATGATTGGATTAAAAAACTGTGGTATATACATACAATGGAGTACTACGCATCACTGAAAAGCAGTGATGAACGTATGAAACACATCGTTGCATGGGAAGAACTGGAGGAAATCATGCTAAGCAAAGTAAGTCAAGCACAAAAGGACAAGTACAACATGAGCCCACTGAGGTAAGCTTTAAAAAAAAATTGCAAACGGGCAAAGGGAAAAAACTATTGTATACAAACATTCCTGAGGTGAGGACCAGGTAGTATGGCAGGGACCAGATCAAATGAAGGGATGCACATGGTAGACAACTGGGGAGGAGGTGGAGAAAGGGAAAAAAAATGATGATAATAAGGAAGAAATGGGTAGCAGGGAAACGGGGCGCTAATCCACCCAAGGAGAGGGTATTGTTTATATCTCCACAGGGAAGGGGGAACAGACTTCAACCCAGTGCTCCAAGGTCTGAATGCAACATGCCGGCGTGGAATAGGGAACCAGTGGAGAGGTCTGCGGGGTTGGCCCCAGTCCCAAATACTAAGTGGACACCTGCCCTTCCCCCCAGAAGAATCTATTTCAAAGGACGGCATTGAATCTGCAGCTCAGGGAGAGGGGCATGTCTGATCAGAGAACATGGGAGCAGATGAAGGGGGAGTAGGCGACAGTGGAGCACATCCTGGCCCACCAGGCCTTGAGGAAGATGACTCTTATTAGAGCAGCCAGTCCACAGAGAGGACCACATGGCCATCCCCACTATAAGACGTGACAACTCTCACTGACCCATGGCCCTGCGGTGGGCAGAACCAGAGACACAGTGTGGGAATTGTGCCCCATCTGATCCTGTCACACCGAGGCAAAGCATTAAGGGGTGCAGTGAAACAGCAAGGGAATGGAGCAGCAAGGTCCCCAGGGAATGTTGAAGGTGGACTTTGGGGCCAGGGTGTGATGCCCCAACAGACTGGACTGGAAAACACTCCTAAAGGCCAACAAATGACCCTTGAACTAACTACAAGCTTTTCTTTCTTGTTGTGTTTTGTTCTGTTTTTTGTCAGTGGTTTGTTGTATATTGTTGCTTGGTTTTGCTCTGTCTTGTTTTTGTGCATGTTGTTAGCTCCGCCAGTCTTTCTAGGTAGGATAGGCTGGATGAGCAATCTGAAGGAGAAAGCAATTGGACCGACAGTTCTGGGGGGACATGGGAGAGGAGGAGGTGTGGGGAAAGGAAGTGGGGTTAACAAACCCAAGGACAAGGGAACAACAAGTGATCCAAATCGGTGCTGAGGAAGGTGTGGGAGGCCTGGTAGGGCATGATCAAGGGGAATGTAACAAAGAGGAATTGCTGAAATCCTGGTGGGGAGTGAGCATGATAGTGAGACAAGAGGAAAGTCAAGGGAAATAGAGGAAAGAGCTGGGAGGCAAAGGTCTTTTATAGAGGTCTAGATAAAGACATGTACATATGCAAATATGTTTATATATGAGGATGGGGAAATAGATCTATATGCATATATTTATAGGTTTAGTATTAAGGTAGCAGAAGGACATTGGGCCTCTACTCAAGTACTCCCTCAATGCAAGAAGGCTTTCTTCTGTTAAATTGGCATTCTATGATGCTCACCTTCCCGACACAACCGCTGAAGACAAAGCGGGTGAATAAGCAAATGTGGTGAAGAAAGCGGATGGTGCCCAGCTATCAAAAGATATAGCGTCTGGGGTCATAAAAGCTTGAAGGTAAACAAGTAGCCATCTAACTCAGAAGCAACAAAGCCCACATGGAACAACCAGTTCTTATGGCAAAGCACTACTCTGTGCCTGTCCCCCTGGAGTGATCACTGAGGAAATGGTGCTCTAGCAAAGTGTGATAAACAAAGCTGATGGTTCCCAACTATAGAAGAAATTGCATCTGGAGCCTTAAAGGCTTGTCTTAAAATAACAAGCCATGTACATGAAATGTATGACATATGAATGTATATTGGTGAAACTCTCAAAATTAGATAAATTACTTTTTTTAATTATGTTTGAATTTTTATCAACTTTGACACATTAAAAGGTGTTATTTTCCTTTTTCAAAATTTATGTTACCTAAGAAAAATAAGCAGTTTCAATATGTATGACATAAGAAAGTAGATTATGGTTTACCAATATATATTATTTGAAGTTACTCTGCTTTAGACAGATAAATTTTGTCTTCTTTCTCAGAAATACTCATCAAAATGAATTCATTTGCATTGTCACATCCAAACCCATAGGCAATCTTAGGCTGCTGTCTGGGCAAATGTTCCTCTACTCTGATAATTCCATGTACTGTTGTCTAGCTTATTCCCAGCTGTTCAATTTCCCTTGGATCACATTTTGAGTTTTATTATTTCACAAGTTCCTAATTTTCCTGAAAACTAACTTAAACAGGAAATATATCCAGATTAACTTTCTGCTACCAAATTTTCAAATAGCACATCTGGTCATAGTGCCCCATTTTTATATCCACCATGACTCCAAATAAGGGAAGATAGGATGAAGGAATAATTACTGATTCTCTCGAGCTATTCTGAATGATTTCCATGTGTATTTCTCTTTAAAAATATTTTTAACCTAAAGTAGAAAATTAAAATAATGCTTATGAGTGATTTATAAATGTAGGATGTAAAAATGGTGTTTAAGCAACCAGATGAGGATGGAAGAAAGGCAACTTTCTTAGAAAAGTTCACACTCTCACAGGAGATTTAGCCATTTGTCCATTTGCCAGAGGCTTGAATAAATATGCCTGACATTTACTAATCAACATATTTAGTTTCATGCTATGATGCTTTAAAATGCAATGAGATTGTGCTTCCAGTCCATTTAAAACTGCATCATTGTCACCAGGATTTAAAATTTAATATTGAGTTACTATCCAAACATTCATTTATATCTATGTATACATGTATGTATGCATAAACAATATTTGTGAATGTTTTTTATGGCTACAATTTACTGACATCAGTGACCTGAATCATTTTGTGCACCCATCACTAATGTGTGTTGCCAAATTTTTCTTTACCATAAGCAATGATTTAGTGCCTCCCAAACATCTAGGACCCCCTTTCCCTTCTTCTCACCCCTGGTAAAGACTAATAAACTTTAGTCTCCATATGAGATTTTTTAAAGTTCATGAAAAAATTCCATTATCTTTTCTTTCATTTTTCTCATGAGCTTTCTGAAGCCTATTGTACATATTTTATATGAATGAGACACAAATATAATTTCTATAGTAGTTAATTTAGAAAGGATTCATTTTTAAAAAACATTCATTTAAAATTTTTTCACAAATAATTTGATTGTTGAACAGATTGTTCATAGAGTATAATTATTTCTTGGAATTTTCAAGAAAAAGAGGACTTTTACTGAAGTATGTTTTGTTAGTTCAAACAACTTTCTTTATTTTCTTTATGTAATTTTTGTTTTTCTTCTCCTGAGTTTCATGAAAATACTTCTAAAATATAAGCTGCAGAGTATTTTTGTACTCAGTACAAATACTGCCTAACTACTTTTGTGCATTTTGATTTTTTTTTTTTAATTTAAAAAGAAGAGCTGATGCCCTTAAGAAGTAAAACCCTTCCCTGGTTCTGCTTTCATAGCCTTCGTTAGGCTTATTCAGTGCTATACTTCTCACACTGCTTCCTGCAGCATCTGTTTTGCTCCATTAGCATTTTTTTAAGGTCCCAGAATTTCTTAATCATCAAATCACCAGACGGTTTCTAAAACTATGCATTATATACTCTGTACTCAAGGTTTAAATTAATAACAGCATCATTAAATTATTGTTTTCAATATATTTTTAAATGCTATATACAAGATTTTCTTGTTCAGCCAGTTTCAGGAACAAATTATTCTAATTACTGCCTTCTCTTTCTCTGTTAGCTGAAATTAGGATGATTTAGTGTCAAATATTTCTCACCATCTGCATGAAATAAGACCATCATTGGGACTTGAGAAAAAATGACTTTTTCTTAAACATGTAAATTGAACATTTAGCTCTCTTAATTTTCCTATTTTCCAGAACTGCCAATGTGGGGAAGTAGTGAGGAATATATGAGAGCTTAAATTCTGAGCCTGTGGTTTGCAATAGGGTATGAATGGAAGTGATTGCCCAAAATCCATTTGCAGAGTCCCCACATGAATTAAGCCTCCATTGAGTGCTTTCTGATCATTTACCAAGGTTGTAGATAATTTTGCCCTCAAGCAGAATGCCTTGGAAAGTAGATTGCCTTCACCCCTCTCTAGTCAGTTTAGGAAGCTTCATTCTCTAAGTGTGTCCTTGGTGGAGGTCACTGTAGTGAAGACTGTACAGGGGGACCAGCAGTGGTGAGCCATGCCCTTTTATCTCCCCTCTGATTGCCTTGGTTAGAAAGCCTGGGACCAATCTTCTAAGTCCTTCTAGCTAACAAAGCTTCTGTAGTCCCACCTGTGGTGACTATGATGTATTGATCTGCCACTGACCATGCTTTATGACAGTTTTCTTTCCCCACCCATACCCTTTATAAAACTTGCTATGTCAAGGAACCTTGGACGCCATCTCAATACCTTGTTGGTGGCTTCCCTTATCTGGATGATGTTTCCGTGTCTTTGTGTGATCTCTGTCTCTTCTAAGACTTACTAAAAGTTCTCTTTAAATTATATTCTAGATAGGGTCTCTTTTGTACCCTAAAACAGGAAGAGTTAACTTTTTGTAGTTCTCTTTCTGTTAGTTAGACATTAGCTTGAGTCACCTTTTGGCTTAGATGGGAAATGCTGCAATATCTACCATACATATTTTTTATAATTGTTTATATTGTTGTCCAAGTATTTTTAATGAAGGTACTATGTTGGCTTCTCTTTGCTGGTGGATATTGCTGCTTTTTTGTTAAATATTGCGACTTTGAAGATAAATCTTATGCATACATCAACAAAGGAAGCTGCAAACATAATATGAACACATGTGAGTTAAGATCCAGTATAGCAGTAAGTAGGTACATGTGAGTTAAGATCCAGTATAGCAGTAAGTAGGTACATGTGAGTTAAGATCCAGTATAGCAATAAGTAGGTACATGATTTTTTTTTCTCCCGAAATCCAATGACTCTTACTTTATTGAGGTCAAGCTTTGTGTCTATACATTAAAAAAAAAAAAACTTTTTATTGGGGGCTTATACAACTTTTATCGCAATCAATCCATCCATCCATGGTCTCAAGCATATTTGTACATATGTTGCCATCATCATTTTCAAAGCATTTTCTTTCTACTTGAGCCCTTGGTAGCAGCTTCTCATTTTCCCTTCCCACCTCTCCTCCCTCTCTCATGAACCTTTTCAAGGGATAAAGCAACACGGTCTAATTGCTCTTCCAGCCATGTATTTTTGCTGTTGGTTTTAGAGGATTATGGGCTATATAATTTAACACACCTCTAAATTAGTAAAGTAGATCACCTCTACCCCTCTCTGGTGTAACACATGGTAAAGTACATACATATTAGAGACCTGGATTTTTGGAAAACTTTCCTTATATGTCAAAATTTCTGTCTCTTCTAAGTATTAATTCTGCTATAAAGCTCTCGCTGCCATAGAATGACTTTCAAGTCATAGCGACCATATAGTACAGAAAGAACTGCCCCTGTGGGTTTCCAAGACTGTCAACTCTTTATGAGAATGGAAATCCTCATTTTCTTCCATAGAGAGGATGGTGGTTTTGAACTAATCAGCCCAATGTATAGCCACTACACCACCAGGGCTTCTTGCTACAAAGTTAATTAACTAGAATCTGATTCTAGCTTAAAACAAAATAAAATACTAGATTATCAATAGTGCCAATTTTAAATTTACCTGACCTCTGTGATTCTGGAAAAAAAACAAAATACAAAAACTAAACTCATTGCCATCTACTGCATCTCTGCTCATATCGACCCTATAGGATGGAGTAAAACTGCCACTGTATGTTACAGGAACAATACATCTTTATGTGAGTGTTAGGTAAGTAGACAGTGGTTGGCAAAGAGAGAAGAGGTAGTAATGGCATGAATCAGGCAGAAATGGTGATTGAAGATGGTTGAGATTATTTTCCTGTACATACCTCCCCAACACAAATGAAGGTGAAGGGTAGATTGGTGTATAAAGCATATACATTTTTTTTTAAAGCATATAAATTTAAAATATGGATTTAGTATTCCTCAGCATTCAAGACATTACTCCAACTTGCCTCGCCAAAAATGAAACTAAGTTAGCACACCACGACCACCACCACCTGCTTGGACTGATCTAAGAAACATGTAGACTAAATACGTCACCACCATGAACCAGCTCCGAGATACGGACTTATCTAAAGAAACACATGGCCTAAACAACTTCCACTAAGAGCTTTATAAAACTCAGAGCAACTAGAGCACAACAGTATTCTCTTATACTCGAAACTCTACCCCATGGCTCTGGGTAAGTGTTTCGCTCTTTTCTTACTGTATCGTTATTTGCTGTGTTAACTAACATTTGTGTGATAAAACACAGATCATCAGAAATTTATACTTATTTCATGTGTATTCATACCTTCGTTGACGTCAATCCCTTGAGACAATAGGACACATTTCCTTAGCAATGGAAGGAGCAGAGCTAGTGAAGGCTGGGCGGAGAAGGAGAAGGTATTTCCACTAACCCCCACAAAGACAGAATAGATTTAAAGTCTGAGACAAGGGTATAGCATGAAATCTGGGGTGCTTCGATGAACATCGCTGAGAAGAGGTACACTACAGAGAGCCAGCCAGTAGCAGAAGGCCTATGGTGGAAGGTCCACCGTTAGTGGAATATAAAGTTTAGTTCTACGCTATGATGGGTCTTTTAGACTATCTAAGGACCTTTGGAATTATTTTCCAAATTATCCCCTTGAATAAACTCTTTCTGTTCTAACCTTTTCTCTGACTTAGGTCTGTATTCGTCCCTTGCCTGAAGCCATTAGTGCTGCCAGGAAAGAACCAAGGATTGGAAAGGCCTGAAACTCTGAGCCTCCTTTTGTAACATGTGTAGAAAGCCTTATTTTTCTGACTCAGAACGCTGGTGATTTCGAACAGCTGACCTTGTAGTTAGTAGCCAAATTCAAAACCCACTACACTAACAGGGCTTCTTCCGTTAAACAGCAACAGTGCAATAAAGCACCATTCATTGTATGCTTTGGAAAGCAGCTTAACTTTCCCCATATGACTTAGATAAGACTCACAGCTGCTTCCTCCTCAACCTTTGACAAGGCCACCCCCAAATCCTACAAATTTCCATTTTTTTACCTCACAAATGATTAACTGACTGGTTGATCTCACTGAAAAATTAGAAACAAGGTATTTGTAACTAACCTTTGCTTAAATATCTCTTCTTTTCCTAAGTCCCTGATTTTTACCCAACCCTTCAAATGAGACAACATGTAATTTCTCTTGAAGGGCCCCTCCTGGAGAGTAGGCTGACAACACCACACAACATTAACTGATTTATTAAGAAGTCACTTGCCTTCTTCTGCCTCTCCTTCACAAGGTTGTTCCATGGGATCTATTGAAACCAATGCTGATTTTAAGATGAATGCATTCTTCTGTTAAGGCAATAGATTTCTCTTTGCATTTGAATGGTTCTTTTCTCTCCCTTTAATCGTCACTGTTTTGGAATAAAGCCACGCTTCTCAGGTCTGTATATGCTTTTTAAATTGACCTCCCCCCCAAAAAATGGTATTTGCAATGAAGAAGTAATAGGTCTTGCAAAATTCTATCTTGTGACATCCAGTTTCATTTCTATCGCCAAGACTATATTTTCCAACCACTCTTCCTTCCTCTTTGTTTCTGAATTTTTGCATTCCAGTCACCAATAATTATCAATCCATTGAGTGTTTGATCAATTCCAGATGGAGGGCAGTACACTTCTTCAATTTCTGCGTCATTTGTTTTAGTGATCGGTGTGTAAATTTGAATAATAATTTTAGTGACTGACTCTCCTTGCATGTGGATAGACATTATCCTATCACAGGCTTCATTGTATTTCAAGACAGATCTTGAAATATCCTCTCTGACAATGAATATGATAAGATTCTTCTTGAATCTGTCATTCCCGACATAGTGAAGCATGTGATTTTCTTATTTAAAATGGCCCATTCCAGGCCATTTCAGCTTAGGAACACCTTTATGGGTTCCATTTCATTTTTTTAATGACTTTCAACTTTTCTAGATTCATACTTCGTACATTCCAAGTATTAATTGATGTTTACAGCTTTTTCTTCTCATTTTGAGTTATGCTTCATCAGTACATGAATGTTCCAAAGATTTTACCCCATCTACCTCATTATGAGCAACTCTACTTTGAGAAGGCAGCTCTTTCTCAGTCATTTTTGAGGGCCTTCCAACCTGAGAGGCTCATCTTCTGGCACTTTCGCTGACAATGTACTGCTTCTTTGGATGAGGATTTCAGTAATTGACAGTATTTCCAAGCTTTACATAATGTTTTCAGTGGCTAATTCCTGGAAGTGCTTAGACCAGTGGTTCTCAACCTGTGGGTCATGACCCCTTTGGAGGTCCAAGGATCATTTCACAGGATCACCTGATTCATAACAGTGCAAAATTACAGTTATGAAGTAGAAACAAAAATAATTTTATGGTTGGGGGCTCAATGTAATACGGGGACTGTATGAAAGGGTCAGGGCATTAGGCAGGTTGAGAGCCACTGGTTTAGAGTACCCCTTCTTTGTAATCTACTCTTAGTCTGAATGCTGGGCTGAAACCTGTTCCCTTTAGGCAACCCTGCTAATACTTGAAGTGACATAACTTCCAGTACCACAGCAAACAAGTCTCCACAATACAACAAACTGAGAGATGAACCGTGGGCCCTGTGCTTTACTTACCCTGAAAATAAAAACAAAAAACAATCCCCCCCCCCCCAATGGGAATAAACAGGCAGCACTCTCGGGGAACTGGAAAGAGGAAAACGTCATTAGCTGGTGACAGAGAGGAACTATAGCCTCTAGAAGATCTAGGTCCCACATGACAGCCAAACAGTGCTTTAGCCTGTGTCTGCACTAAGAAGTGAGCAAGGCTATTGTAATAGTATTTTTGTTGTTGTTGTTTGTTTATTTTATTTTTTACCCCCTCCCTAGAAGTATGTGTCACAGAGAACAAAACTAAACCCACACGTTGGGGCGAGGGTCAGTCATATCACACCCACACGGAAGCAAACCAAGAAGGAAAAGTGAAAGGGACGGTCTAGACCCCATTACTGCACACCAAGCCCGGAGGACGGCATCTCTGCATGGAACTGTTAAGGCGCAGAGAGGACTGTAGAGCCAACAACAGCTCACGACCTGTTGTCCCCTTGGAGTGTACTGAGACAGATGACAATACTGGGGGCACAAGGCAGGGAGTTAGTCTGGTCTGAACCCCCACGCCCACCCTCCCGCAGCCAGGCGAATCATGAAGGAAACATAACAGATCAGCCACGGGAGCAAAACAGTCACAAAGCCCCGAAGGAGTCCCCAAAATAGACTTCAGGCTAGGAGCGGCAACTCAGGGTATTCCCCCAGGACCAGTGGAAATAGTCAGAAATGTCAGACCTAGAATTATGTGGGGTTTTTTTTCTTTCAATCTTTTGTTTTCTTTTTGTTTGGTCTCTTCTTGTTGGTTTGCCTACTTATAAGATAGGCGTATTTGCTTCAGCAGCACATATACTATATAAGATAGGCATGCAGAGCAAGCTGGAGGAGAATGCAAAGGGACTTGGGGGAGAAGTGGGCAGGGGAAGGAGGAGGTGAGCAAGCAATGCCAAAGACATGGATCTAGGGAATCAAAATCGACAACAAGGAGGGCATAGAAATCCTGGGGGTGTTGGAGCAACAGCAATCTAGCTGAGAGGAATTACTAAGAGGTAAAAGTAGGGCAAGTGTGATGGTGGGGCAGGAGGAAGGTAAAAGGAAACAGAGGAAGGATCTAGGAAGCAGAGCTATGAATAGAGGTACAAGCATAGGTGTGGACAGTAATTCATAAAAATAGGGGTATTGGCCTATGTTCATCTATTTATATGGCAATACACTGAGGTAGTAGATGGACTTGGGGCCTCTGCTCACACCCTCCCTCAATACAAGAACACTTTGCTCTAACAACCCAGCATTCTGTATACTTACTTTTGCAGCACAAAAGCTGAAGACAAAAATGGGTGCATAAACAAATATGGTGAAGAAAGCAGATGGTGCCTGGCTATCAAAAATTATAGCCACAGATATCTTAAAGGCTTGAACTTAGTTAACTGGCCATTTAGCTGAAAATCAACAAGCTCACATGGAAGAAGTACACCAGCCTGTATACGACCCTTTCACAGGGGTCGCTTAAGGCCATCAGAAAACACATATTTCCGATGGTCTTAGGAACCAAGACACGGCTCCTCTATATGTCTACAGGCAGGTCCGCCCACATGCAAAGATGCCCACAAAAGAGTACCGGGCATGAAGATTCTTACCCATGCTACACCATGCTTCAAAACAAAATTTCATTTATTTGTAATTAGAAATAAATATTTCACAATATATAATTACCTATTGTTTTTGGGATTAATCACTGCTTTATGTTCAATTTGTAACAATGAAAATAAATCCTGCATATCAGATATTTACAATAGGATTCATAACAGCAAATTTTTTTATGAAGTAGCAATGAAAATAATTTTATGGTTGGGGATCACTACAACATGAGGAGCTGTATGTATTAAAGGGTTGCAGTATCAGGAAGGTCGAGAACCACTGCCCTAGGGGTTCTCCTCCCTGATGTCTGCCCTTAGATCCTGCCACTTAGCAGCTGCTGTTACTGCTTTTGTGGTGGTTGGGTGGCGAATAGTCTCAGGGGATTGCATTGCAATGGTTTACAGTTGTGAGATTGTTGTCCCTTAACCGCAGAGTTTGTTTTTGATTCCCCGACAGGCAGTACATACATCCAGCCCTCCCAGGTGGTTGTCCAGAAGACATCAACCCAATGAGCACAAGGTCCTCGGGATGCACGGACACACAGGTCCCTTTCCACATCTCATTCCTCGTTTTCCAGGACCCCCCCACCCTGACCCTGCTGAGGGTGTGTGGGCACACATAGATAGCGGAGGCAGCGAGCTGCAGCTGTGCAATCAAATCTCCACAGTTGAGTCCCAGCTAGGCAAGCATCCAACTCAAGGATATCAGAAGGGTCCCTGGAGATGACAACATTAAGGACCAGGTGTGGAACTGTGGGGACTATAAGCAGATTAAAGATCCAAACAGTGCTAAACAAAAAATGTAAAAGATCCCTAGGAACACCTCTGAGTGATGGACTGTCTGGGGCAGTTCTGCCCAGTATGAAGGTAAATGTGAGAGGCAGGGCTCCCGGAGGGGAATGCTCCACAGGTGACAGTTCATGAGGGGCTCCGTCTCCACAGGTCCTCAGGCTTCTGCTGTGTGTAGACCCTTCATCCTCCCTTACTGTGACTAGGGCTGGGCTGTCGTCTTTCATAGCAGGTGGTTCTCCTCTCAGGTTCAGTTTCAATGGGTTCGAAGGAGTCTGAGGTGGCTGGGCCATGAGCTTCTTTTACTTGGGTATGATGGATCCACCAGAATGCTGTGTAACTTTAACCACAGTTGTGGTACAGGACCTGGTCTATGAAGGGTTTCAGGGATCCTGTTTCCAGGTTTTAACCCACACTGACTCACCAGAATGAAAAGGGTGGACTGGGTATTCTAAGGGGGTCTGACACCTATCTAGCATGACATGATAGATTTTTTATTTTTGTTTTTGATGATGAATGTTTTTGAGGGCAGTCTAAGGCTTGGAGCTCTTCACTGAGGCCTTGCAGCCCTAGGGCAGTGGGGTGACCCCTAAATTGTCTTACGCTGGGTGGGTGTCTCCCATACATTCATCCAAAAGGAGAGTACCCTCTAGGACATAGGGTGCCCAGAGCCCGAAGAAGGGTAAAAGGCAGGACTTTGAGCCATTTCAGGCCAGTTTCCTTGCAAAACTTTTCCATGTTGCCTTCAGGGACTGGCTCATGTGCTCTCTGTGTGGTTTGCCTAGTAGCCCCATGGGAGTGACACTGTCTTTGCTGAGAGAGGCTACCAGGGTGTTAATCATTGAGAGGTCAGCTCTGGTGTCAACTAGAAAATGGACAGTCTCTTCCCAGACTTTGATTCCGACTGTGGGCACAGAGACCTGAGGCTGTAGAAGCTAGGTTGTCCTAAGTCTGTGTAGCACCCCACAAGACCCACAAAAGGAGGTTATCTTTGTTTTGAGTATTTTTTCTGCTTTGGGGAATTCGTTCTTCCAGTGGCCTGCTCATGTAGCCATCTCAGAGAGCCAGTTTTTGGCAAAAAAAACAAAACAAAACAGCATTCCTCTCTTGCCACATGCACCTAACTCACCCAACCTCAATTTGTGTAACTTCTTTTTGTTTCCACAAATGAAGAGGAACATGCAAGCACAACAATGTGATGATATATAAATGGTGAAGAAAAAAACAAGGAAGATGCTGTCAGCCATCCAAACAGATGAGTTTGAAAAATGTCCCCAAGAAAGGAATATCAGATTTGACAAATGTATTAAATGTAATGGAGAGTACATTGAAGGTGATAGGGCTGTTTTGTAAAAAATTTAAATACATATTTTTGGGGGGGAATCTGAGGGGTTTTTTGGGGGGAGGGTACCACCTCATATATTATCAATGGATAATATCATAAGCGGGTAGCATAGTAAACAAGCAATGAGGTGAGTCAGTGTCTTGACAGTGCTAGTTGCCCTCTAATTCCCCTAATCCCTCCCCAGGGTTGGTAATCCCTGATCAGTATGAGTAAGAGATGTCAAAACAGAGTTTGCTACTCTTTATGGTGGGTTGGTTATAGAACCTGATTGTAGCAGTTACATAATCTCCTGTCAATTTATGAAGGGGTGGAGTCTAGCCTGTAAATTAGGTTGCAGCTTGATGACCTCATTTGGAGGCTTGAAGGGCATAATGGCTCATTGGAGCTCACTCCTGTGAGACATTCCTGCTGACAAGACACATAGAAATACGCTGATAGCAGCCAGAACCTTGGAGCTGGAGGAGCCACGTAAAGACCCCATACCAGCACTGAGATGCTTTTACCACTGGATCCACAAGACTTTCCACCCACTGCCCTGTGTTCTTCCTGCATTCAACATCATTGCATGGCTGTGTAAATCTAAGAGGAATTTATGGACTAGTATCAACAAATGGGGTAATATTGTACTTATGGGCTTGATCTGGACTGGGCTGGGATGTTTTCTTAATGTACAATTGCTTTTTGATATAAAGTTCTCTCTTACACACATGAGTGTCTCCTGGGATGTATTTCTCTAGTTAATCCTAACTAATCCACTGCTTGGTCTTATCTGCAGATAACCTTCAGGCATAGTGAGTAGCCAGTTGCAAGTATGAGACCTCTTTTATGGTAGCTTCTTTATGACTGTTCCTTCATGGAGGTAGGGAGGTATTGGAGAGACTTTGATCAGTCATGAGAATATATATTAAGATTTATTTATATCTCATAACCGTGAGAGACTTCCCTCACTGGAGTCAGCTTTCCAGACCCATAATTATGACCTGAGAGAATTTAGCTGCATTACATTTTCATCCAGTCCCTCAGTTTACCACACCCTTCCTTATGGCTTCCAAGAAGTATGACCTATATTTATTGAAGTACCCTGAAAATTAGTCATTTTAACTTTAGTACGTTCTCTCCAATCTGCTTTTAATAAAATAATTATTAGAGAAAATGCCTAATCTTCTTAAAATATTTTAAAATTGTCCTTGCAATAATTCTAAATTGTGTACCCTAGTATGGTTATCATGATCTTTTTACACTATTTTCTGCTTATTACCTTATTTTTGTCAAACTCTCCATATTTTCTCTCTCCATATTATAAATGCAAGATTTTTACTCTATAAATTTCTAGTTTGAAATGCATGCAGTATTTTCTCTAGTTCTGAGTCTTTTCATTGAGTATCAAGTATCTATACTAAAAGAAATGCTGTGTCACAATCACAAAATAGATGAAAAAAAGAACCAGTGCCACTATCCCTAAAAGAATTGGTTGTCATTCAGGGTTCTAAGAGGTAGTATTTGATCAATAACTAATGATATTTAAGGAAGGAATCCAAGTGATTGAAGGCATTAGCGGAAATCAAGGCATTAGTATTCAACAGTTTGTCAAATGAAATATTTCAAAAAAAACTAAAGAAGTGGCAAAAGTATGTTCTAGTCCATGCCAAAACATCTAGAAATGTGATACATATCTGTGCCCTTTCCCAAGAAATCTGAACAAACAGAATGGAGAAATTATAAAATCATATTATTAACCTCATATGAAAGTAAAAATTTGCCGAAGATAAATGAAAAATAATTGCAGCAGAATAATCAAAGAGAGCTGCCAGAAATTCAAGAATACTCTTTTTTTTTAAATAAAAGACTTGGAACAAAGGACATCATTCTGATGTCAAATGGATTTTGATTAAATGTAGAGAATACTAAAAAAGATGTTTTCTTGCATTTTATTGACAATGCTAAGGCCTTTGTGTGCATCATAGCAAACTATGAATATTTTTTTTAGAAATGGGAATTCCAGAATACGGTAATTCATTGTGCTTATGTGGGACCTGTACATAGACCAAGAAGCAGTGACTCAAGAGAAAAAAATAGTGCCCTATATTTTCAAATAGAGATAGCTGTTCATTAGATTGTATCCTTTCCTCTTTCCCCATACTTACACAACTTGTATGCTGAGCAAATAATCCAAAAAAAAGTTTCCAAAAATATCAACCCAAAACTCAAAACTAACTGCTATTGAGTCAATTCCGATTCATAGTGATTCTATAGGAAAAGGTTGAATTGACCCTGTGAGTTTGATCCATGTTGATCCATGTTGATCCATGACCGTAACTTTTTAGGGGGATTTAAAAGCTTTCCTTTTTCATCTGGTGACCTTGTGATTAGCCCTCAGTTTGTAATAACTAAGCCACCAGGACGTGGTAGCAGGATCTGAGAAAGGCTGGTGAAAACCCTATGATATACAGATGATACAACTTTGTTTGCTCCAAGACAAGAAGACTTGAAACAGGTATTTAAGAACAAAGACTGCAGCCTTCAGTATGGATTCAACATAAAAGAATGAAAAAATCCTTAACACTGAACCAATAGCTATCATGCTAAATAGAGACTTAAATGGTCCAGGATTTCACTTTACTTGGATCCAAAATGAATGTTCACGAATGCAACAGTCAAGAAATTTAACAGAGTTTTGCGCTGGGCAAATCTTCAGCAAAACGCCTTCTTAAGAAACAAGATGTCACAGTTGAGGACTAACAAAAACCTGACCCAAACAAGAAAAACCAAACGCACTTACTTCGAGTCGATGCCGATTCATAGTGACTCCCCTGTGGGTTTCTGAGACTAACAGTTTACGGGAATACAAATCCCCCTCTTCCTCCCCAGGAGCAGCTGGTGGTTTCAAACGGCCCACCAAGTAGATTACAGCCCAACATGTAACCACTGTGCCAGTAAGACTCTTCCAAACCTGACCCAAGGCATGGCATTTTTGGTCATCTCATATTCCTGTGAAAGCTGGACAATGTATAAGGAATACCACAAAGAACTGATGCATTGGAATTATGTTTGTAAAACTTTTTAAGGTACTATAGGGACTGTCAGATGAACAAATAAGTCTGTCTTTAAAGAAGTACATCAGAATGTTCCTCATAAGTCACACCGGTGAAACTGTCTCTCTCATTCTTTGGAAATGTTACAGAGAGCCAGTTCTTAGAAAAGGACACCATGCCTAGTCAAAAAAGAGTTTAAAAGTGGGAGACGCTCGAGGATTTACAAAGCGGCTCCAATGTTGGGCTGAAACACAACATTTTTGAGACTGGAAACACAACATTTTCTTCATGTTGCTTGCTAGGATACAGAGTCAACTTGAAGACACCTAACCAAAGCAGCTATCGCAACAACCACCACAAAATCTTCTTGATAACTGTGGTCTCAACTCTAAGTCACTACCATTGAGTCAATTCTGAATCATAGTGTTACCTGTCGGTTTTTGAGACTGTAACTGTTTACATGAGCAGTAATCCCATCTTCCCCCCTTGGAGCTGCTGGTGGTTTTGAACTGCCAAACATGGATTGCAGCCCAACGTGTAACTACTACACCACCTGGGGCCCTTGATAGCTGTGTTAGATATTTCCTTAGGACTGTGTCTATGGGTGTTTTGAAGGCTGGTTTCAGTTATATGTACTTCCTATTAAAGCTGGGTGTACCAGGAATAACTGCACAAGGTAAGCTTAAAATTCCCTAAGCTATCCTACCATGAAAACATCAGATACTGATTTCTGGAACCTGTAAATTACATTATGTAAGGTGGAGGGAAAGTTCTTGACCTCTCTTATCAAAGAACTGTAAAAGCTATGGAATTAGAGGACATAGTCAAAATTCTCTAGCTATAGAATATTATTCCAATGCCTTATAATCTAATGGAATTGGCCTGCTAGATTTTTTTAAAGTTTTGGACTTAATGTCCATGGGCAGTGTGCTGGGGTTAAGCATTTTTAAGGACTCAATTGATAGTTCCATCCCACCAGTTACTCTGAAGGAGAAAGATGTCCCCTCTCTAAAGATTTACGATCTTAGAAATCCTGAATAGCAGTTCTACATTGTTCTATACCATCACTATAAGAAGCAATGACTTCCATGGAAGTATTTTTTGTTTTTTATTGTGTTGCTTTGTTTTAGTGACCTCTCTATTAGTTTCTCACTTTTAAATTAGGAATGTCTATAACTGCTTTTCTATGCCTGCCTTTAAAAAAAATAGCAAATCATTTTATTGGGGGCTCTTACAGCTCTTATAACAATCCATGCATCATTTGTATCAAGCACATCTGTAAATATGTTGCCATAATCATTTCCAAAACATTTTCCTTCCACTTGAGCCCTTGGTATCAGCTCCTCTTCTTTCCCTCCCTCCCCCACCCTTCTATCCGCATGAACCCTTGATAATTATTTTTATTTTTGTATTTTACACTGTCCGCTGTCTGCCTTCACCCATGCCTCCGCTTTTCATCCCCTCCACACCGGGGTGGGTGGTAGGTTATACATTGATCATTGTAATCGGTTCTCCCTTTCTCTCCCCACCTTTCCCCTACCCACATGGTATTGCTACTCTCATTATCGGTCCAGAGGGGTTTATCTGTCCTGGATTCTCTGTGTTGAGAGCTCTTATCTGTACTAGTATGCATGCTCTGGTCTAGCTGGATTTGTAAGATAAAACTGGGGTCATGGTAGTGGGAGGGGGGGGACATTAAAGAACTAGAGGCGTGTTGTGTGTTTCATTGGTGCTATATTGCTCTATTATCTCTTAACTCCATTTTTTCCTGCAACATTTTTGAAGCTCTCTTTTATTAAGCTGAACCACATGATATCCAAAGAGCTCAAAGCCTGCCTCTATTGCATTTGAGAAGCAAAAACTTGTTTTCTAGTTTCATAAAGCGCAGATGGTGAGAAGTTTGCCCCAAGCTTTACTATATTATACTTACTATTGTCTCACTCAAGAAGCACTGATGGCATAATAGATTATGTGTTGGGCTATGAATCCCAAGACTAGCAGTTCGAAACCACCTTGCCCCCTTGAGAGAAAGATGAGGCTTTCTACTCCTATAGAGAGTTATAGTCTCTAAAACACACAAGGGCAGTTCAATGCTCTCCTATAGGGTTGCCAGGAGTCAGAATGGCCTCAATGACAGTAGTTTTGATGTTGTCATTATCATATCACTCATATATGATTTAGATAATTCAGATAAAGAGATTTAGAACTTTTGAGCTAATGACATTTCAATGAAACATTAGATTACAATTGATGCTGTAATAATAGGCCAAGATATTTGGGGAAGAGGGAGTGTATATTACATTTGTTATGGGCATGGATCTTTTGAAGCTGGAGTGAATTGTGGTAGAATAAGAAATAGTGCCACAAAAATATTAGGCCTCAATCCCCAGAACCTCTAAATATGTCTCTTTTTTTTGTGTGTGTGTGTGTGTGTGTGTGTGTGTGTGTTGTGGGGGGGGGTTGTAGATTTGGTTAGTTAAGAATTTTGAGATGGAGAGATTACCCTAAATTATCTAGGTTGGTCCTAAATGCAACTTTTCTGTAAAGAAAGACACAATGAAATTAGAGACATGCAGAAAAGTAGAAAACAATGAGAACAAGAGGACAAGTATTAAAGTATCATCACTATGAATAATGGAATCCTGGCAGCAATCATTGGGACCCATGGTGGCCTAGTAGGTTATGGTTGGGCAGCCCAGCTGTTCAAAACCACCAGCTACTCCTCAAGAGAAAGATGAAATTTTCTACTCCGATTAAAAGTTACAAACTTGGAAACCCACAGTTCTACTCTGTCCTGTAGTGTCATGATGGGTCAACTCTATAGCAATGTGTTTTTGTCCTTTGGCAGGGGCAGGTGGAGCTGTGGAGGAAATAACATTTCCCCCTAGATTCCCTACAGGCACAGCAGTCTTACTGATGCCTTGATACTCATTTCAATTTGTTTAGTCCAATGATTGTGATTTTCTACTCTGGTCTGTGGAACTGTTATGAAATACATAGCTGTTGTTCAAAGCAACGTGGTTTGTTGTAGCCAAAGGAAACACACAGTGATAATTTTCCTCTAAAGTGTTTCTTACCTTCTAGAATTCTAACCCATGATTAATTTTCAAGGTACCTTCAGAAGGCAAAATTCTCACAAAAAGTAATTAGTTCTTTTACAAATGTCCATTTGCCTTTGGTGAGAAGTCCACTATTACAATACCTGATTTTCTAGTTTGTAAATAGTAAATGTTATGTAACTAGTTAAAGTTTTTTACAATTAAAAAAAAGATGGGGGGATGTTATGCCCAAAAGAAAAAATAATGCTACCATGTAGTTCACTCTGACTCTTTTTCTTTGTTTAATTGTTTTGGTTTTATGTAGCACAAATATAAACACCTAAGAGTGACATAGATTTGAAATAAAACCACAGGTGAATAAATAACTGATAACTAGAAGATGTAACCCAAATTACATACACATAAGCAAGAACACACACACACAACACCCACAAGAACCCACACACAAAAGATTATTTTAATTTTTTTAACTTTTTCAATTCAAAATATTGTTTTTAATTATAAAATAAATGAAATTATTCCAAAAATATTATTGTTTCTTTATGTGTATTTGTATCTACCATATATACTTGAGTATAAGCTCACCAAAATATAAGCCGAAGCACCTAATTTTACCACACAAAAAACAAAAACTGAGAAAAATTATTGACTTGAGTATAAGCCTACGGTGGGAAATGCAGCAGCTACTGGTAAATTTCAAAATAAAAATAGATAGCAAGAAAATTACATTAATTGGGGCATCAGTAGGTTAAATGCTTTTTAAATATTTATTTCCAAGAAAAACATTACACTAGCTTTGTAAGTGGAAAAGAGGGTCAACAAAAACAATATGGTATCAACAATAACTTAAAAGCACTAAAACCTTAGCTCAATCAGCAACCAAGCTAAAACACAAGAGTGAAAGTCCTTCGAGACTGGATTCTTCCTCCTCATCTGTCTGTCCAAACAGAGCTTCAGCTTTAGCTGGTGGGAGGTTATCAGCACAGACACTGTCCTCATCACTGAGTTCACAGTCATCACCATCACTGTTGTCGTTCTCATACAAAGTGCTGTCTTCTGTGCCATCCATAGCATTACTGATGCCACATTTCTTGAAGGCGCATTGCACCATGCCCTCTGCAATTTCTTCCCATGCATCACGAACCCACTTTGCTAGCAATTCTATGTTGGGTTTCATCAGATTTCTAACTTTTGCCAGTTAGGCTAGACCAGATGACATCCATTCCTGCCACATCTTTCACACACGGTCTTTGAAAGGCTTATTTAAACACACATCTAAGGGGCTGCAATACAGATGTGAGCCCACTTGGAATAAAGGCCAAAGTAACTTTAGAAGACTTTGCCAATTTTTTTTATGTTATCAGATGTGTGGGCTCTGAACATATCCAAACTAGCAATGATGTTTTCTTCTTTAAGGCTGTCCTGGTCGTCTATTCCAAATTTCTTCCAGCCATTTTTTGTTCCGTCTTCATCCAGCCTATAATATATGCACGCACAGTAATTTGTGGTGGGAATTTGACCTTTTTAGGCAAGGTCTTTCTTTTTAAAATAATGACAGGCTACAGCTTAGTTCCATTAACCAAATATGACAGAATGACTGTGAAATGGTGTTTTTCATTTCCTGTGGTTCTGAGTAAAATAGTAGTTTTGTCTCCCAAACTTGCCACAGTTCTGTTGCTTGGAAGATCAAAGGTCATAGGTGTTTCATCCATATTCCCAATATCTCCCAGATCATAGTTATGGATCCTTCTTTGTTTTATGATGAAAGAATGAAATGACATCACTTTTTCATCAGAGTCTTTTGGCACCTTCTGTGAAATCCTGCTGACAAAACAAAATTTTCAATGCCTAGTACTTTAATTTGTTTTCTTTAGCCATTTGAAGGGCACATAAGTGTATTCCCATGCGTGTTATACAGTAACCATTTTGACGACACTCCATAACCCATCTATGCAATTCAGTCTCTTGAGCCCCATATGAAGTTGTTAAACCACATCGGGTTTTTTTTTTTGCCTTTGGAATGTTTTTCAAGTCAGCTTCCATTTTCCACCACACCATCACTTGTTTTTTGTCGACACAAAATTCCCTACTTGCAACACTATTATTGCTTTCTTCTGCTCTTTATACAACCTTAAGTTTGAAACCAGCTTTGTATGGCCTGCATTTTTGTTTTGCTCCAGGATTAGAAGTATTGGGATCCATTTCTAACAGGATAAAAAAAGACTTTGAAAAAGAATACCATACCATAGTGATTGAGTTCTCAAAACATATCATAAGCCCTACTCCAAAAATAAGACCTACTTAGAGTTCTTAAAAGAGGTCAATTTACAGTAAAAACGGTGGTGTCCAGGCAACTGCTAGTATATATATAAACAAGTAGAATCAATTGTCAATAAAATTCAGCAAAACAGATAGCCTTCACGACAGAAAACAGATACCCCCCCAAAAGAATCGCACTCAAAAGACACCACGAGACCCATAACATGCTGGACCACCAAGGGAGCTGCCAGTAATTCAGGGTTTGGAGAGTTTGGTATGATAATATTCCAGAATATGATGACATGACTATGTTTGTATAGATCAGACTGTGTTAGGGCTCATACTATACATGCTGTGTTACTGCATGCTCTGCATTACTACAAACACTGCCTTACCGCATGTACACAATGCAGCTTGTAGAGTTTGAGACCTCATGCAGGCTGATGATATCCCAGAATGTGATGACATGACTGTTTGCATAGAGCAGCCTATGTTAGGGCTCATACTATGCACGCTGTGTTCTGTACGCACTGTTACTGAATACACTGCTTTACTACATAGGCAGCATTACTGCATATGCATGGGAAGTACTAACGCAACACATGGCAGTAACACAGTGCATAAACAATGCAGCGGGTCTACTATGAGCCCTAACACAGGCTGCTCTATGCAAGCATAGTCAACACTGGGTAAAGATAGAGGTTAATAAAAAAATAAAACATAGCAGACTAAGTACTGTAAATAAACGTACTGTATACCCAAGACCAGAGCTATACTGGTACTTGTATTCAGCAATGCTTGGGAGGAGTAAGGGGGCGTGACCAAGCACCGGTATGACTGTAAAGGCTACGTCATTGGTCACAGCCCTGGAGAAGATCAGGAGAAGAGCATCCTCACCCCACATTCATCTGATAAGGATGATGTAGCCCCAGGTACCAGCACACAGAAGCAGGCAGGTTCTTGCCCAGTACGGCAAGGACAACCCAGAGCTTCCAGCGTGCAGGAGAAAAGAAGAGCGGTGGTATCAGCAGTAATCAGACCACCCACAGGGGCTGCAGGCACCCGCAGATGAGCCGGAGAGATCGGAGAACACCCACACTGCACCAGAGAACAAGTATGTGGGACACTCACTCGAGTATAAGCTGAGGGGGGCTTATAAAAAATGTGCTGAAAAATTCGGCTTATACACAATACTCGGCTTATACGGTAATCTGATAAATATTTGAACCAAAAATGAGAAGTAGCTAATAATGGTTAAGAAAATATTTTAACACAGGCTACATCAGGTTTTCCAAACAACTGTGCCACAGCACCTCATCCAAAGCCTCTTGTCAAGTTCTGGGCCTTTCCAGAGCAAAGTATGCCAAGTCTGCTAGCCTGTGCCAAAATGTGGGGTAGTTGCCTGCTGCCAACTCACATCCAGTTGGCATTGTATGTAAAAACACCAAATTCAGTTGATTTTTAATTTGGAAGGAAATCCATACATATCTATCTTCTTTTCTTCAATATTTTTGAAGAAAATATTGCTTTTGAAATATACTAGTTGAAAATATACTTTTCGACTTTTGAAAATATACTTCTGCCTTTGAAAATATACTAGCTGTACAGTAAAGACAAAAAATAGATTGAATCATAAATATATTTCCTGAAATTAAGTTTGCTACTTTGCAGCTTGCAGACTACAGAAATATCATTGTCTTTGATTCTCATTATTCAAACTTGATTATTATTATTATCATTTTAATGTAAAGAGAACATTTATTAAATGAGACAAAGAAAACAAATAAGCAGACACAATAATAGGAGGCCTTCCAATTATCCAATTGAAGGAGGCCTTAGCAAGAAGAGGTCAAAGTGGTTTCCAAACATTCACAGTCACACAATTGCTTAAATAAGGCCTGGGGCATACAGAAAATTGTCACCAATTCATGGTTGGTGGCAGATCAATACATCATCGTTTTAGTTAGGACTACAAGAGTCAGAGCCGAACCATTATTGGGAAATGTACATTATGTTGGATATAAGGGTTTACAAGATTGAGCTATGTCTTCAGACCAAGGCAGTCAGGAAAAGACTGATAGGACATGACTTCTGAGTATGTATCTCCTGTGCTGTTCCTCGTATGGTTACCTAAATCAAGGACGCACTCAGATGAGCCCCTATGAAAGACTTCCCCTCCTTGGGCTGGATGGAGAAGGGTGGAGGTGATCAACTTTCTGAGGCACTCTGCATGAGAGCAAGCTTATCTATATCTTTGGTTAAGGATAAGAAATGGAGGCTTAATCTATTTGGGGACTCTGCAAATGGATTTTGGGCTGTCTCTGCCATCCATTGGCCTTTGGCGAGAGGGATGCTTCGAAATTAAGCTCTACATCAACCCCCGCCCCCTCAGATCATGGATTGTAAATGTTAATATCCCTTTGATTTCACAGGCTGGTGTGTTTCTTACAGGTGAACTTAGTACATTTCACTTAGATGCTGTTTGTTTTGAGACAAAACTTTAAGAACCCAGACATTATTCTTTCTTAGAACCAGGTACTATATGATTTCTTCACCATGCTTTGCTATGCACACCCAATTATTTATCACACTATTTCTAGTAAAAATTGTTGACACAAAATAGCTGTTTGTACACATACAAGTGGTGCAAATCTTTTGAATTATTTAACAATTATTAACAGTGAAGTCACTGTAAGTTTGACCTAGTGCTGTCATAAGAAAAAATACTATACATGTATGGTTTTAACAAATGAGGATTTATGGTGACACAGTTTGGGAGACAAGAAATATAATCAAGGAATTCACTTCCGAACAAGAGGGATTTCTTCCTTGTTGATGGCTCCAGCAGTCTGCTTACTTTCCTTTGGTTTTTCAATAGCCATGCATGTCTAGGCATTAGTGAGCTGAAATGGATTGGTATTGGTCATTTTCAATCAGAATCATATGATCTAGTAAGCTAGAGATAACTCAATCAAGGAGTAACATGTCATTCATTACCAAAAAAGGACAATGTAAAATCATTTATGAAATACAATGCTGTCTGTGATAGGATTATATCGATCCACTTTCAAGGAAATCCAATGAATACAACTATTATAAATTTATGCACCATCCACTTATTGAAACATTTTGATTGTTATTCCATGAATTCCTGGAGCTTTGTTTGTGGCTAACGTGTTCAGGGCAGTTTGAGCCTCTTCCTTTAGCACCACTTGTTCTTACTCACATGCAGCTTCCTGAAATGGTGGACCATCAACTAGTTCTATTTCGAAAGTGACTCTGTGCTTCCTTTCCATCTTCTTTTGATGCTTCCTGCATCATTCAATATTTTGTCATAGAATCTTTCAATATTGTGACTCAAGGTTTGAGTTTTTTTGAGTTCTTTCAGTTTCAGATATGCTGAGTGTGATCTTCCCTTTTGGTTTTCTTATTCTAGGTTTGCGCACATTTCATGTCTTACTTTGCTTTCTCAGGCTGCCCTTTAAATTTTTCTGCTCAGCTTTTTCACACCATTATGTCTACCATTTGCTTTAGCTACTCCATGATTAAGAACAAGTGTGAGAGTCTCTTCTGACATGTACCTTGTTCTTTTCTGGAAGCACTCAATTGCCAGGAAATGTGGAAGACAGGTGACCAATTAACTGAGAAAGATCCATATTTCTACCCATTCCAAAGAAAGGCAACCCAACAGGATGGTCAAATTACAGAACAATATGATTGCTATCATATGCCAGTAAACTTTTGCTGGCGATCATCCAAAAAGGCTGACAGCAGTACATTGACAGAGACCTTCACCTTCCTGTGCTTCAGGCTGGATTCAGACTAGAAACGTGAGCAAGAGATGGCCATGTTGATGTCAAATGGATCTTGGCCGAAGGCAGAGACTACCAGAAGATGTTTACTTGTCGTTTATTGACTATGCCAACACATTCTACTATGTAGATCATATCAATTATGGATAACTTTGAGAAGAATGGGAATTCAAACCCACCTCATTGTGCTCATTCAGAAATTGTACAAGTTTCAAGAGGCAGTTGTAAAAACAAAATAAGAGAATACTGCATGTTTTAAAAGCAGGAAAGGTATGTGGCAGAGTTTTTTCTACTCTTAGTATGCTTATTTAATCTGGATACTGAGCAAATAATCAGAGAAACTGGCTTGTGTGAAGAAGAATCTGGCATCAGGATTGGAGGAAGCTTTATCAACAACCTGCAATATGCAGATGATATAACCTTGCTTACTGAAAGTGAGGAGAACAATTACAACTCAAAATAAAGAAGACCCAAATTCTCACCACTGGACCAATATGCAACATCATGATAAATGTGTAAAATATTAAATTCAAGGATTTTGTCTTGCTGGGATCCATAATCAATGCTCATGAAAGCAGCCGCCAGAAGATCAAAGGATGAGTTATTTCGGGTAAATCTGTCACAAAAGACCACGTTAGAGTATTAAAAGCAAGGATGCTATTTTGAGGATTAAGGTAAACCTAAACCAAGCCGTGGTATTTTCAATGGCCTCATATGTATGTGATATTTGGACATTGAATGAGGAAGACTGAAGAGGAATCAATGCATTTGATTTGGGGTGCTGGAGAGTAGAGAAAGCACCATGGAGTGCTAAAATGACAAAGAGATCTGTCTTGGAAGACGTATGACCAAAGTGTCCTTTAGAGGCAAGGATTGTGAGACTTCATCTTTTATATTTGGGGTATATCATCAGGAGAGACCTGTCCCAGGAGAAGGACATCATATTTGGTAAAGAGGCAGCAGAAAAGAGGAAGGCCCTAAAGGAGATGGATTGACACCATGGCTTCCACAATGGGCTGGAACAGAAGGACAATTTTGAAGGTAGTGTAGGGCTGGCCAGTGCCTAGTTTGGTTGTGCAAAACATTGCTTTGGGTCAGATTTGACAGGATAGCACCTAAGAACAATAATAACAACAATGTTTGTCTGTTTCTGGAGCTATTCTGCTCTTTTGGCACTCAGAAATGATTAGCTGTAGGCTCACTCTATTCCAGTATGAGCTCATTAATATAACATGAAGAAACTCTTAGTGACAAACAGGGCCACATTATGCAAAACCATTGGAATTTCAACATAACATTTTTAAAAAATTTTGTGTGGGTTTGTCACAATTCAACACATACACCTGTACAGTTTGTCATGTAGATAGGCACAGAGATATGCTAGTAGCAGTAAACTTCCAAACTGAAAAAGCTTGATAAATTAAACCATATAGTGAACTACATCTTTTTAAATATTTAAAAAAATTGAGATCATAACAATTACTAGAGAATGAAAAGAAAAAGAAAATGTTGTGAATGCCTTATGAAAAGTACCTTACCTTGAACTAATTTTAAGTACATGTTATTGACATTCACTGTCAGTAAATATTGCTTTTATAGAAAGATTAACTATAAAAATCTAATAAACATTTATAATAAAATCCATATTTAATATATAACCTGTTCTTGTCAAGTAGGGTAAAATAAAACACAAAGCTTCTATTAATTGAAACAATTTTTCAAGTGTTTAAAAAGGTAACCATGAGTAAAAGAAAATAAAAATATTAATTTTATTCTCTAGTAAGCATGAAATACTTAAAAGCTGAAAACCCCAAAATAGTATACTCTTTACTTAGTGTGTTGTAGTTACTTCTGTGCCATTCTGGTAAACAAAATTATTAGAAAGCATAATGCATCTTTTCCCTCCATTGCCCGCAGTGGGGCCTTAATTATTGAGTTATCTGTATTATGTGGTTTTCATAGCTCTTTTTTATAAAAGCAGTGTGAAAACATTATTGTTGATGTTTATTACAAAGAGTGTGCAAAATTAACTCATAGAGTTGATGTACAGTGTTAACATATTTTGTTATTCAGAGTAAGTATTCAATAAATAATAATTATTGTAAATGTTAAAGTTAGTTATCATTACACTTAACCAATTATGAATGACTTGTTTTAGTAGTTAGAAATCAGTTACAGTAGGATATTAATGTTTTAGAATGAATGTGAGTCACTTATGTAAAATCTAATCCAAATCATTTAAATATTTTAAATATTTACAAAAATAAAGAAATTATAAGCTTTATGCCTAGATAGAAAGGAAAAGAATGAGAGTTTATATGTGGTATGCAAGGGGGCTTCATAAAGTTCATGAAAAAATGGAAAAATGGAGGTGAAGGGCAATCGATTTTTTTCCATGAATGCTCTGAAGTCTAAAAATATATATATGTATATATTTTATACATATAAATTATTATACACCTATGCATGAAAATGCCACTTTCATATGAATAATTATGTATAAATAATACATTTTATTGGATTTTTTCTCATTTTATTTTCTGTAACATATGCCTCTTTGTTATATTTTCTAGTATTTTTAATATTCTGTGGCTAGGTGTCTAAAGAGGAAAATGCTACGACAATAAGCTGAAACCCAAGAATAACTGTGAAGACGGCTCGGGACCAGGCTGCCTTTCGGGGTGTCGTTCAGAGGGTCACTGAGTTGAACATGACTCGATGGCACCTAGTGAGAATGACAAGCAGGAATTAAATTACATAATATGACGATTGGCTGGAAAATTACAGGAGTTAATTTTTGAGTCAATATTTCAATAACTTAGTCTAGCTTTTGAAAGAAGTTTATTTTCTCAAAAAGCTGGTATTCAACTTTTGAAATTCAGTTGAGTGAATTCACATTAATTTGGCATTTTTATATGAACTGAAGGTTGACCATTTTTCTTCATTAATATTAAATGAAAAAGCAAACTGTTATCTATCTTCAATAGGAGTCATGTTTGTAAGTAACTATATAAATATAACATACTTAAAAATATATACTTCTTTCTGGCCAAACATATTTAATATTTATTTCCTTTGATATTTGCTAAGATATATTTAATATACATGATACAAGGAAAAGTAAACATACAAAACTTTTTGCAATGATTTTTAAAGTGCCCAGCCAAATTCCAAGTACTTTAGGTTAAATTCATGGGGAGAGAACACATGGAGTTAAAAGGAAAATTATAATTACAAATTAAATAAATATCTAAGAAGGTATTTTATTAGCTTAGTCTTGATTTGATTTGATTATTTTTACAGTAACAAAGCTTCAACATGAAGGGACTTTACATAATGAAGTCTAACAGTGCGTTAACGGAGCTCTGAGGATACTCTTTGCAGGCTGCACAACACATATCCTGCTGATTCCTCAGAGGTTGCTCTAAGTTGTACTGTATTAAACATCAACTAAATTTTCATAGTCAAGATTTAGTAAAATTTATAACTAACTAGGGAGCCATAAAGTTATGATTTTACAGCCTTGTAACATTTTCAAAATGAAACACTAACTAAATATGGAAAACCAAATAAGATAAATAAATAATAGGCTGAAGAAGAGAAGCGTGTGGAGAATCCCACTAAATAATTTGATGACCTGGTGTCTCCAGAGAGTCTTTAAATTCTCAGTGGTCCTAAAGCAGAGGTGCTTCCAACTGTTGCTTACATCTCTCAGAGCGTGATATGCCTAATTAAATTATGATGTGCAAAGGCACTTATCTATGAATGTCCTAAATCACATGGTAGAGTTCAAAGAGAAAATTACTAATCTCCTTGAAGAAAGATATTAAAAATCACTTAAAAGCAGCTGGTTGGAGAAAATTCCAGTCACCTCTAAGTGTCATGAGGATTTGATGAGTGACTGGAATAGGAAGGGAAGGCAGCAGTAAAACGTTAGGGATTTTCTACTCAACAGAACATCTGTTGTCATCGTTCCAAATCAACTTATTTAGGGACCTGGAATGATTTCGTAGTTATTCAAATAAATTAATACCAACTAGAACAGCACCCAAGATCAACTGCTGGGCAATAGAAAGAGCTACTAAAAAGAAAAATTATTTTGGTTAAGATGTTTGAAAGGAATATTCGTATATCATAGTCACAAAGTTATTGAAAGTAATTCTTAAATAAATTCTTAAGTAACAAACAGTAAACTTACAATAGGAAAAGAACTATGCTAATGAGATAATGTACAGAACTTCATAGAAACTTAGCTAGCAATAATAACTGCTTCAAAATATAACTTGATGATATTATAGATAATAATATCCATGTAGTATTTGTAAAATAATTGACACGTGGCTTGCTAGTTTATATCATATAAACATATATATATTTACATTTTTTTAGAAATTTGGAGAACTCTAAAGCAATTTTATAATTTAAAACAAAATATATATATATATATTAATGGTGTTCCAGTGCATCATGTCATAAAGCCTCCAGATGTTGAAGATACATTATTTGCAATTTGTAATATATTATATATAATATATATAAAATATAGCCATCAATTTCATCACAGTCTATATAGATATAGCTATCTTACAGTATTAAATAAAATATTTCATTTTTAATGATAACAAATATTTATAGAGAACCCCTGGGTGGCACAAGTGGCTTATAAATTAACTGCTAGACCAGCTAGGGAGCACAAGTTTACTGATTAGCTTCCGAATAGTCACACCATTGAACAGATACAACAGTCTACTCTGCACATGGGATCACCATAATTTATAATCAGTTTTTCTTGTATTTCATTTTCTATCTTCCCTAAAGAGTACAGAATTATAACACTTCTTTGGATCTTTGAACTTAACCATGGCCACGTTACTTGTATGTGATATAATAAATCAATGAAAGCTATATTAATTCCTGTGGAAATAAATGAAAAATAATAGGAGATTCATTTATGTTCTCTGAAATCCTGATTGTGAAAACAAGAATTCCATATAGTGATAGTGATAGTTAGGTTTTTTGTGCCAACATGGCTTCCATAGGAACATGAGTTTAGCCTGTCAATCAGGCCACAGGTTGATTGGAGGGCTACCAAGATAAATGGCTCTTTGGAGGTGGGCCTCCCACTCTCTCTGCTTCCACCGCCACTGGATCCACAAACTTTGCGCCCACTGGCCAATGATCATCCTGCATTTTTCATCATTGCATGTGTTGTGTGAGTCTGAAGAGGAATTCGTAGGCCGGTATTGGGCATATGAGCTAATATCAGACTTACGGACTTGATCTGGACTGGGATGGGATGTTTTCTCCTAATATATGATAACTCTTTGATACAAAGAATTTTGTTGTACATATAACAGTGTCTCTGGATTTGTTTCTCTAGTCAACCTGGCTTAACACAGTAATTAAACAGACAAAAAAATCCACTGCCATCTAATTGATTCTAACTCAGTAGTGACCCTCTGTAGGGATTCTGAAACTCTAAACCTTTAAAGGAGGAGGTAAGGTCATCTCTCTCTGGAGCAGTAGCTGGTGAATTTCAACCGCTGACTTTGAGGTTAGTAATCCAAGCCTTAACCACAGAAGCACCATGGCAGACTTCATCCATCGGGGTTGCTGAGATATTTATTGCTCAGAGAATTCATGCTTGCTTCTTTTGAGTGGATTCCAACCCTGTGAGTTACAGAGCAGTACTGCTCCTAGTGCTTTCTGGACCTAATCTTTATTGATCACCCAGCCTGGTGAGTGGGCTAAACTAGTTTTTATGTTAGTGGTTGAGCACCCTGGAAAGACTCATATTCCCAGCTACATTGGTGAGGGAAAAGTAAGCATTTCTTATTTGGAATGCAGGGCAGAATAACTTAGCTTATTTTCATTAAGAGGACTTTCTTTCCCCCAATTCCCACAATAGGTTCCAAGCTATCCCTCTGCTCACTTCACTGTTCAACTCCACATGCTTAAAAATCATTGCATTTCCATGCAGGAGAATGTCAGGGAGCTAAGAGAGCTGAGCTGAAATGCCAGGTGTCTGAGTCGCTTATTAAGTCAAGGAGCCAAAATGAATGTGACAGTTAAGACTTTTACCTCCATGAACCAGAATCAACTTGATGGTATTGGATAGGTAATCTTATAAACAAGAGGATCCCATAAGGAAAGCACCTGCCTACCAGTGTAGACAGGATTGGTGTGCAGGTGAGGGCCATATGGATCAGTGCAACCATGAAGACCCATCTTGCTGCCCAGGAAAACCCAAACAAAAGGCCCTCCTTGTATGGAGGCTTAGAGTAAGGGCTAGCATTAGAATAGTGCGTACTATGATAAGTAGAAAAAAGTGACTTAAACTTTCCCTTCGCTCCTTGATAAAGAGCCAGTAGCAGAAGTGGCAATGGATAAAACTTACAATGACCCAAATAAAGAGGTTTCTGTAAGGAGGCACCTGAGATAGGAATGTATGCATTAAAAATATTAAAATTGGGCGGAGGGTCATTTGACATTCTGTGTCTTGGCTGAATCCCTTTAAGAACTGCAATCACTGATTTTGCTTCAGTTCTGATTTGGTGGCTGCAATCCCTCTGAGGACTATCAGGAAAGTCATTTGCAATTTATATTTAGGACAGGCTCCATGGTGGTGTAGTGGTTACTTCTTGGGCTGCAAACCACATGGTCTATAGTAAAAAACTATCACCAACTGCTCTGAAGGAAAAAGACGGGGCTTTCTACTCCCATTAACAGTTACAGTACTGGAAACTCACAGGGGAATTTCTATGTTGTTCTATCAGGTCACAATGAGTCAGCATCAACTCATTGGCAGTAAGTTTTACATGACCACGAGTGAAGAGTGAAAAGTGAAATTAAGGTTATTCTTGGAGAGGTATAAACGTACTAGTTTAAATATGAGAAAACAGCATGGGGGCCTATCTGACCCAAAACATATTGCCATGAATCAGAGATCAGACATGCCTCCACCTGGTATCCTTTTTTACCTTATTCTAAAAACAACCACAACTCCCGAGACACTCAATTTTTCTGTTAGGTTTGATAGTTCATTTCAGTGACCAGATGGGACATACAGACAAAGTTTAAAATTAAGAGTGTTTATTAGGCAATTTAACAGGTATCACAAATCAGGATCAATAAACAGTAAGGGTGCAGTCATGGGTTCACACATAGGAGAACTTCTCTGCGGTCAGCAGCCAAGTCTCTCTCTCTAATTCTCAGTCTCTTAGCCACATGGTTTCTTGGCTTCTGCCTCTGTGCGTCTAGAAGACAGGCCACTACTCTGCCGCACAATCTCATGGTCTTGGTGTTACTCCTCTGTTCTGTCTCATAGTCTCTTTTTCTCAGCCTCTGGTGTGGGAAACAAAACTGGAAGGAAGGTGTATGTGGACAAACTCTCAACATTCACACATTAAGGAATCTGGTAGGCCAGGGCTCCTGTGGGGGACACCTTCACTTTCATGGATTGGAGATGTATCTCACACACATTTTCCTAAGTAAAAGTTATTCCCTTCAACGTCCTCCCAGAACAATGCTAAATATGTTAGGGTTCTCAATAACGTGAAGGTTAGAAATACCTCGGTTCTTGGCCTCATGAGAGAAAGAATTGGTTTGTGATCCAAGTGGATTTTTTATAAAAGATAGAAGTAGTTCCAGGCATAAACTGAACACATGTCAGAGATAAAGCCTGTGGCACAGTTGCACAGACCACAGTTGGCCGCACTGAACTGTGTAGGAGCCACTGGGATCAAAAGGGTGGTCTCAAAGTTTCTAGCTTTTTCAGGGACCCCATTGGGAGGCGAGATTGATGGTACTGTTTGACCACATTGGCTGAATTAAGCCCACCTGGCCTAGATGTGGGTCCCACCCAGGTTTACTGGCTTCCTATCTCAAAGATCTGAATGTTAGCATGTCCTCTAGCCTTAAGCAGCTTCCGCCTTCCTGTAATGGGGGAAGCAGACTTTGGCATGTAGAGGGATAACCCCAATTCTGCCTCTAGCTACCTAACAAATTTATTTTGCTGTTTACAAACATGTGATTGCTTACTATATGCTTGAATGTCAACTGCTTGAAGGCTATCAGCCTAGAGATTATCTTCCATCAAAAGCAATCAGACCCCATTGTCTGTCTCACCCTAAGTAATGCCAACTGCCTTCTGATAAGGATCCTAGATTGTTCCCCTGAAGAATTGCTCAAAGACACCTAAGGTCAAGCCAACTCAGAGACGACCAAGATTAGGCTACCATTTTGAATCTAGATCCCACCAATCTTATTACATATATGCCTTCCTGTCACATGTATGCCTCTAGTGCCTCCCCGTCTTATAGTGTGTATACCCCTAGCTCATCCTCCTCCTGTTACTTGTATGCATCTTGTAAAACCTATTCCTGTAACATTGTACTTGGCCTGTGTACCTGAGATTATATAAAATGGTGAGAATACGTTTAGTTCTAAGTTCTATCTCTCTGCTCAGACCTGGTTCCTGAAGCAATTGTGGAGGTGAGCCCTTGCATGCTTTATGTGGTCTGATGTTTCTTTAATTTACCCCTCAGTTACACAACCACCCCTTGAACCCATTTGGTTGTAAAGGCTGCCACCCCACTCCCCACTCTGCTCTCCTGATGCCTCTGATTAGACTATTGCCACTTTAAACAGGGATATCTAAAATGACTCTTCCTTAATGGTCCTGAGAACTGTCTCTCTGCTTCTGGAATGGTTCTCTTACAAATACAGGAATGGCTTTGATGGAAGTGTGGTTTTGGTCTTTCCACAGACCACACTGCTAAAGGGTGGTGACCTTTTCACAGTCTGGTAAAGTGGAGAATCAGAATGCATTTCACCTCAGTCCTGTTTATTAACATACCAGAGAATTCTCCAGAAAGTGCGATTATAGCCACAGGCATAGAAGCTAAAGCTTATAATACACCACAATGGGGATTATGGCTAGAAGGCCCATATTAGTTGACTATATCTCAAAATAATTTCAAAAATATTCAGCTAAACTTCATTCTTTTATAACATCATTTAAGTGCTAGACTCAATGTTAACTTATACCTTCAGAATGATAAGAGATAGATTCTTTTCTTCAAGTAGCATAGAGATACAGCAAACAAAAAAATTCAAATGTATTAATCAACTCAGTGTATTCATTGCATATGTGTGTGTGTATATATACATGTGTGTATATATACAAACATACATACATACAGTGACATGTTAGTTGTTGAACTTAATTCCAAATTTATATTCAAACACAGAACAGTTCAAGAATTAAACATGTTTTCCCCTTAAGAAATAATGGATATCCAACTAATTGCTTTTGAAACCCCAAAACTATACTCAGATACACTATTGCCATCAAGTTGACCTGAATTATCCAAATTAACAGTAACTCTTCAAATGTCTGAGTTCTTTGTTTTTTGGTTAATGATTTTATACCTTTTTAAAAATTAGCTGCTTTAATCATATTTTTTCAAAAAAAATGTCATAATGCTTGCTTTCCCATATTGTGTTCAGCCATCAAATGAGCCAATTGGCCACCTCATGCAATTTTCACAATGATTTGTTTCTTTAATTCTTGCTGTTCTTACAATTTTCCTCTTAAGTTTGCTGCAGGTATCATTAAATTTCTTTGGAGCCATGGTGATGATATTTTATGCAAATAAAGCATAAACTGATGACAGTTTTAATGCACTGGCACAAGTACTATATGTTGTTTGAGAGTGATTTTAAACTGAAATATCACCCTTTTGTGTTTGCTATTTGACTCAGCTTATACAGGGTTTAACTTACACTCAGCTTATACAGGGTTTTTCAAGTTGGATCTTCAGTTTACGATCAAACAAAGTTTGATTTTTTCCTGAACTTCACTGTTCAAGTAGCAGAAAATTTGAGTATAGATCTGTTCAACAACTAAGGATATATATGTGAAAGCAGAAAGAAATAATATATCAGCTTTTGGAGTTAAAATACATTTTCAATAGATGAATATGTGTTATTGCTGGGCACACAAGCAAAATAGATGCATGAACTTAAGAAGAGCTTGCTGTTCAGTATTGTTTAATAGAGTCTTTTAGTATAGGCAAGCATAGACTGCTAGACGGTTCCTTATCCTAATGAGCATATAATACATATACATGGTTTCATACTCAGAACAATAAGAAACTTTGGAGAATGCTGAGTGAAAATTGAAATGATATTTGACTTAGGAAGACAAAAGCACAGGTTCTGAATTCAAAACAGATTGGAACGAAGTTACATAAAAGATGAAGTGAATACAAATAATTCTAGAGAAATTGACACTTCAGAAAATGACATCGTGATTATGTCAAAAAAAAGGAATGAACAAAAAAATATAGAAAATGTATAAATAGACCTTAGCTAAATCTTAATAATTATATTTGGAGATTGAGTAATCTGGAAGGATTCGGGATATTTTTAAAGTTTAATAATTGGAGACTTTTGGGAAGATTGCGAACACATACCAGAGGGACTCTGCAGAAATCAGCACAGGAGAGTTACCCAGAGAGAAATTCCACACTTCCAGATCCCAGGAGGAGCATCAAAAAGATAAGTAGTCAGAGATCCACTAGGTTTTGAGGGGCTGGGGGCTTTTGGCTTACCATAGTGAAGGCTGACTAGGGTTTGACCTTAGCCCTGCCACTGTCTTGGCTGGAGCCGGGATCATTTGGATCCAGCACAGGGCCTTAATCTCAACACAGCCACAGTTTATGGCATTGGCTCCAGCCCCATGGTCAGGGATTGGGGCTCAGCTATATTGTTACTTCTGTTTCCTTCACTTCTCTCTACCCCCACAGTCTCAGCAGGCTTAGTTTTTGTTTGTTTGTTTTCCTTTTCTTTGTTTTCTTTTTTCTCTTCCCTTTTCTCTCACACTCCACTGCCAACTTCCAGATCACTGCCATTAGCCTAAGGCATTTATGTCTGCCCTCCACCCAGATGGGAGTGCTCCACCCTCTGCAGTGTAACTGGAGGCTGGGAAGAGCCTGCCACAAGGGGATTTCCCACCAGACTTCCTCTTGTGGAAATTCCATTAGCCTGCACCCTGCAGTGCTTAAACTTGGCTGGAGAAATCCCACACAATATCTTTGGGTGAAATCCTGTCTGCCTGGCTGGGAGAGCTCCTATCCATCCATTGTGTTCCCACATTACTAAGGGGAATCCCTCCTGCATGTCGTAGTGCCTCACACGGTGTAAGGTAGCTCGGCCAACACTAGACAACATTCTATGCTTCTGTGTGAACCTCTGCCTAACTTTCAAAGCTGGTGGGTTGCCCACTTTGGTGCAGAGCACCACGAATTTTGGCTACAATTTCTCTGGTCAGGTAGATCGCTTTAAAAGAAAACACCATCATGACTTCTTGTTAGATCACCCAGTACAGCACCATGCTTGTGGGTCCACAACAACCCAACCAGTGTCCCTTGAGAGGACCATCCAATTTGCCCTCCAAGAAACATAATATTAGTTGACTAGGGGAAAAGTAAAGCCACAGGAGGATAAAGTGGTAGGCCAATTACATAGTGAAATTAGCTGCAGGCAGTTCTAAGAAGCATTCCTAAAAGTCTCCCAGAGGGAGCCAGTGCTCTTCGACTCCCTGGAAAATGGCACCTGACTCCTTTAAAGCCATGCAACAAAAACAGCAATAAGCCCCAATGACCTCAACAATAAAATAGGAGAAACAAAAGGCAATGTTAGAAGATGTCCTGAACCTAACGACTTGCATAGAAGAAGCAGACATCAAACAGCCACAGGAATAAATTTTCAGAATTTTGCTTGGAGCGATATAGGATATAAGGGAAACAATACAGAAAAAGGATGAAATGGCAGAGGAGATAAAGACCATACACAAAAGGGAAATAGAAGAGCTTAGTGATGAGATAACAAAAACCAGTAGCAGACTCACGGACTTCACTAATCGACTGAAGGAGGCAGAGAACTGCACCAGTGACCTAAAGGACAGCCAAACAGACTTTAACAAACACAAACAAAAATCTAATAAGATCATCAGAGAAGCTGAAGAAAACCTAAGAGCTATGTCTGATGCTATGAATAGGGACAACATCAGAATAATTGGATTACTGGAGGAAGACAAAACAAACAAGTCATATGCAACAATAGTGAGAGAATTCTTGGAGGAAAACATCCCCAGTTTAATGAATGAAACCTAGGCAACCACTCAGGATTCTAGATTAAATCTCAAAAGAAGTTAACAAAGTACATAATAGTTAAACTATCCAACTTGGAGGAAAAGGAAAAAATCATGAGAGCAGCTAGGGAAAAACAAGAAATCACATATAAAGGTTCCCAAACAAGAATATGCTCAGACCTATCAGCAGACACTATGAATATGAGGAGAAAGTAGAGAAACATGTTCCAAAAATTGAAGGAAAATAATGCAAATCCAAGAATACTCTACCAAGCCAAATTATCTATCAAGATAGATGGAGAAGTAAGAGTCTTCTCACCAAAAGAAAATCTCAAAAAATACGTTTAAAGAAACCCAGCCCTACAAAAGATCCTTGCCATCCCAGTATGGGCAGAATAACAGCACGCACCAAGCATAAATAACAGACTGCCACATAGAACAACCCCACCCAGAGGGCAACAAAGACAAACCAGTCCCCAAGATAGAATTGACTTAATGGTGGAAAGAAGTCAAGAATGAAACACACACACACACACACACACACACACACACACACACACCACTGATAAGAAAGGACGGTAGGAAAACACCCAACACAAAAGGTATAAGATGTCATCAGAGAGTCTACATATGGAGATGATAACCGTGAACATCAATGGACTGAACTCAGGCATTAAAAGACTGAGGCTATCAGACTGGCTTAGAAAACACAACCCATCAATCTGATGCCTACAGGAGACACATCTAAAGGCTACAGTCGAAAATAGGTTGAGAATCAAAGTCTGAAGAAAGCCATACCAAGCAAACAGCAATTCAAAAAAAGCAGGGATTGCAATCCTAATCTTGGATAAAATTGACGTCAAAGTAAAAACCATAAAAAGAGATAAGGAGGGACACTATATAATGCTCAAGGGAACAGTTGACAAAGAACCACTAAGCATTTCAAACATATATTCCCGGAATGAGAGACCTGAAGAATACATCAACCAAACACTGTAAAAGATGAAAAAAGAAATCACAGCCTCAACAATTATAGTAGGTGATTTCACTACACTACTCTCTGATAAAGATAGATCACAGGGAAAGAAACTCAACAAAGATACTAGACATCTAAATACTACAATTACATAGTTTGACCTGATAAATATTTACAAATCTCTTCATCCAAATACCAAACAAAATCGCATTCTTTCCAAGCCCACATGATATATATTCAAAGATAGACCATATGCTGGGGCTTAAAGTGAATCTACATAAATGTAAGCACATTGATATCATACAGACCTCTTTCTCCAACCACTGTGCCATAAGACTGGAAACCAAAAAAAGGAAGATGAAGAAAACAAGAGCAAACAATTGGAGGATGAATAACTCTCTATTGCAAAAGGATTGCATACTACTCCAGATCAGAGATGAAATTAGGAAATTTATAGAACCCAATGAGAATGAGAATATGATGTACCAAAATTTATGGGACACAGCAAAGTCAGTTATCAGAGGAAGTTTCATAGCAATACATGGACACATGAAAAAGGAAGAGATTTATGATTGATATGCTGGCACAACATTTACAACTAGAGCAGAATTAACAAGACAATCCTACTAAGAGCAAATGAAAAGAAATAATAACAATCAGGGCTGAGATTCAGGAGAGAGAAAATAAGAAAACTATGGGAAAAAATCAATACTGCTAAAAGTTGGTTCTTTGAAAGGAAAACAGAATTGACAGACCTCTGGCAAACCTAAGCAAAGAAAGGAGGGAACCAATTTGAATAGCAAGGAACAGGGATGACAAACGGGATATTACAACAGAACCTAATAAAACAAAAAAAAATAATTACACAGTACTCAGAAGGACTGTACTCCAATGAATTCAACAACTTGGAAGACATGGACAAATTCTTAGAAAAACAATCCCTCCCTAGACTAACACTGATGGATATCAAGAATCATAGCGGACCAATAGCAATGGAAGAAGTAGACAAGGTTATCAAGGGATTAACCCCCCAAAAAATCCCCTGCATCAGATGGCTTCACAGGAGAATTCTACCAAGCATTCAGGGAAGAACTGACACCAATCTTACACAAATTATTCCAGAACATAGAAAAAGACAGCAAACTTCCAAACTCCTTCTATGAAGCTAGTATAATTCTGATACTGATAAGGGGAAGGGATCCCACAAGAATTGAGAACTACAGACCAATATCCTGAATGAACACTGATGCAAAAATCCTTAAGAAAATACTGGCCAATAGAATGCAAAAATATATAAAATAAATACTTCACCATGACCAAGTGGGATTCATACCAGAGATGCAGGGATGGTTCAACATACAAAAGATCATTAGTGTCATTCCCCACATTGACATTAAAAACTATAAGAACCACCTGATAATATCAATTGATGTGGGGAAAGCATTCGACAACATCCAACACAAATTCCTGTTTAAGAAACTCAAGAAAAAAGGAATGGAAAGAAAATTCCTCAGAATAATACAAGCTATATATGAAAAACCAACAGCCAACGTGGTAGTTAATGGAGAAAAGACGAACACAATCCCAATGAAAAGGGAGACCAAACAAGGATGTCCCATGTCCCAGCTCTTATTTAACTTTGTGCTAGAGATTTTAGCTAACAGCATAAGGCAAAGAAAGGGCATCAAAACTGCTCATCTGGGGAAGGAATAGGTGAAACTATCGTTATTTGCAGATGATATTATTTTATATATGGAAAATCCCAAAAGCTCCACAACAGGAGTACTGGAAACAATAGAGGAATACAGCAGAGTGGCAGGAGACAAGATCAACAAACAGAAGTCTGTCAGACTGCTATACACATTGGATAAGACAACAGGAGAAGAGATAAAAAAGGTAGTACCCTTCAGAATAGCAAGCACAAATCGAAATAACTAGGGAGATACCTGACTAAAAGAATAAGATATTTTTATGAGGAAAACTACAGAGCACTATTACAAGAAACCAAGAGTGATCTCAGCAAATAGAAGACTATTCCATGCTTGTGGACTGGAAGACGCAATATAGTAAACATGTCAGTTTTTTCTAAGGCACTATATAAATTTAATGCAATCCCAATACAATTACCCTCATCTTTCTTCACAGAAATGGAAAGAATGATTACAAATTTCATATGGAGAGGAAAGAAGTGCAGAAATAACAGAAAACTCCTCAAAAATGACACAGTGGGAGGTCTCACTTTACCTGACTTTAGCACCTATTATACAGTCAACATGATCAAAACAACGTGGTAAAGGTACAATGACAGATACTCAGACCAATGGAAAATAACTGAAAACCAAGAAATAAAATCATCAGCATATAGACAACTGATAAGGGCCCCCAAAATATCAAATGGGAAGCAAATGACCTCTTCAACAAGTGGTGCTGGAATAAAAGGATATCTACCTGCAGAAAAATGAAGTAAGACCCTTATCTCACTCCATGCACAAGAATAAACTCAAGGTGGATCACAGACCTCCAAGTAAAACCTCAAATTACTAGGGCCATCAATGAGGGAATTGGGACCAACCTGAGAATTTTGGTGCATGGAACACATAGGTTATCAGAAACAGGGAAGGTCACAAATACAGAGGAGTCACAAATTGACAAGTGGGATTTACAGAAGATAAAACACCTGTGTACATCAAAAGAATTCACTAAGAGAGTAATGAGAGAGTCCACAGACTGGGAAAACAACTTTAGCAATGACACATCAGACAAAGGCCTTATTACCAAAATCTATAATATTCTGCTAGCTTCCAAAAAGATAAAGACTAATTGCCCAATGAGGAGGTGGGCAAAGGACCTGAACAAAACTTCCACGGGGGCAGAAATCCGAATGGCCAACAAACATATGAGAAAATGTTCCCGATCTTTAGCCATAAGAGAAATCCAAATTAAAACAACTAAGGTACACCTAACACCCTCAAAGGTAGCCCAATTCAAAAAATCAGAAAGCAAAAGTGTTGGAGGGGCTGTGGGGAGACAGGAACTCTCATCCACAGCTGGTCGACCTGTAAGCATGTACAGCCACTATGGAAATCGATCTGGCGGTATATAAAATGGATGGAAATTGAGTTACCATATGACCCAGCAATCCCCCTACTGGGCATATACCCAGAAGAGGCAAGAAACAAACCAAGGCCAGATATCTGTGCTGAAATGTTCGTGTGGATTAAAAAGTTGTGATTATATATATATATATATTATATATATATATAATATATATATCAGTGATGAATGCATAATGCACATCACCACATGGAAAGAACTAGAGGAAATGATGCTAAGTGAAGTAAGTCAAGCAGAAAAGAACAAGTACAACATGAGTCCACTGAGGTAAGCTTAAAAAAAATGCAAACGGGGCATAGGGAAAAAACTACTGTATACAAACATTTCTGGAGTGAAGTCCAGGTAGCCAACTAAACTGGAGGGGGGAAAAAAGGAAATAGGTAGCAGGGGAACAGGGCACTAGCCCACCTAAGGGGAGTGTATTGTTTATATCTCCACAGGAAAAGAGGAACCAGACTTCAACCCGGTGCTCCAAGATGTGAATGAAACATACCAGCAAGAAGCAGGGAATCAGTAGAGAGGTCTGAGGGGCTGGCTCCAATCCCAACTATGTGGACAGCTGCCCCTCCCCCCAGAAGAATTTACTTTAGAGGACAGCACTGAAGCTACAGCTCTGGGAGAGGGAGAGGAACATGTCTGATCAGAAGACACAGGAGCAAATGAATGGGGAGAAAGAGAGTGGAACACATCCTGGACCACCAAGCCTTGAGGACAATATCCCTGCTCAGAGCAGCCAATACACAGAGAAGACCATATGACCGGCCCCAATATGAGACACAACATCCCTCACTGACCCATAGCCCTATAGAGGACAAACTAGAGACACAGTGTGGGAATTGCGCCCGATCAGACCCCACCACACCGAGGGAAAATACTAAGGGTATGCAACAGAATAGCAAGAGGACCAGAGCATGGCAGTCCCAAGGGAGTACCAAAAATAGACTTTGGGGCTTGGTCGTGGCACTACTAAAGATCAAGAAGCAGACCTTCAACTATTTAAAGGCTTTTCTTTTCTTTTTTTTTGTCATTGTTTTTTTGCTGTAGCTGTTGTTCTTTTATTTTGTTTTGTTGCTTTGTTTTGCTCTGTCTTGTTTTTGTGCATATTATTATCTCTGCAGGTCTATCTAGATAATATAGGCTAGATAAATAATCTGGAGGGGAAAACAACAGGATCCACGGTTCCAGGAGAACATGGGAGAGGGGCAGGTGGAGCAAAGGAAGTGGTGCTAACAAATCCAGGGACAAGGGAACAACAAGTGATCCAAAATCAGTGGCGAGGAGGGTGTAAGATGCCTGCTAGGGCTTGATCAAGGGCAATGTAACCGGATAAATTACTGAAACCCAAATGAAGGCTGAGCATGATAGTGGGAAAAGACGAAAGTGCAAGGTAATAGAGGAAAGATCTAGAAGGCAAAGGGAGGCAAAGGTTTAGACCTTTGTAGAGGTCTAAACACAGGCATGTACATATGTAAATATATTTATATATGACAATGGGGAAATAGATCTATGTGCATGTATTTATAGGTTTAGTATTAAAGTCACAGATGGATATTGGGCCTCTTGTGTCTTAAAAGCTTGAACATGAACAAGTGGCCATCTAGCTAAGAAGCAACAAATCCCACATGGATGAAGCACACCAGCCTGTATGATCATGAGGTATGAAGGGATCAGGTAGCAGGCATCAAAGAAAAAAAAAAATCCTATCATTGTGAATGAAGGGGAGTGTAGAGTGGGGACCCACAGCCCATCTGTAGGCAACTGGACATCCCCTTAAAGTAGGGTCGTGGGGAGGAGAGGAGCCAGTCAGGGAACAGGGTAGCAATGATGAAACATACAACTTTCCTCTAGTTCTTAAATTCTTCCTCTCCCCCACTATCATGAACCCAATTCTACCTTACAAATTCGGCTAGACCAAAGTATGTACACTGGTACAGATAGGAACTGGAAATGCAGGGAATCCAGGACAGATAAATCCTTTAGGACCAGTGGTGAGGGTAGTAATAGCGGGAGGTGGAGGGGATGTTGGGAACCGATCACAAGGATCTATATATAACCTCCTCCCTGGCGGACGGACAACAGAAAAGTGGGTGAAGGGAGATGTCAAGAGTGTAAGACATTACAAAATAATAATAATTTATAAATTATCAAGGGTTCATGGGGGAGGAGGGAGCAGGGAAGGAGGGGGAAATGAGGAGCTGATACCAAGGGCTCAAGTAGAAAGCAAATGTTTTGAGAATGATGAGGGCAACAAATGTACAAATGTGCTTAACACAATGGATTTATGTATGGATTGTGATAAGAGTTGTACGAGCCCCCAGTAAAGTGCTTTAAAAACAAAACAAAACAAAACAAAAGATTGTGGGGAATACATGGTATGTTAGTCCAGGTTGATTAGAGAAACAAATCCAGAGACACTCATATGTGTATAAGGGGGGACATTATATCAAAGAGTAATTGTATATTGAGAAACATCCCAGCCACGTCCAGAACAAGTTCATTATATCTATATTAGCCCATATGTCTGATTGGTCTTATACCAATCTATAAATTCCTCTTCAGACTCATGCAACATATGCAATGATGCCGAATGCAGGAGGATCACAGGTCAGTGGGTGGAAAGTATTGTGGATCAGTGGCAGGTCTCTAGCATAGCTCGATGTGTTTTGCCAACAGGAATTCCAAGCAGAGAGTCTGTATGTCCTGTCTCTAGGGAGCTGTTTATATCCATAGCACCTCCAAATGAGGTCATCAAGTGGCACAGGCTAGACTGCACCTCTTCATAAGTTGACAGATTACATAATTGCCATACATGTAATCATGGATATAGAAGAAATATTATTTTTAAGTTACTGATTTTACAAATAAAAGGAAATATAATCATTATTTCATTTTCAAATTAAACTTGTATTCATCTTGAATCTGAGTAAAGAAATCTAACAAGAGCTCAATGGAGTTTTGTGTGTGTGCAGCTCTTGAATTTTTTTTTTTTAATCTAAGATTGATAATATTCTGGACAGTCTAATTTTTTGAAGCCTAATTTTATATACATTATTCATTTCCTCTCAGCCACAGATGCACATAAATTACTTTTGTATATTACTTCCCAAATAAATACAAAGATTGTATAGATTGAATACTAACAAAATAAGATAATAAAAAGGGTATGCAATAAATTAAAAAGGCAGCTCAAATAAAGGGCAGGCATGCAGTTAAAAAAGATGAAGGAGATGGGGTTACTTGCCTCCCAGGTGAGGTGCCATACCTGAGAAGTTTGGAAAGAATAAATCCCATTTAGTTCATGGTTACTTAGGTATTTAACACTTTAAGGAACATCTTTTGACAGGGCCAGGAGTAACTTGATTAGAAAAAAAATTACTTCTAATGAGAATCCATTTAAAATATAGAGGAGGCAATCCTTGAAAACCCAACTTTTATTCTTCTAAGACAGTTGGATAAACTGGCTAAAATAGTTGCTGCAATTTCAAGATGGTATAAAAATGTAGTCAGAATATTCATGTTCACTTGAGTTCCATTTAGAGATGGATTTCAGCTTCCATCGGGGTGCTGCTTTGATTCATTCTCATGCATCATTTGCCAACTTTGATTGTGAAGTACTGATACAATGGAGCAAGTTCTGGAAAACATTTCAAAGAAAAGTTGATCCTGGAATTCAGGACCTGACACTTTTTATTATTTAAACAAATTCATAGATTAAAATGAAGGTAAATGACTTCAGTTTTGGTTATTTCCAACTTTTCTGTTAAGCTTTATTTTCTATTAAAGCTCAGATTTGTGGCCACACTACCTTTGTAGAATTCTTCAAGTTCTATAGTTGGAAACCCAGATGACCAGAGGCCAAAAATTATCCGCAATTCTTTTGCACCATGGGGATCTGGCTCTCATTTAAAGCTAAGCCAGGTCTTGGTAATGACCTCCATTATTTGGAGTCAAGGGTCAGAACTTTAGTGAGCAGCAACCAATCCACTCAACTTTACATGTGTTTGGTGCCCAATTTCTCGTGTTTACCATAACAACCTCCAATGTTTTATCTTCAAAATATTTTCCAACTTTTAAGCTATTTCAGTAATGGAGGACCTCAAGACATGATTCATGAAGAAGGCAAAGGATCACTAAAAAGACTGGAAAGAAAGAAAAGAATAAAGTGACTCTTAGAGCCTTTGAAACTTGCCCTTCGTTGAAGTAAAATAGCTGAACAGAAAAGTTCAAAGGACAGCTTAACAAAAAGAGTTGCTGATACCAAGGGCTCAAATACAAAGTAAATATTTTTAAAATAATGATGGCAACATACGTACAAATATGCTTGATACAATTGATGTATGGATTGTTATAAGAGCTGTAGGAGCCCCCAATAAAATGATTTTTTTTAAAAAGAACCAATTGTCTTTGGATTAGGACTATGGTTACCCACTTGGGAAAGCTGTAGTTTTTGAAATTGCAACAGGCCTCAATAAACTGCTGGGGCCCCAAGTATTTTGGTTTATGATGAATTAACTTTCCTTTGCTATCTCACTTTACATGATAGAAATTAAAAGAGAATATGTATTATATATAATAAAATATGGCAAGAATAGGTTAAAAATTATTAAAATTTTATGATTGTAGTATTTGTTTTAGTTCCCTTAAGAATAAGAATTGAAATAAATGAATAGCCTGTGATTTCAGGCCAGAAAGTAGAACTGACTGTTAAAGATTTAAAACAAAAGAGAGAGAGAGAAAGAAATGTACAAAGACTAGGGGTTAGGAAACCTAAAAGAAGGATTAAGCTCACTATATCTTTCATTCAAAGGACTGGAGAAAAAATTCAAGCCTCAAGTTGTAAAATTGAAAGTTCTATGAGCAAAATGGTGACAAATATAGGAAGCATCAAAAGAAGATGGAAAGAGTAAGCAAAGTCACTGAACCAAAAAATAACTGGTCAATAGTAAACCATTTCAAGATATAGCATATGAGCAGGAGCCAATGGCACTAAAGGAAGAAGTTCAAGCCGCACTGAATGTATTAGTAGAAACAAAAAGTCATATGCAAATATGAGTAATTGAAGATCTGTTCTTACATGGTCTCCTTCTACATGTGTAGTAGATTTGATTCATGTGTTTTCATAGTCACTTTTATGCTGTTGAAAACAGGTTTTTGCAATGAACAAGTTATTATCTTGCAAAAATTCTATCATGCAAGCTCTAGTATCATTTACATCATGAAAATCATATTCTTTCATTGCTGAACCTTTTCACATTCCAGTATTCATTGGTTTTGGTGCCTCTTGATTGTATGCTCGATCAATGGTAGACTATGGAAGTTGGTAACAAGATTTGCAGATTTCACTTTGCCATTAAGACTTGATGAGTAAATTTGAATAATAGTCATATCCTATGTCTCCAACTTTGCACTTCAGGGTAGATCTAAAAATAATCATTTAAAAACTTGCTTTAAGTTGTCCTTCCTGGCAGAGTCTACTGTACTGTTGACTGATTCACATTGACTCATATCAGTCCATTTAAACTTACTCAAGCCTAGGATATTAATTTTGATGTGTCCCATGTCATATTTGAGACCTTTCAATTTTCTTAGACTTAGGCTTCATGTAATTTAATGTCATGAGATAATTATCCCAAATATGTGATTTGTTGTGAGCAATCAATCATTTGCAAGATGATTGGGAATTAGAGTGCTATCCAATTTTTTTTCTTAGGTCACATGCTTGATGTAATGTACGGATAGTTTCTCTGTGATGTGGTCTATACTACCTTTAATCTTACAAAAGATAAAGGAGAGTGAAATGACAAAGCAGGGAAAGGCCTCACTGCTACCAAGACAAACGTGACCCGAGTAGGGCAAAGACCCCAGTTTTGTGCCAGAAGAGACTCCTAGAGTCAGGGAATTTTAAGAACAAGCATCTTCTTCCAGACAGACAGCGGGAAAAGCCTTCCTTTGGAGCTGGCATCCTAAATTATGACCTCTAGCAGCCTTAGCTGTGAGACAATACATTGCTGCTTGCCAAGGTCTTCTACTTCCATTTCTGTTATAGCAGCACTAGATAATGAAGACAGGGAAGGAAGTGAAAAGGAAAGAGTAATAGTAATCTAAAACTCCGAGAAGAAGTCTTTATGGAGCTATGAATCAGATTTCTGAGCTGGGTATATTAGTCAGATACTGCACTAGTTTCTAAGGGGGTGAGAATGGAACATAAGCGAACTGGTTCTAGAAGCAAAATCTGACTGTAGAAAAGCATGTTTAGAGATAATAGCTTAAGAACTATAACATAAACTACATCTTAACATATGTTTGAATTTTTGCCGTTATTATTTTGTCTTTTCTTGGTTGTTGTTTTGTACTGTATTTTAAATAATGACAAAATATTTTTTTTAAATGTTGGGACATGTGGGCGACATCTGATCTCCCCCAGCTTCACAAAGGGAAATGTGAAAAATCACCATTAGTTTTCCAAGACTTACTCCTTAAGCTGAGGTCACACATGTTTCCACCCTCCATACTGCTTTTTAACTCTAACATCAACTGATTCTTGATGGCACTTGGTGTTTCATCTGGGTGGAAATAATTCACTACAGTGGCTTTGCAGAACTCATAGACAATACACATGATTATGGACTTTATTTTGGATATTAATAGACTACAATTTAAATGATAAATGTTCAGGATATAGTAGTTTAGTTAAACAGCCTCTTCTCTGCTCGGCCATCAGTTTCTTGCTCTGGCCTCAACCTCCCAGGTTAAGATAACAGAACACTTTGAAGGATGCTAATAAATGTTTCAAGGGCATAACTTCCACAACAGGCCTCAGTCCAAGGGTACTCAGCTCTATCTCCTCAGTTCAGCAAGCTTACCTCTCTCCTAATTAGTGCTTGGAGGTACCCTACTCCACAAGCCAGCCTCCTACCTGAAGAGATCTAACTTTCCTTTTTTTCTATGGACAATTAAACCCATCACTCTGTCTCATGCTCTGATTCTGCATTCTTCCCATATCACAGATACATCCTAAATAAAGGTGATTCAATGAACAAAGATCCTTCTCTGGCCCTTTTCTCTTGGCTAACAGTGAGATCCTCCCTCCATCTTGATTCTTAGATGGATCATTTTATACCCAGCAGTGAGTGTTGTACTTACTAATGCTGTTAACTGTCACTCACAGCTTAATCATATAATCCTATTTGCATTTACCCTACCTTCTCTTACTCAGCCCCTTCAGGGAAAAGTCTTTTGCTGTAGTTACAAAAACTATGGCTAGAAGAACCATATTAAATTATTCACTGTACTGCAACAGCTATTTATTATTTTTATCACTTTATATATTTTTGTGATTTCTATGTTGAATGTATATTTGACAGAATAGTTTTTATAACACAATATTTATAATGCTCCCCAAACGTCAGCATAACCATTTTTATATTGCCATTCTATTTTGAAAATATGCAAAAATCCTGAATCAAAACATATTATAAATCATGCTTACAAATTTGGATCAGAACTTGAAGAAAAAAAGATTCAAATATATCTGTAGAAAAGCTTATTGGTTCCAGATGTTTGAAAGTATTGAAACTAATTGTAGCATTCTGCGTAATATAAATTCCTAGAAATGAACCCCTGATGTGAGAAAACAAACAAATGAACAAAAAAACAGCAGCAACAAAAATAGTTATCAAGGAGTAATCAGAAGTGTGAGGCATGTTTTGTAGAGAGAATTTTACCAGGTCTTTTTTTTCCTATTGCACTTGTAGGTAGATTTTGAACCTCCAACACTTTAATAGCACCTGAGTGCCAGTTGTGATACCCAGGAACTCCTAACAGGAAGTCTAGTCCAAATGTGGTAAACTTTCTGAAGACTTTTAATGCTTAATTTCACCTAAGAGAAGAAAAGTGGCAGTGAGATTTTACCAATATGTCAGACTCTATCAGACTCCACATAGTCTTGTAAAAAGACAATTTTCACTTCTTTAATATCACTGAATACCCTTGCAAGTTCATTTTCTTTTTTAAAAAATCTATACATTTTGCTTTTCATCTGCTGACTACTCTTTCATGCACTTAATCAAGGGTTTTCTATGGTAACTTCCACAGAAGCCCACCTTAATAAGGAAAGAAAAGTTTCACATCAGAAAGTTGACTTTAAATCAACTCTATAGTTTACAAATACCTGTGGATAATTTGATAACCTCCGATGCCATCGTGTTTATACATTCGGCTGTGATCTGAAAGGTCACCAGTTCAAAACCACTAGTTGCTCATAAGAAGAAAGGCAAGGCTTTCTACTCTAGACACCAGTTACAGTCTCTTAAACTCACAGAGGCAGTTCTGCACTGGCGTATGGGGTTGCTATGAGTCTTCATTACTCGGTGGCCATGAGTTTTTTACATTTTCAAGCCATTTTCTGCAAAAAAAATAAGCACAGTATTACAAAAAAAGCAGTTGTCAGCCTACTAACCCACAGTCATCAAGACAATTCTGACTCATAGTAACCCTATATAGGGGTTTCTGAGGCTAACTTTGTTACAGGATCAGACAGCCTCATCTGTCTCCTGAAGAGTGGATGGTGGATTTGAACTATTGAATTTGAAGTTAGCAGTCCAACACTTATTTATTACTGGATATCACCACCAATATGTTTTAACAATAAAGTACTATTAGAAGGCATGTGTGCAATGAAATTATGATGTTAAAATAAATATCTCATAGAAGTGTATTTAGTACTTTTATTAAATAGGATAAGCCACTATTAAAGAATAACCTATCTTTATAATCATATGTAAATAAGAATAGTCCACAAAATATCACTTTCAAAATAAACAATAAACATTTTTTAGTAACAAAGCCTAGAATGTTAATAAATTATCTTTAGTAATTTTTAAAATAGAAAATGCAAAAAAAACCACTGTGATCATAGAGGCAGTTTTAGGACTAGTAGACTGGAGATATTAATTCAGGTTTTTTATGACTAACCAGACAGCAATTTCCTTTCTTTTTGTCATGCAAGTTCAAATATAAGAAAACAAAGAGAAAAGAAATTCCAAATGCAATATGTGTGTGCTTGCATGTGCAATTCTACTTATAATTCTTTCTGATTTTTTCTAATGTTCTATCTAGCATTCAGTATATTATCTTGTAAAATATAATTTATACCCTAATAAAATGATTAAAAACAAACAAACAAAAAAACCTCCCCAAAAAAAGAAAGTGGAAAAAAATATATAGTACCTACAATATATACATATATATTGTATTACATATATATAATTTATAATCTGACCAACACAAAGAGAGAGACAAACAAACTAGTGAATTAAAAGGCAAATATGAGCAAAAGTAAAAAAGGAAGAGAAATAAAATGGAATAGGGGGAAGAAAAAGAAAAAAAGAGTTGGAATAAAAAAAGATAAATAAAGGTAAAATCATGTTAAAAATAGATGAACATATGATTTTATTCTAGCTCTTTTTTTTTTTTTTAGGAGTGTGGGGATGTTGTTTTGTTTTTTGCAACTTAATGTGTGAAAATCACCGTATGCAAAATGGGCTCTGATAACTCAGAAGTAGAACAAAATTAGCAAAAGTAAAGTAACACTCAAGGCTCTCTTCCTTTGAAGTAATCTTGCTCCATAGCTGTTTCTTTAGAGAAGCCCAGAGAGACTATGCTTTAGGTCATTCTCACAATAGCAACAACTCCCTTTGCTATCGCTATGCTAGAAGGTACCAAGATAAACTCTTTTTTCATATACTATTCTGGAGGAAGATGAGGTAGAGGTTGGGGATAGATATCATCTGTAATTAATTAATGCTCATATAATTTAATTTTGTGCCAGTGGCTGATATTATTATTTTGGATGTATTTCAGTTTAAATACCAAAACCATGATTAGATAATTCTACTGGCTGCAGACCAACTATGAAGAAGTAAAATAGATATTAATAAAAATTATCTTGTACCATATTTGCTTACATACAAATTTGAAGCCTTATACAATATAAAATTTGAGTTTAGCATTTTTTTTTAACATTTTATTAGGGGCTCATACAACTGTTATCCCAATCCATACACACATCAATTGTGTAAAGCGCATTTGTACATCGTTTCTCAAAACATTTTCTCTCCATTTAAACCCCCGACATTAGGTCCTCATTTTTCCCCTCCCTCCCCGCTCCCCCCTCCCGCATGAGCCCTTGATAGTTTATAAATGGGTATTTTGTCATATCTTGCCCTATCCGACGTCTCCCTTCATCCACTTTTTGGTTGTCTGTCCCCCAGGGAGGAGGTCACACACAGTTCCATGTAATCGGTTCCCTCTTCCCTACCCATTCTCCCTTTACCCTCCCTGTTTTGCCACTCACACCACTGGTCCTATAGGGCTCATCCGTCCTGGATTCCCTGTATTTTCAGTTCCTATCTTAGCATTTTTAATGACTTTCTCCAGTAATATATTTTACTTATCAATTAATTTTCACTTGTTATAAAGTAACATTTATTTCGAGATAGTAAGATAGCCACAAAGAAGGTACCCTTCATTTTCCTATTACATTTAGGCATAGATCTTTTTCAGAAACATATATTTTTACCCCCATTTTATTGGGGGCTCTTACAACTCTTGTTATAAACCATACATACTTTCCATTGAGCCCTTGGGATCAACTCCTCCTTTTGTCTTTCCCTGCCCCTTCCCCCCCAACCCTCATGGCCCACTGATAGATTGTAGACTGTTAATTATTTTCAAATCTCACTCCAACCATCGTATCCCTTCCCCTCTGGTTTCTCTTGTTCTTCCCTCTGACTGGGTGTGTGTGGTTATGTGCAATTCATTGTGATCAGTGACCCCCTCCCTCCTCCCTTCTCCCCCACTTTCCCCTAACATTTTGGTATCTCTTTTCCCATTCCCGTTCTTGGATTCCATGTGTTGTGAGCTTTATCTCTTGCCTATACCTATGTACATGCTTCCGTCTAATCTAGATTGGGAGGCAGCATTGAGGTCATGATAGTGGGGGGTGAGGAGGCCCAGGAAACAGAGGTATACTGAGTGACCCATTAGTGCTCTACTGCACCCTGATTGACTCACCCCTCCCTGTGGCCCCTCTGTGGGGGGATGCTCCATTGTCCATAAATGGGCTTTGGTAGGTATATATTTTTAAAGAAACACAATTTAAAAACAAGTGTCGCATTTTAAGCCCACTCAAAATTCACTTCCAGGAAAACAATCATATAGCACAGGATAGAATGGCATCTGTGCGTTTCCAAGTCTGTAATTCTACATGGGAGTAGAAAGCCTCATTTTTCTCTCTCACATGTTAAGCTACTGCTGGAATATTCAAGTTCAAAACACTTAAGTTGTCTATGTTTATGGATTTTAAATATAATATTTTTCATCTGTATCTAGTAAATCATAAATCTGATGTTGTCAGATAGGACTTAACATTTGCCTTTTCATTTTAGTATTTTAGGTAGGATAATATATATATATACTTTTTAGAGTATATGTTACTGAAATTAATTAATGAGTAGATAAATATTTTCTAATCAGTATATGCTGTGATAAATAATGGGAGCCATTGTTAGTGACAAATGAAAAATATGCATTTATTTTTGACGTTTGATTTTCAGAAGCTCCCAAAATCTTAATCATATAGAGATTAGCTTAATATTCAGGAGCGCTGAGGAACTGTATTTGAATTCTGATTCTACTATTTGATTTGAGAGGTTGTGTTACCTCTTTTACAACATCTCTCAGCTTCTGTGTTCTCTTAATTATTAAAAAAAAAGAGTACTACTAAGATAATAACCATTAAGTGCATCTTATTCATTACTGCTACTTCCTAAGTACCAATAAGTATTCTTAATGGTTTACATATCTTTTACAAAGTCAGTGTAGGGTTCCCATCTATCTACATTCAGTTATCTCAACTATTCATATATTACATAGATGTGGTATACTTGTCAAAATAGATGAAACAAAATATCTACATTATTATGAAAGAAAACCAAGAGTGTGTTATGTTTTCCAATGTTTAACTAAGATTCTTCCCTGCCTCCCAGAATCCCATTTAGGATACTACCTTCTATCCGCTGTCCTTAGGATCTTCTGTGGCTGGGAGGGTTTCTTATAGTTTGCTTGCCTTTTTTTTTTTTTTTCTTTTACATAACAGGAACAGTTTTCAAGGTTATTAGTCAAATATCTCTTATATGGTTTTCGTCATATGCTTTTTTAAATGCTGAAAATAGGGTTTTGGGTTTTGGAAATGAAGATTGCAGAGATCAAGTTCCACTTTTATTGCATGAAGTACCGGGTATATGCTATCAATGTTTTCTATAATAATTCATTTTTTATAATTTGAGAAAAATGTAAAGGTTGAGAAATGCATCTACTGAAACGTACATTCAATGCTGCAAGGTGCTTGGGTGACACAAAGAAGTAAGCACTCAGCGATCAGCCCAAAGAGAAGTGTTTTGTTTTTTTGGGTTGTTTGCTGTACTTGTTCTCATTATATATATACTTTCCCCAACAATTTTGACATATAGTTTACATCTCATATAATTGAATAATTCAATCATATCGAGGGGAATTGTACAATCACCACCACATCTATCTTAGAGCATTCCCTCCCCTCATGGTTGAATTGCCTTTAAAATGAGTTGTACAATTATAATCAGTTCTAGTGCTCCCTCCAATCCCCCACCTTCATTATTTAATCTCAAAATCCCCCTTTTCTCCCTGTCCCCCTCCATCATCCCTGCGTTCCCTTCAATGTTTTGTACAAGTAATTACCATTATACATCCAGTCCTCCTGTGCTTCACATCTGGGAAACCCCACAGAAAACAATGAAAAACAAATCACATGAAGTTGGTAAGGATAGGATCCCATTAGAATAAAGACAAAATTACAAATAATGTGCCTGTGGGAGAAGACCCCCATCAACATTCAAAATGCCAAGGAAGAAATTTCGTTCATGGGACAAGAGATGCTTGCACGCAGTACAAATTCAGGCCATGTCTATAGGGAGTTCAACTGGCCATGTAGTGAGTTTTATCCACTATAATCAAATTAATCTGCTGGCTTGTAGGGCTGTTTGGGACTGTTGCCTTTGGCTATAGCAGATGTGCCAGAATCTCAGTCTGACTATATACTTTGCAGATAAGTTTTGGGCTCCCTCTACTCTATAGCCCTCTACAAATTTGAGTGTTTAATATTATCTCTGATACTTTTCTCTTCACCATATTTGAATTTTGTATTTGTCATCCTTGTACCACACAAGCTGGTGTGCTTCTTTTGTGTGGACTTAGTTGATTCCTTGCTTAGATGGCTGCTTCTTTGACTACAAGCCTTTAAGACTTCAGATACTCCTGATTGATAGCCAGGCCCCATCTACTTTCTTTACCACACTTTGCTGTAGCACCCTTATCTTCAGGGATCATTTCATGCAGGTGAGTATTGAGCAGCGCCATGTTGTAAGAACTAATTGTTCTTATGTAGGAGCTAGGATTTACTGAAAGCCCAGAACTCATACCTGGCTCTATGATTTTTTTCTTCTTAATTTGCTGTAACTTGGGAAATAATACATATGTCATATCATTTCATAATTCAATCATATGAAACATAATTGTATAATTGTGTGGCAGTTTACATAATCTACTGTCAACTTGTGAAGGGGTGGCATTTACCCTATCAATTAGGTCGAAGCTTGATGACCTCATTTGGAAGCACCATGGAGATAAATACCTCATGGAGGCCAGATACACGTAAATTCTTTGCTTCCTTTTGCTGCTAACAAGCCATCTGGAGCTACATGCTGATGGAGCCAGAGACCTGGAATTGGAGGAGGTACGAGGGGACCCATGCCAGGACTAAGATGCTTCCACCACCACTGGATCCATAATCTTTCCACCCACTGGCCTGCAAATCTTCCTGCATTCAGTGTCATTACATGTGTTTCTTGAGTCTGAAGAGGAATTCATAGACTGGTATTGGACATATGGGCTAATATCGGACTTATGGACTTGAATTGGACTGGGCTGGGATGTTTTCTTAATACACAATTGCTCTTTTATAGGAAGAAATCAAAGCTACAAAAAATACATTAGCAAAAAGAAAGGTTCTAATAATGGATAGAATATCAATAGAAATGTTTCAACAAACTTATGAAGCACTGCAAGCACTTACTCACCTATGCCAAGAAATTTGAAAAGATTTATACAGCCAGCTGACTGTAAGAGATCCATATTTGTACCCTTTTCAAAGAACGGGGACCAACACAATATGGAAATTACAGAACAATATCATTGGTATCACATGAAAGTCCATTTTTGCTGAATATCATTCAACAACCTTTGCAGCAGTATACTCAAACAAAGATGTTGCAAATTAGGCAGGATTCAGAGGAGGACATGGAATAAAGGACATTATTGGTGGTATTTGATGAACCTTGGCTGAAAGCAGAGAATACCAGAAAAATATTTACTTGTGTTTTATTGACAATAAGAAAGCGTTCTACTATATGGATCATAACAAACTATTTTTGTTGTTGGACACTACGGAGTCCATTATGACTCACAACATCCCTATGCACAACAGAACAAAACACCATCCAATCCTGTGCTATCCTCATAATTGTTCCTCAGCTTGTGGCTACTGTTGTTGTCACTGTGCCCATCTATCTCCTTGAGAACCTTCTTTTTTCCTGCTGCCCCTCCACTTACCAAGCATGATATCATTCTCCAGGGACTGGTCTCTCCTGACAATATTGCTCACTATCCTAGCCTCTAAAGAACACGTTGGCCATGTTTTCTAATACAATCAGATTGTCCTCTTAGCAGTCCATGGGACTCACAATATTTTTATCCAGTGTCACAATCCAAATGAATCAATTATTCTTCAGTCTTCCTTATTAATGTCCAATTTTCACATGCATATGAAGCAATAGAATATACCATGATGTGGGTCAGGCCCATCTTAGTTCTTAAAGTAACATTGCTTTTCTGTACTCTAAGGAAGTCTTGTGTGGTACATTTACTTAATACAACACATTGTTTGATCTCTTGACTGAGCATTGATTGCGGATACAAGCAAGAAAAAATCCTTGACAACTTCAGCCTTTTCTCCATTTATCATGATGTTAACAATTAGTCCAGTGGTGAGGAGTTTGGTGTTTTTATATGGAGTCATAATCCATACTGAAAGCTCTGATCTTGGACCTTCATCATCAAGTATTTCAAGTCCTCCTAGGTTTCAGAAACAAGGTGGTGTCATCTGCATATCTCAAGTTGTTATTAAGGCTACCTTCAATCCTGATACCACATTCTTCTTCAGATAAGCCAGCCTCCCTGCTGGTTTGCTCAGCATAGAGATTAAACAAATAGGGTCAGAAGATGCAACCCTGATGCACGCCTTCCCTAATTTTAAGCCATGTAGTATTCCCTTCTGTTTTCACAACTACCTCTTGATCCTTGGGCAAATTCCTCATGAGCACAATGAAGTGTTCTAGAATGCCTATTCTTCTCAAAGTTATCCATAGTTTGTTATGGTCCACACAATCTAATGCATTTGCATAGTCAATAAAATGCAAGTAAACATCTTTCCGGTATTCTTTGCTTTCAGCCAAGATAGCTCTGACATCACCAGGTATGTCCCTTGTTCCATGTCCTCTTCTGAATGTAGCCTAAACTTCTGACAGTTCCCTGTCATTGTACTGCTATCATCATTTCTGGGTGACCGTCAGTGAAATTTTACTTGTGTGCAATATTAATGATATTGTTCTATAGTTTAAGCATTTTGTTCAGCACTATTTTTTTGTAATTGGCACAAATAATGGTGAATGGGAATTCCAGAATATTTTGTTGTGTCTGTGCAGAACTTGCACATGTGCCAAGAGGCAATCATTTGATCAGAACAAGGGAAAACCACAGAGCTTAGAATTAAGAAAGGTATCAGTCATGATTGTCTCCTTTCAGCATATTTAATCAATCTGTATGCTAAGCAAATAATCCAAGATGCAGCAAAATTATAAAAAGTAAAATTAAAAGAGAGAAAAACAATACTGACAAGAGTTTGGACAGACTAAAACCCTCATATATTGCCAGTGGAATTGACTATAAATAGTAAAACCACTGTGGCAAACTATTGTTTCTTTTTAAAGTTAAAAATTGAAATTCCATGTGATCCAATTAGTACATTACTAAACATTCAAATAACCCTAGAGAAACAAGGCATAATATATATATATATATATATATATATATATATATATATATATACACACACACTCATGTTCATCACAGAAATATTTATAATAAACAATATGGAAGCAGCTTAATGTCTATCAAGGGAATAATAAACTCTGGTACATTCACACAATGGTGCGCTATGTCACATTAAAGAATAGCAATGAATCTTTGAAACTTCTCATAACATGGGTAAACCTGCAGGCATTACCCTGGGTGAAATCAGCCTGTTACAAAAAGACAAATATTTTGTGCAATCACTGTTATATTTTTTCCACAGAATAAAACATTCACTGGTGATTACCAAGGGCGGGATGGGAAGGGAGGACAAAGTATTGCTACTTTCAAACAAAACATGCTTATGCATGTCGTGATTAGTGGATGGATGCACACAAGGTTTCTTAGTGCACGCTTCAATTTTATTAGGGTGCCTTTAAAAAAAACACCTCCACTCAATCAATAGAGTAAAAAGCTTTCTGCTGGGTCAGTTAGATTCAAGACACAAAAGGCAGCTCAGAGGATTATGGGGACTGACATTTTGGAGAGCCTGAAAAAGTCAGATTGGTAGGCCTTCTCGAAGGACACAGGGTAATCAAGAGGTTTCCTTCTGAAGAAGACTTAAGGACACTGAAAATCACCTCAATGAGAAGAAAAGGCCTGGAAAGTTGTGCCTAGGAATTTTGTTTTCCATGAAGACATGGTGCCTGCTCGTTCTTTAAGGATTTTGGTGAAAAGTCTTACCCCATCCCCCAACACCTTGTTTTTTTTTTTTCTCCCCCCACCTTGGTTTTTGTACCTTTTGATTGATTGATTGATTTTTTTCATAAATAATTTTATTGGGGGCTCGCACAACGCATATCACAATCCATACATACATACATGTGTCAAGCACATTTGTACATTTGTTCCCATCATCATTCTCAAAACTTTTGCCTTCTACTTGAGCCCTTGATATCAGCTCCTCATTTTCCCTCTACCTCCCAGCTCCCTGCTCCATCATGAACACTTGATAATTTATAAATTATTATTATTTTATCATATCTTACACTGCCCAATGTCTCCCTTCATATATTTTTCTGTTGTCCATTCCCCAGGGAGTGGGTTATATGTAGATCATTGTGATTGGTTCCTCCTTTCATCCCTACCTTCTCCTTACCCTTCTGGTATCTACTCTCATTATTGCACCTGAGGGGTTTATCTGTCCTGATTCCCTGTTTTTCCAGCTCTGATCTGTACCAATGTATATCCTCTGTTCTAGCCGGATTTGTAAGGTAGAATTGGGTTCAAACAGTGGACAGAAGAAACATTTAAGAATTAGAGGAAAGTTGGATGTTTCATTGTTGCTACACTGCACGCTGTCTCCTCCCTGCGGCCTTCCTGTAAAGGGATGTCCAGTTGCCTACAGATGGGCTTTGGGTCTCCACTCCACATTCCCCCTCATTCACAATGATATGATTTTTTGTTCTTTTGAGGCCTGATACCTGATCCCTTTGACACCTCATGATCACACAGGCTGGTGTGCTTCTTCCATGTGGGCTTCATTGCTCCTGAGCTAGATGGCTGCTTGTTTATCTTCAAATCTTTAAAACCCCAGATGCTATATATTTTAATAGCCGAGCACAATCAACTTTCTTCATCACATTTGCTTATGCACATATTTGTCTTTAGCAATCATGTTGGGAAGGTGTGCATCATGGAATGCCAATTTAATAGAACAAAATATTCTTGCATTGGGGAAGTACTTGAGTGGAGGCCCAATGTTCATCTGCTTCCTTAATACTAAACCTATAAATATATGCACATAGATCTATTTCCCCATTGACGTAGTTAGTTGATTGTGCCAACCTGTCTGATAAACACATGTGGAGTTAATTGAAGGGTGGAGGGATAAATGGCTCAGTGACCCTCACCTTTCTAGTTCTTGGGCCGCTTGCTTTCTGATGGTCGGAACAGGGTGCAGCTGCCTTAGCCAGTTCCCTGCTTCAGCTTGAAAGGCTTACTTCCTGCAAGCTATCCTCAAGGAGAAGCCACATGGACCTACCCCGATGCAGCCCTGGGTGCTGGAGCAGCTGTGTAGAGACCCCGCCAGCGCTGAGATGCTTACACGCTCACTGATTCGACTTTCTTCCTGCAGTTGGCATCATAGTGTGTGTTTTGTGAGATGGAGGAGGACTTTGTGGATTGGTGTCAGACATATGGGTTAATGTTGGACTTGTGGGCTTGGGCAGCACTGCAGTGATTGGGATGTTTTCTTGATGTGCACTTAACCTTCATATAAAACTTTCTCTTATGCATGAGTTTTTGTGGATTTGTTTCTCTAAAGTACCCAGATTAACACACTCATCATCATACATAAATATATTTACATATGTACATGCTTGTATTTAGACCACTATAAATGCCCTTTACCTCATAGATCTTTCCTTTATTTCCTTTTACTTTCCTCTTGTCCCACTATCGTGCTCAACCTTCATTTGGGTTTCAGTAATTTCTCTCAGTTACATTGCCCTTGATGAATCCCTACCAGGCCTCTCACACCCTCCTTGCCACTAATTTTGGATCACTTATTGCTCCCTTGTCCCTGGGTTGGTCAACACCACCTCCTTTCCCCTCCCTCCTCCTCTCCCATGTCCCCCTGGAACCATCAGTCCTGTTGTTTTCTCCTCCAGACTGTTAATCCAGCCTATCTTAATTAGATAGAACTGCAGAGATAATAATATGCGCAAAATAACAAGGGATAGCAAAACAAAGTGACAAAAGAGAATACAAAGATTACAACAACAAAGAAAACCAATGACTAAAAATAAGTAAATAAATACATTTTTAAAAAGAAAAACCTGTAAATAGATCCAGGTCTGTTTGTTGACCTCTAGGAGGGTCCTCCAGTCAAATCCAATGTCTGTTAGCTTCCCTAGTGAAAGTTAATGAAACCCCATGATGTTGAGCATTGTCTGTAAGTTCCCTGTGGCACCTGAAAATGAGTTTCATCACCCAGCTGAAAAGCAGAGTGCTGCTGGATGTCAGCATTGGTAAAGAATATGGGAGTGTGGGCCAGGTCTGACTTCGACCTCACAGGAGTCAGCATTGGGCAGGTAATAATGATGATGGACAAAGGAACAACAAGTGACCTAAAATCCATGGCAAGGAGGGTGTAGGATGCCTACTGGGGCTTCATCCAGGGCAATGTAGCTCAGAGGAACTACCAAAACCTGATTGAAGGCTGAACGTGATAATGGGACACGAGGAAACCAAAATGAAATAGAGGAAATAACTAGGAGGCAAAGGACATTTATAGATGACTAAATACAGACATATGCACATGTAAATATATTTATATATAACCATAGGGAAGTAGATCTATGTACATATATTTATAATTTAAGTATTAAGGGAGCAGACAGACATTGGGCCTCTACTCAAGTACTCCCTCATTGAAAGAACACTTTGTTTTAATAACCCGGCATTCCATGATGCTCACCTTCCAAACAAATCGTTGAAGACAAAATGGATGCATAAGCAGATGTGGTGAAGAAAGCTGATGCCTGGCTATAAAAAGATATAATATCTGGGGTCTTAAAGGCTTGAAGATTAACCAGCAGTCATCTAGCTGAGAAGCAACAAATCCCACATGGAAGAAGTATACCAGCCTGCGTGATCATGAGAAGTCAATGGGATCAGGTATCAGGCATCAAAGGCCCAGAACAAAAAACAATATCAATGTGAAGGAGGGGGAATGCAGAGTGGTGACCCAGAGCCCATCTGTAGACAATTGGACATCCCCTTATAGAAGGAGCACAAGGAAGAGATGAGCCAGTCAGGGTACAGTATAGCACCAACAAAACATACAACTTTTCTCTAGTTCTTGAATGCTTCCTCCCACCACTATCATGACCTCAATTCTACTATACAAATCCAGCTAGACCAGAGCATGATATTGGTAGAAACAAGAGCTCACAACACAGGAAATCCAGAACAGATAAACCTCTAAGGATCAATAATGAGAGTAGCAGTACCAGGAGCACAAGAGGAATATGGGGGGAGAAAGAGGAAACCGATCATAATGATCTACATATAACCCCCTCCGAGGGGGATGGACAACAGAAAAGGGGGTGAAGGAAGGCAGTGGTTGGTGTAAGACATGAAAAAAATTGTAAATTATCAAAGGTTCATGAGGGAGGGAGGTGTGGGGGAAGCAGGAAATGAGGAACTTATATCAAGGGCTCAAGTAGAAAGAAAATTTTTTGAAAATGATGATGACAACATATGTATAAATGTGCTTTACACAATGGATGGATGGATGGATTGTGATAAGAGCTTAAAAGTCCCCATAAAATTATTATTTTTAAATGAAAAGAAAGAAACAGACATGCAAACAAATAGTGTATATGCCAAAATATAAGGCAAGGTCTTTTTATTTTGTTTTTATTAAATACTTTTATTGGTATTTTGTATTTTATTGGTAATACTCTTACATCTCTTATCACAACCCATACATTCATCCAGCGTGTCAAGCACATTTGCACATATGACGCCATCATCATTTTCAAAGCATTCTCTTCCCAATTGAGCCCCTGATACCATTCCCCATTTCTTCACCCTCCCTCCCCTGCCCACCCTCCCTCACGAACCTTTGATAAATTGTAGATTATTATTTTCATATCTTACATTATCCTCCATTACCCCTCACCCACTTTTAAATTGTTTGTTCCCCTGGGAGGGGGTTATGTGTAGATCATTATGAACAATTCACCCTTTCTCCCCCTACCTTCCCCTAATCCTTCTGGTATTTCTTCTCTCATTGTTGGCCCTGAGGGATTTATCTATCCTATATTCACTTTGTTTCTGGCTCTTATCTGTAGCAGTGTGCATGTTCTGGTCTAATCTGATTTGTAAGGTAGAATTGAAGTCATGATAGTGGAGGGGAAGGAAGCACCAAAGAGCTAGAGGAAAGTTGTGTGTTTCATCGGTGCTACACTGCACCCTGACTGGCTCATCTCTTCCCTGTGACTCCTCTGTGAGGGGATGTCCAATTGAGTACAGATGGACATTGGGTCTCCACTCCATGCCCCCTCACCCCCCATTCACATTGGGTATGATTTTGTTCTGGGTCTTAGATGCCTGATACCTGATCCCATCAACACTTCACGATCACAAAAGCTGGTTGTTGCTTCTCAGCTAGATGGTATAAGGCAAGATTTTATTCCTCCAAAATGATTCTTCATATTCTCAACAATAAAATTAAAAAGTTTAATTAAAAAAATTAAAAATGATGATGTTGATTTTCCTTCTCCCTTATGGAGCTGGAGGAAAACAGGGATAACAAAATCATTTGTCAATACATAGTCCACAAATAATTTCATGAGTAGGAACTGGGGTATTAAAAGCTATGTATGGCCGTCTAAAGTGCAACTATGGTCTCTCTCCATTCAGAGTAAAGACGTGTAAAGAAAATCAAGGATTCATGGAAACACTGAGTCCAAGCTCTAGTGGATTGCTTGAACTTCAGCCTTCACAACTTGAGACCAGAACTAGTCAGTTCTCATGAAAACTACAGACTGCTCTGAAAATCACATTACAAGATCCTGAAGAGACGGATATTTAGAAAATGAGGAGCAAAACTCAATATCATAATAAAGACTGTATGTATTAATGGATTCCCTGAAACTAATAGAATCCCTGAGACTAATAGAATCCCACTGATTCACCACTTGTGGGTCAATTTATTGTATTCCAGAATCCTTCAATGTTCTACAGAGAACTTGTACATGGGTCAAGAGGCAAATGTGAAAGCAGAACAAAGGACCACGGCATGATTTAAAATCAGGAAATGTGTGCATCAGACTCGTGCCCTCTCACCATGCTTATTCAGTCTGTGTGCTAGGAAATGCATCAGAGAAGCTGGATTATACGAAGAAGAGTGCAGTGTCAGGATTGGAGGAAGGCTTATTAGCAACCTGCACAATGCAGATAATAGAACCTTGTCTGGTGAAAGTGGGGAGGACTTGAAGCACTTGCTGATGAAGATCAAGGATTGCAGCCTTAGGTGTGGAAGATCACTCACTGTAAAGAACACCAAACTCCCTACAATTGGATCAATAGGCAACATCATGATACATGGAAAATATGTTGAAGTTGTGAAGGATTTTTTTAAAGTTGGAGTTAATACATATATCATATGATTCCATAGTTCAATCACATCAAGCAGTATTGTTTCTCTCCTGGTCTCCATTATATCGGCTCCCTTTTTGGTGCCCCCTCCCCACCTCTTGCCCCCCACTGCTCTACCCCACCAGAAACCATTATTCTATTTGCTGTTCTTATAGGTCCATCACTCTTGGGCTTAATAGCCAGAGAAACAAAACAAAACAAAAAATATATAACACGAATTCAAGAGGGTTTCCCCCAAAGGATTTTGCCTTTCTTGAATCCACTATCAATATTCAAGGAAGCAGCAATCAAAAGATCAAAAGACATGTTGAATTAGGTAAGTGTACTCTACAGGAATCCCTTAAAGAATAGAAACGCAATCATGTTACTTTGAGGACCAAGGTGTATCTGACCCAAGTCTTGGTATTTTCCATCGCTCATAAGCATGTGAAATTTGGACATTGAATAAGGAAGACTGAAGAAGAATTGATATGTTTGTATTGCAGTGCTGGGCAAGAATCCTGAAAGTACCATGGATTGCTAAAAGGACAAACAAAACTGTCTTGGCAAAAGTATAGCCATAGTGTTGCCTAGAGGCAAAACTGGCAAGGCTGTGTTTTACATTCCCTGGACATGTTTTCAGGAGAGATGAGTCCCTGGAAAAGGACATCATGCCTGGTAAAGTGGAGGGGCCGTGATAAAGAGGAAGCCCTTCAAGGAGATAGAATGACATGGTGACTGAAATGATGGGCTGAAGCATAGGAATAATTGTGAGGATGGCACGAGACCACAGTGCTTTGTATTGTTGTGCATAGGGTCTGCATGGGTCAGAACTGACTCAATTACACCTAACAACAACAACATGGCCATTAGTCACCCATCAGGCTTAGAACTGAACTCATCCCAGTGGTTCACAAACAGTTAAGAGATCTGTAAAACTAGCCAAAATACTAGAAGAAACACACCAAAAGAACGATAAACAATGTCAGTAAAACAGAGCAAGTTCAGAAGGTAGAAAGGTCTATGAAAGAAAGAAGAATGGAGATAGGATCCCATGCAGACGTGGAATGAGTGTTGTTACATGGTGGGGATCTTAATCAATGACCGGGAACAAAATGTGTGAGGATTGTTGAATAGAAAATTAATTGGTGCTGCAACCTTCACTCAACTCACACAACAAATTTAAAAAAGTGAATAAGATGTAAATAGGAATCAAATAAGAATGAGATTTTTTTTTTTAACTGCGGAGTAAGGAAACAAAAGGAGAAGTCAGAAAGCACTCAAAGATAACAAATATTTTGCCTGATTTTTTCAGCTCTGAGACTAAGGTGTTAAGACCCAGAAAATGAAGGCAGTAATTAGGAACTGATCAGTTCTAGCAGGTAGTTATCAGGAAATAGGTTTTCAACCCTACACCTGCATGGAACTTCAACCTGGATCAGATTTTATCTTAAAGCTTCCAGAAAGGTACTTGGTCTTGAGGACCCACTGATTTTAGCCTGGGTGGAATGAAAGCAGATATGTTTCTAATCTTGTTAGTCTTCTGAACTTTCAAAACTGTGATATAAGACATGGGAGATGCAAACTGTTAACTTGTTTGGCTACTAATAGTAAGATTGGAAATTTATTCCGTCCAGGGGTGCCTAGGAAAGGATTGTCAATCAACTTCTAAGAAATCAGCCATTGTAAGTCATATCAAGCTGTTCTACTTTGACACAAACCACAGCAAGCAGTTTTGCTCTGACACATATGAGATTACCTGGAGTCAGTGTCCTGCATGGCATTGAGTGTAAGGCACCGAGCTTGCAGTAATTTGTTACAGTAACAATAGAAAATGAATGCACACACCATTTAGATTTATACACACATAGCTTCTTAGAGTTAAAATATATAGTTCTAACATTGCTATAAATTTAAAACTTCGAAGACTACAGGTCCCTTGGAGCAACATACCTATTATGGGTTTGGACAATAGTCCACATTAATATAGAAAATATGAATTTAAGCAAAACTATTATAAAGCCCCAGTAGGAATTTCAAACACCATATAAAAATGCTCTTATCCCAGAATTTTATATAATATATTATCTAAAAATATGCATCTTATTTTTGTTAGCTAAAATGCCACATTATGAGATGAAGCAATGTAAAAGTGTTGAACCAAAAAGTAGGGAATATTTATGCATTTATACAATGCTCCTTTAACTGTTTTAAATTATATCTTCTCTTTTATTTTCCTTCAGTATATTTCTTCTTAATTATCTTCTCATACCAATGTTTCCATTTGTTGTTATATTTTCCATATTTGAATTTTTATGTACAAATGTTTGAGCTTTTTGCTTGGAAGGCAATATAAAAATGTAATAAATAAGTAATACATTCCATGGTTCCTTATGTAGAATACTTTCACTGTATAGTGAGATCAGTAAACGTTCAATAAATGCTAACTTCTGTGGTCTCAACATATTTTGAGATCAAATTAGGAATAATCATACACAGCAGACTAGGCTGAATATAAAAAAGAAAGAGATTTATTTGAAGCACAGCTGTTGAAATAGTTACTATTTATATCATAAACCATAGTAAATAGTAGCTAGTAAGTATATATATATATATGAAAACACTATATGGAGAAATAAGAATTAACCATTATTAGTATTGGTATTCTCATGTCACAATGGTTAATGTAGTTCTTTCTTTGTAAAACATATTTTCCATTCAAAATGGTGGAAATTCTGTTTTGAAAAATACATCCTAAATTAAATTTAGTAATATAATTCTTGGTTAATAAAATTATTTGAACAATGCTTTAAAATTAAATATTCATATTTATTAAATACATCTTTTTGGAAAAATCCAGAGGTCATAGAGAAAAGTTCCTTTAGTGAGTAAATCTATTTGTATCAAAAAATGCCGTAATATTTTTGCGTTAGGCAGGGTTCTCTAGAGACATAAAATCAGATTTCTGATAAGTTTATATATATATCTATAAAGATATATATAACACAAGTAATGAACTGTTAAATTATAAACACATAGATAGATATATAATAAAAGAAATGAACAGTTACGTTATAAAGCAGTACAAATGGCTCAGTGCAACTCACTCCTGTGAGAGAGTTGTGAGACACTAGCAGTCCTTCAAGTCTTGAGGGCCGTCCAGTAGTCCTCTGTAGAGAGAGAGAGAGTTAGGCTATCTCAGCACATGCAGCAAAACAGCCAGGCAGGTCACCAACTGTCAGCCAGGTCACCAACTGTCAGTCCCCAGCTCCAGAGTTGTAAATTTCAATCCTGTGGTCTTAAAGGGACCTCAAATTACAGCGATACATTCCACAGGCTAGGTGTCCCACGGGTAGTGTAGCCTGTAAACTGAGGCACAGAACAAGCAAGGCAGCCGCACACTGGTCCGATGATCAAAGAGCAAGAGACAAGAAAGGCGAGACTCACTGAGCCACTTATCTCTCTGCCCTTCAATTAATCCCACTTGTGCTTATCAGCCAGGCTGGCACAATAAACTATCTCAATTTTCTTTTAAATCATTTTATTGGGGAGTCATGCAACTCTAATCACAATCCATATATATATCAATGGTGTCAAGCACATTTTTACATTCATTGCCCTCATCATTCTCAAAATATTTGCTCTCCACTTAAGGCCTTCATATCAGCTCCTCATTTTACCTCCTACCTCCCTGCTCCCTACTCCCCCATGAACCCTTGATAATTTACAAATTATTATTATTTTGTCATGCCTTACACTGTCTGATGTCTCCCTTCACCCACTTTTCTGTTGTCCGTCCCCAGAGAGGAGGTTATATGTAGATCCTTATAATCGGTTTCCCCTTTCTACTCCACTTTCCCTCCACCCTCCCAGTATCACCACTGTCATTACTGGTCCTGAAGGGATTATCTGTCCTGTATTCCCTGTGTTTCTGGTTCCTATCTGTACCAGTGTACATCTTCTGGTCTAGCCAAATTTGTAAAGTAGAATTGAGATCATGATAGTGGGGAGTAGGAAGCATTTAAGAACTAGAGGAAAGTTGTATGTTTCATCATTGCTACACTGAATGCTGGCTAATCTCTTCCCTGTGACCCTTCTGTAAGGGGGTGTCCCATTACCTACAGACAGGCTTTGGGTCTCCCCTCTGCACTCTCCCTTATTCACAATGATATGATTTTTTATTCCTTGATGCCTGATACCTGATCCTTTTGACACCTCGTAGTCACACAGGCTGGTGTGTTTCTTCCATGTGGGCTTTGTTGCTTATTAGCTAGATGGCTGCTTGTTTATCTTCAAGCCTTTAAGACCCCAGATGCTATATCTTTTGATAGCCGGACACCATCAGCTTTCTTCACCATATTTGCTTATGCACATATTTGTCTTCAATGATTATATCGGGAAGATGGCACCCACTGATATGATTTTTTGTTCTTTGATGATGCCTGATACCTGGTCTCTTTACTGTAATATTTTTTAAACATGAAGTACACTGTGGTGGAAGAATACCAAACTATATAAATACAGTATATACTCATGTGTGAGCTGAGTTTTTCACCACATTTTTAATGCAGTTTTTGTGGTAAAATTAGGTGCCTCAGCTGATATTTGGGTCAGCTTATACTTGAGTATATAGGTACATGATTTTCTATTTGCTTGAGCTTAATAATCTTGACATTGTTAAAACAATCTCAGATATCTCAAATAACTCATATAGGAGGTTTATTTTATAGGCATGCCTATATGGATAGTTACATTGAAATGGTTTGGGACACATTCATATATTTTAGTGGCCATCAGAAGTTTTTGGAAATTGACATCTCAAATATCCCAGTGACTCAAGATAGGTCTGTTACTGTACAAATATTCTACTTGATATTATCTAGTGTATAAGAAACCCCTCCCTGGAGGACAGACAACAGAAAAGTGGGTGAAGGGAGACATCAGACAGTGTAAGACATGACAAAATAATAATCAATTATAAATTATCAAGGGTTCATTAGGGAGAGGGGAACGAGGAGGGAGTGGGGAAATAAGGAGCTGATACCAAGGACTCAAGTAGAAAGCAAAGGTTTTGAGAATGATGATGGCAACAAATGTACAAATGTGCTTGACACAGTGTATGGATTGTGCTAAGAGTTGTATGAGCCCCCATTTAAATCATTTAAAAAATGATTTAATAACTTAAAACAAAAGAGAATAGATTAACAATAAGTCAGTGTAATAAAGCATCCTTTGAAAGTTTCTTTCTGTAAATTCCTCATTTCTAAATCATTGCTTCGCCCCCCCCACCCCACACCCCTGAAATCTCTACTGATTTTCTCATTTTCTATGTTGGAATATACAATACAAGGAGAGTTCTCAAGTATAGTGTTTGACCTAATCGTGGGAGTCATAAAAAGTAACCATAAGAAAGCAAAAGTGATGTTAAATTATGTGAATATGTCTATGTTTATTAAGCAGTGAGAAGAAAACTGATTTCAGATGCTAGAACTTTGTGAAACCTTTTGGAGACAACAAACATGGTTTGTTCTCAGAGCTGAACCTTATTTTTTATATCTGTGCTAAATAAAAACTAACTTCTGGTTTTAAACTGCCCCCTTACTAGCCAATAGATATGGTTGAACTGCGATGCTGGAGAAAAATATTGGAAGTGCTGTGGACTTCCAGAAGAGCAAACAAATCTGTCTCAGAAGAATATGGACAGAGGGTCCCATAGAGACAAGGATGGTGAGACTTCATGTTCTCTACTTTGGACATGTTGTCAAGAGAGACTAGTGCCTAGAGAAAGGCCTCACATGTACATGAGGCAATGGAAAATGCCATGGCTTGGTTCAGGCACACTTAACCAAAAAGTAAATTCTTGCTCTTCAACACTTTAAACAAATCTTGTGCAGCAGATTTAGCGAATGCAATGTGTTCTTTGATTTTCTTGACAAATTTCTTGACTGCTGCTTCCAAGTACATTGGCTAGGAACCCAAAACAAGATGAAATCCTTGACAAATTCATTTTTTTCTGTTTTGAATTATGTTAGCTCTTGTTCTCATTCTTTACATTGAGTTGTGATCTCTGATGAAGACTACAATCTTTGATTGTCATCAGCTAATGCTTCAAGTCTTCACTTTTACCAAGCAAGATTGTGTCATCTGTGCATCTCAGATTATTAGTAAGTCTACCTAATATCCTGATGCAACGTCCTTCTTCATAGAAGCCAGCTCCTCTCCTGGTTTCCTCAGCATACCAATTGAATGAGTGTGATGAGAGGACACAGCTCTACAACATACTTTGTGAAACCTTTTGGAGACAACAAACATGGTTTGTTCTCAGAGCTCATTTAAAACCATGCACCATTCCATTGTTCTGTTTGCCCAACTCCCTCCTGATCCATGTATGGTTTCTCCGTGATCACAATGTGTTCTGGGATACACATTCTCAAGGCCACCCAGAATGTGCTTTGATACATACAGTCTAATGCTTTGGCATAGTCAATAAAACACAAGTAAACATCTTTCTAGTGATCTCTGTTTTTAACTCAGATACATCTTTGTTTACTTGTGGACACCTTTTGGATGACTTTACTAGAGGGAGTGATTTAAGACATTATCCATCATGTTTTGGGGGGATATGGTTCCCTAAAAGTCAAACCACACCTCAATCAAAGCCTTTCCACTTTGGCATGGAGACTCAGCAGAGCAGAACTGAGACTATCTTCTCCTCATCTGGTCCCAAACTGTAAAACTATGGAGCAGTAGTGATTGGAGGCTGGCTTCCTGAACCATAGAGGTAAAGGCCAAGGGATCACATGGCTGAGAGACTGAGGATTGGAAAGAGAATGAGAGAGATGTTGCAGTGGACCAAGGTCTGTATTCTTGCTATTTGCTCATCTTGATTTGTAGTAACCTTATGAGTCAGAATCAATTCAATGGCACCTAAGAACAAGTACAAGAAAAGCCTCTGCACATTATGATTTAATTCAGGTATGACTTAGACATATCCTTGGGAAGGGACTTATAAAATTACAATCTAAGCATCAATCGTGTCCATATTGTCTACTGGAGTAACTAGAAATGTATTTGGTGTCATGTTCATGGAGTACTGTAGTTGGCAATATTAAGTTTCCTGTGGTTGTAGGATTCATTATATCTGGCTTCTTTCCAGCAAGGCAATAGAGAGAGATTAAACAGAGTCAGCTAACATGACAGAATGTTATGGAAGGAAACAATTATGGAGTTAATATTGCATCCCCTTTGCTGTATTATAGTTAGAAACATGTTCCAGATATGTCCAAGCACAGGGGTGTGGAGGCTGATGATTATGTCCTGCCTGCACACTAGCTGAACAAATACACATTCACTTGTGAACGAATTTTATGGTTTAATCATCATTAATTAAGTAATTTAAAGATTCAGAGATGCTAAGATTAGAGACTAGTATTTTAACATTGTGGTAACCAGACGGTGAAACAGAGTAGGCTGAGATTCAGCTTGGGTCTACAGATAAATAAATATGATTTGTGAAAGTGGCGTTGTTCACATAGCATAGGCCAATTGTGTAAAATTCTCCCATTGAGATATTAAATCAAATCCTTGAGTATATAAAAATATTACTTTTCTTCTGAAATTATTTGTTTTACTTATAACTTCCTTATTAAGGCAGTGGAGAGAAATGTGATGTCAGGAGCTGAATATGTCTGTTTTAGGATTTCGATTTTTATCAATCAAGATGTTTATAAAGCAATGGGAGCAAATGCAGTGGTCTTCTTGGTATGGCATTTTCAGACATAACTTTATTGTAGATCATAATTAATAAGAAAACATACATATAGTTATATATTGTAATATTTAGGCTTATTGTGCCAACTAGGCTAATAGGAACATGTGGACAGAGTTTAATCAGGTGGCAGCTTGATTGGAGGACAACCAAAATAAATATAGATAGCCATCATCCTATCTCCCTCTTACTCCCTGGTGATTGGACCAGCTGCTGCTTTATCTAGCACTCTGTGTCAACCTGTGTGTTACACTACCTGTGGGCCAAGCCAACTCATGGATTGTGTTGCTAGAGCTAGAGGCTCCATTGAGACGTGCCTCATCACTCTGTTGGCGCATTCATTACTTGAGTTTGAGGCTGGTGGATCCTGTTACCATACTGAGTTCAAGATCCAATTAGATCGAGACTCTATGAGCTACTGTCTGTTGCTGTCCCACCCTACTGCTGTCTGCTGCCTGCCTTACCTGAGGGAAGACTCTGCTGTCTGCTTCCTTGACTTTGGACCTGGCAGCCTATGTGAGTTGAAGGCTTCCAGTATATTAACTGTTCCATGAAAGTGAGTTGAACTGAGCCCTCTGTACTGCTGTGTGGGTTAATTAGCTGTTATGTTCCTTCTCATTGTATAAACCTATCTTCTTATATATCATAAGTGTCCTAGTTTTGTTTCTCTAGAGAGCACTGCCTAACAAATATATACATGAGTAGTTTTATATGTATATAAAACATATACAGATAGACAGCTAGCATGTCAGAATATTGTTACCAAAAATAAAATGAAATAATCCATATTAGTTATCTTTTTATTCCTTGACATGGAAATTTTGAAGCGAGTCCCATAATCACAGTGTAAGAACTAAAGAAGCAGTAGAGCAAGCAAACTTATTTGGAAAAAAAATCAACTTGTAAAGGTTGAATAGTAAATGTATTATTCATTAATAAACAATGTTTTATTTTCTGAACAACCATGACATGTAATCTATATATTTAAAATTCTCATTTGTGTAAACCTAGGGTTGTTTTATTAATAATTTTTTCCAACCCTCACTGCCATCAAGTCATTCCTGACTCATAGAGGCACCTGCGGGGTTCTGAGACTGTAACTATCTACAGGAGGAGAACCCCCAGTCTTTCTCCTGAGGAGCTGCTGGTGGTGTGAACTGCTGACGATGGGGAATGCAGCCCAACCTATAGCCACTACAGCACCAAAGACCCCAGGAGACTTAACTTGAGGCAAAACCAAGTGAGTGTGTTGTGTTTTATTAACCTATGTATTCCCACACTTAAAACAGTGAGGACATAGTCTGTGATGTGAAAACAGTTTCTGACAAATACATGGATACAAGGGTGCATGCATAAATATCAAAAGAAAAAGTGGATTAATCATTTTTACTCAGTGGGAAAGCATGGTCTCAACATCCATGAAGATCAAAAGAATGATCATTTCAGGTTCCCAGGGTAAAGGCCATGCCATTTTGAGTGTGATAACCTTGAAAGATAATCAATGCTTTCTCTGGAGCGAATGTTGAAATTATGAAGTAGCAGAATATGTTTTATTTTAAGAAGCAAATGCACATGTCACTTATCTTTATTCTTTTAAAAGCAGAAAGTAAGTTCTTAGTAAAAGCCTCAAACTGTATTATCTAATTTGAGCATAATCCTCTCAAACATCACTTTTCTATCAAGACTCCTATTAAGTTGCCAGGAATTTCTATAATTCTCTTATGCTGTAATGTGACAAATTATTTAAGTCATCATTTTATAAGACTTAGTTGTGCAAGCTATTTCAAATGTATTTATCTTTACCTAATTAAATATACTTCAAAATAAAACATATATAGAGCTGCGAAAACAGTCAGAAGTGTCCTATCTATCGCTCTCTTGCTTTGGTATTGTCCCAAGGCGTGGGTCAAGAATGACTCCACAGTTCATCCTTCTTTCCTTATTCTGGCACCAATAGTCCCTCCTTCACTTTACTTCTATTCTGGGTTTGCTAATTCATTGCAATATCCACGCAGAATTCATTGACAAAACGCATGATTAATGGAGATGATTAGGAGAGTTGCTGGTCCACAGCAACACTTCTTATTATTTTAAAAAATATTTTTATTAATATATTTGGCTGAGACAGTGATTTTGTATGTTTGCTCTTAATATATGGACAAGTCAGTTTTCCACTTAAATATTTTCGTTTCTTTTAAACACTTTTATTGGCACTTCATACACATGTTATACAATTTAATAATTCAGTCATATCACAAAGAGTTGTACAATTATCACCACAATCAATTCTAGAACATTTTCTTCTACCTTGTACTCATTGTTATTCATGTATTTTTTAAATTATGGTAAAAATATGCACAACAAAACATTCCCAGACAAATAAGGTCTTGCTACATCATTGCACTACATGTTGTAATATGATATGTATTATTCCATAAACCTAGGACAATCATTCTGTTGTAGTTGGTTTTTGTTTGTTCGTGTTGGGTTTATCTCAGAGGTACTATGGATGGAGAGGGAGAACACACTTGAGATTGTGATATATGTTTTTCTGTTTTTTGGTAAATGAAACCCAGGATTAATGAACCTATAGGGATAGAAAGTAGAACAAGGGATTTGGGGGAGGGAGGGTAATAAAGGGGAAATTATGTCACAGTATCCAAGAAGAAATAGAATATTTGGAAACTGATTATAGAAGCAATGGTACAATTCTGCTTGACAAGAATGGATGATGCCATGACTTGTCATTAGGGTTAATTCCAGAATAATAATAAATTGAAAGAGTAAAACACAAATACAGATCCAGGAATGGGTTTGGGGCTTACACTAAATCCCAGTTCCAATTTAAGAACAATCAGTTCTTATATCATGCCCCTACTTGATACTCTCCTCCAGGAAAGGAGCACAGAGGAGACGGTGCTATAACAAATGTGGTACAGAAACAAATGGTACCCAACTGTCAGATAAAATAGCATCCGGGGTCCAAGCAGCCATCTAAGTGAGATGTCAACTGAGTCCACATGGAAGAATCACATCATCATAAAATTGTGAAGCATATAATCCCAAGTTGATGGGAAAGATTAGTATCAGAGGCTAATGTCTGAGAATCTGGTTTGCAGAAGGCTATGGGTGACAGTAGGAGCCCAAGATTCATTGGTGCAACTATATAGGAAATAATCCTCCGGTGAACGTCCTCTACCTACAGTTGAGGGATAGGAGGAAAGTGGTTACTAACTGAAGTGAATCGGAGAGTTCAGTACAGAGGATCAAAGGTAGAAACTGACTCAAACAGTTAAAACTTGTCAGCAGATTTCCCCTATGATGCATGCTGGACCTGATCTAATCTCCAAAATGTTATGCATTTGGAGGTTGTATTATTTTTTTATGTTTTATTTTAGTGTACATACTAGGGGGTATCTCAGAAGTGTTATGTCATTGGGGGGTCACCATCTTGAAGTTGTGGTATATGTTTTTTTCATTTTTTGGTGGTGGGAGTGCAGCACAGAGGTGGGGGCAGTGTGCAGTGTGACAATGTCAAGGGGTCCCTATGGAAAAAGAATGTTTAGAAACTGTGTTAGTGAACATACAATTCTGTTGGGTGTGACTGAACTAAGGAATGATTTAATATACATATTATTATCCCATTCAATAATAATTTAAAAATTCTATAATTCAACAACTTCTACATGTATAATTAGGTGCCATTGATTATACTCAGTGTTGTACAACCATTATTTTTATCCTTTTCTAAATTATTACACCACCATTAACATAAACTCAATGCCCCCTAAGCAACAACTCTTCCTCTTTCAACCATGGTAACCCTCGGTCAAATTTGATTTCTTATTTATTTATTTCTCAGCAGTTTTCTTCATATAGTACTTACATATCATTCACTTCCATAGTTAAGTCACTTTTTAAACGAGTTTTATACACATCATCACAATCTGTTGTAATGCTCCCTCCCCCTTCTGCATTCATTGTTTGCCCCACAAATCCCATCACTCACCCCATCCCCACACATCCCAGATAAACCAGTTATTGTCTCTATGCATCCACTCCTTCTGCCTTCAAAATCTAGGTAACACAACAGAAACAATTAAAAATAATAGTGGAAAGAAGAAAATAATAATATAAAAATTAAAAGTAAAGAGAAAAGACTACCATCAATATTTTAAGATCCATAAAAGAAATGTCTGTCATGGAACAAACAAGAAATGCTTGAGCCCAGAGCAAATTCAGGTTGGATCAAGCAGAGGTCAACTAAGCAAGTATCATGTTATACGATAGTGCCATCCACTCTAATCAAGTTAACAATAAGGTCTGGCTGAGAGCCAAGCATTTTGAGTTGTTGACCTTTAGGTAGAGATGAGATTAAGGGAATAATCTGACTAGATACTCTGTAGATGGATTTGGGGTTTCCATTTTCTTCCATAACCGTCTACAAATTGGGTGATCACAATTTAAGCGCTTATACTTTTCCTTCATCATAATTAGATGTTGCTATCATCTCTGGATGACACAGGAGAGTGTGCCTCTTCATTGTGGACTTCGTTGTGGCTCACTTATATGGTTGGTTGTTTGAATACAAACGTGTTTTTAAAGGGAGAGAGGCTACATACTCTTGCAGAGACTGTGCATAATATCCCAGATATTATGCCAGTTGATGGTATGGGGGCACCATCTTCTTTCTTCACCACACTTTTCTGTCATATCTTTATCGTCAATTATCTTTTCTTGAAGGCATGTGTCAAGAATATTCATGCTTTAAGAACTAACTCTTCTTGGATTGGAGCTAGAATTAAGTGGCAATCCAGAATCCATCTGCTTGCCCATGGATTACAAATGACTCTGGTTTACTTTGGCAATCATATTATGAGAAAAACAAAAACAAGCAAACAAAATACAGAAAAATCAAAATACCAAACAAAGAAAAAATAAAAACATTGTCAGTCATACCTCTGGGGTATAAGACAATTGCATTGATAGCATCAATAATTTATCAAATAACATAGAATTTAAGATATTGTTGATATGAGGGGTTTATGTCAATACAGTCCCACTGGGAGCTGCAGTCCATGAGTTGTTGCTTTGTACAGATTGATTTCTTAATGCATTGAGCTCTGTTAACACTGAGCATGAGGCTGGTGCTAGGGGATAATTTCCTGTATCATTTCTTACAGATGCAGATCTTTGCTTATTAGATTAAAACTTGGCATATTCATACAAGGGAAGCATTGAGATACTAAATAAAAGTTGGTTTTGAGTCCCCTTTCATTGGAAACCACTAAACAATGAATTCCACCCAAAATCCAATGACCAACATTTCCACAGTCGGGATTTCCTCTCCTATCAGACTATTTCAGTCCTAAATCCAAGGGAACAGGCAATTTTGAGGCAGGGTCCAGGTCGCTCAGTTGGGTTTCTATGCTGAGTCCTCCCTCTGGTGTGGCCACTGGGGGAATGTTCTGTTATCTGTAAGGCCTGTGTTTAAGGTCATTATAGTGCTTATTCCATGGCATGGTTCACCTAGGGTTGGGTACAAACTTATTCGTAGTGTTTACCCAGGAACACAAAATAGAGTTTATTCTCCTCTTAGATTCCCTACAATTATTGTTTAGCATCCCCTCCCAATATGAGGTTGCTCCTTCCCATTTACCCACCCTAACCACCAACAGAAATATCAGTGCCTCCTCTGAAATGTACATGCTCCCCTCCCCTGGTGTTAACTTGATTTTCCAGTGAGGTTCTCCAATCATTCCTGTGGAGGCTTGTTGATTTGCCACAGCCTTGTCTCAATGCTGGACAGCATCAAGTGGAGGCTCTTGTTCCTTTTCCACATTCTTGAAGGAGTGACGCCAGGTACTGTGAGGTCTCCTCTTTCAAGGTGATTCTTATGAAGTGCACATACGGGTGGTTATATTTGGTTCATAGCCAATAGGTAACCTTTCTACCCTTTTGTTTTGGAATTAGTTACTAAGATTTCTTTACTTGGTGTTTCTCCTTATAGTAGTGGACTCATACAATATTTGTCCTTTTGTGATTGACTAACTTCACTTATTATAATGCTTTCCAGATCCTTCCATGTCATGTGGTATTTTATGCTTCCATCATTATTTTTTAGGGGTGCATAGTAGTCCATTGATCAACACTTTTTTTGAGCCAGTAGCCAAGTATCTCTCCAATGCTTAGTCTCTCAGCCATCTGGTGACTATGATTCTATCTTTGTGGCCAGGGGACCAGACTGTGCTTCTCTGCCTCATAGTTACCATAGTTTCAGAACTTATATTTTGTTCTGTCTCATGGTTTCCATGGCTCTGCCCCTGGCATTAATCTGGCCTCCTTGGTCTGTCCATGGTTTCCAAGCCACAGGTTCTGGTGCCTCTGTCTTAGCCTCCACCACTTTAGACATAGATCACAAATGTACTCTAATTTCGTTTGCCCTTGGATGCATCTTTCTGCTCCTACTTCCAAAATGGCTTCTCCTCAGAGGAAGTTGGATGTTAACTAAAACTAACCAATTTCTTCTATTAGTGTTCACATTCCCAGTTTGCATAGACCCCCCCCCCCAATCTTTTGTTGGAAATTACAGATGTGAAAGGATGAACAGAACAGTCATATTAAGAAATTTCACTCCACCACAAAAGGAAAGGATATTTCTGTGATCAGGCCCATATACATTTTTTATAAGCTATTATAAATACTTTTCATGCTTACTCAATAATGTTTTTTCCTACATACCTCATCAAAATCATATAAGGAAATACTTCTCAAAAGAACTTCCAAGTCATGTTTCTGATAGTCGTAAAAAATATATGAAATATCATAGGAAAGGAATTAGTAAAATAATCTACCACCTACTCAGTGTGGGAGTGGGTCATAAGTTCATATGTCTTCAAATTCTCAGCAAGCCCTTGTGCTGATTCAAATAGTTGAGCTGTTGGGATGAGCTAGACTTTCTCCCATTAGATCTGAAACATCACATCACAGCTGAGATTTTAAGAGATAGAAGTTGAAGTTTGGGGTACAGGATTTTTATTGAGTATCAATATTTGGTTCTAACCTTAGCGACCTGAGGTGACCTGCCAAAATGGTTTGCTACTCACTTGACCCAGAAAACCCTACAAAATCCTGCAGATCAAGAGGGTCGAACCTCTGGGTCCACTTCAAGAACACCCGGGAAACTGCCCAGGCCATCAAAGGCATGCATATCCGGAAAGCCACCAAAAACTTGAAAGACGTCCCTCTGCAAAAGCAATGGGTGCCTTTCCGCCATTACAATGGTGGCATGGGTAGGTGTGCCCAGGCCAAACAGTGGGGTTGGACCCAGAGTCAGTGGCCCAGAAAGAGTGCTGAATTTTTGCTTCACAACTTAAAAATGCAGACAGTCATGCTGAACTTAAGGGTTTAGATTAGGATCCTCTGGTCATTGAGCACATCCAGGTGAACCAAGCCCCCAAGATGTGCTGCTGGACTTTCAGAGCTCATGGTCGGATCAACCCACACATGAGCTCCCCCTGCTATGTTGACATGATCCTGACTGAGAAGGAACATGTTGTTGCTGAACCAGAAGAGAAGGTTGCACAGAAGAAAACGATCTCCCAGAAGAAACTGAAGAAGCAAAAACTCATGGCTCGGGAATAAATTCAGCTTAAAATAATAAAAGTTAAAAATTTTTTTAAAGGATCAATATTTGTGAAAGATAGAAGAAGCAGAAAGATTAGGCCAAGAGTAAGCACTATGTAGGTCCAATACACTCTTGGTCAACTCAGCCATTAAATTCTGACTTGAAATTAACCTTGGCCAAGACAAAAATGACTAAATCCTTATATGTGTTGCCCAATTAGTCATAAAATGCAGGTTCTCCATTAACAGTAAATTATTGGGTAGAGTTATTTTATGCAACTCCGTTAAATGCTGAAGAAGTTGACAGCTAGAAGCTTTCTTCTTCCTACAATCAGAATAGAATTTCTTGAAAGTGAACTGAGTTGTTCATCTCCATGTCTATGAGAACATGGTTCCATATGACTAACAAGCAAAGGTTGCTGTAAAACCACATATAGTTAAATACGTCAAGGAAACAGGAGCTCCAAAAATTGCCAAAGATTAACATATATTATTTATTATGTATCTAGTGAGAATAATACTACAGTCAACCTCCTCTATCACTGAAATCCAACAGGAAACAGACACACACACACACACACACATCCATGTGTAGAAGTAGAGTTGGTTGAGAAATATCAGACACTCTCGGATTTGAAACATGATGATGGGAAGATCAGAATGAATCTCAAAACTCTTACCACCGTCAAGTAGATGCCCACTCAGTGACCCCCTGCGGATTTCCAAGGCTGTAATTGTTTACTGGAGAAGAAAGCCCTGTGTAGCTGGTGGTGGTTTCCCACTGCGGACCATGTGGATTTCAGTCCAATGTATAACCACTCCACCATCAGTAAATGAATCTAGTACCTCCTATTCCCCAAATCCACTTCTCTGCCTGGTTGAGTGGAGCAACCCCTCCTTTTCCATCTGATGAAGCTTTTCCTATTTTGTTTGAAAAAAAAATGCACTCAAGCTTATAGATTTTATATAAGAGCTTCATTGCACCATTTCTGGAATGTCTTATAACAAAATTACATTTGGCAAAGTTGTACAAAACGATGGCCTATCTATCTATCTTTCTATTTATCTACTACCATCCATTCACGTGTCTTAATTATCTAGTGTACAATAACATAAATACCACAAAATGGTGACTCTAACAAACAGCAATTAATTTTCTCAAAGTTTGAGAGGATCCAAGCCCAAATTCAGGCTATGGACTCTTGTAAGGTTTTCTCTCTCTGTCAGTTCAGAAGTAAGGTCCTGGTATCTTCCAGATTTTGTTTCCTGGCTCGTTGGAGAACTCACCATATTTTGCTTACTTATTTTGCCCCATATTTAGCCAGTTTGTATGTCTTTTATATGTCAAAATAAATTAACTCAAGATCCATCCTATTCTAATTCTGCTTTCAGAATGGACAATGACAACCCATTTTCAATTGAAATTTTAACCACAGGCCTGAAGATTAGGATTGACAGCACAAAATATAGAGTGATATAATTCAATCCTTAACTCTATTTACCTATTAAAATGTATATCATTGAAAATAAAGTAAATATATTTTGAAATCAATATTCACTCCATTAGAATAGGAAATGAAAATATGCAAACTACGTGAGATTTAATCTATCTTTGTGATATATTTAATAGTTAATCTTATTTATTATGCCTTTTACAAGTAGTTCACTGTTTCTAATTGTTGACTTCAATATTTGATTGAAACTTGGACTCAGAAGTGACCTATCCTGAATGAGTTTGAGATTTCAGAGCCCTTGTGTAAAACATACAGAGTCTACTACATAACTTATGTGCCTAATGCAAAATGAAAATGTGAGGGTTGCTTTTTCAAAAGGGAGAGAAAGCAGGACTCTACAAGGTCCTGAAATAAAATGCTTTTCTCTCGCGCGGCTTTCTTCCTCTTGACATGTCATATAGAGTTTTTTATTTGCTATTTTTTTAACATTGGGAAGTTGTTGCTATTTTTAAAAAATCATTTTGTTAGGGACACATACAACTCCTATCACAATCCACACATACATCTGTGGGGGGAGATTAGATGCTCAGGCATCCTCCCTGAGGGTGCCAGACTGCAGTGGGCCCCTGCTCCCTGCTGTTAAAGACAATGAACAGGCCTGCAGGCATCTATTTGTTTCCTGTAGGTGGGGTTTACACCCTACTGATAATGGTCTCTATCAGATGAGCCAGGAACAGGTCAAACCAGCTCTGTGACATCCAAAGTTTAGCTGCCATCCTAAATCTAGGATCCACCCATCTTGCCACATGTATATCCCCAATCCTTCCTCTTCCTATTGCATGTATATCCCTAAACCACCCTCTCACTGCTATATAACCTATAGTGCAACCCGTTCCTGTGACTTATAACTTTACCTGTAATTAGTGGGCTTGCAAGCTCCCAAAAGGTATATAGGCCTGGGTTAGCAATAGAGAGGTCTCTCTCGCTGGTCTCTCTCCCCCTCACACTCTTCCCCTTCTCCCCTCCCATCCTCTGTTTACCTTTCCCCTTGCCCTCCTTCCCTTCCCCCTCTTTCCACGTGGACCACCAAGCAGGGCTGAGTTGAGCAATGCTACCATCCCATCCTCTGTTTACCTTTCCCCTTGCCCTCCTTCCCTTCCCCCTCTTCCC
>NW_022103903.1:6211769-6232919 GCF_000313985.2 Echinops telfairi
ATATTTGTACATCTCAACCTCACAATTGTGCTTAGTGAACCCGTGGTTAGTGGTGGGGCTGGCACCCTCACCCTCATACTACATACATCTATTGTGTAAAGCATATTTGTACATTCATTGCCCTCATCATTCTCAAAACATCTGCTCCCCACTTAAGCCCCTGGCACCAGCTCATTTTTTCCCCTCCCTCCTTGCTCCCACCTCCCTCATGAACCTTTGATAATTTATAAATTATTATTTTGCCATACCTTGCACTGTCCAATGTCTCCTTTCATCCACTTTTCTGTTGTCCGTCCCCCAGGGAGAAGGTTATATTTAGATCCTTATAATTGGTTCTCCCTTTCAACCCCACCTTCCCTCCACCTTCTCGGTATTGCCATTCTTACCACTGGTCCTAAAGGGATCATCCTCCCTGGATTCCCTGTGTTTCCAGTTCCTATCAATACCAGTGTATATCCTCTGGTCTAGCCTAGCCAGATTTGTAAGGTAGAATTGGGATCATGATAGTGGGCGTGTGTGTGTGTGTGTGTGTGTGTGTGTGTGTGTGTAACCATTTAGGAACTAGAGGAAAGTTGTATGTTTTATCATTGCTACTCACCACCCTGACTGGCTTGTCTCTTCCCCGCAACCCTTCCATAAGGAGGTGTCCAATTGCCTACAGATGGGCTTTGGGTCTCCACTCAGCACTCCCCCTCATTCACAATGATATGATTTTTTTGATAGCTGAGCACCATCAGCTTTCTTCACCACATTTGCTTATGCACCCATTTGTCTTCAGCAATCATATATGAGAGATGTGCACACAATGATATGATTGCTTTTGTTCTTTGAGCCTGATAACTGATCCCTTCAGCACCTCACGATCACACAGGTTGGTGTGCTTGTTTCACGTGGGCTTTGTTGCTTCCGAGCTAGATGGCTGCTTGTTTACCTTCAAGCCTTTAAGACCCAGATAATATAGCTTTGGATAGCTTGGCACCATCAGCTTTCTTCACCACATTTGCTTATACACCCACTTTGTCTTTAGCAATTGTGTCCAGAAGGTGAGCATCATGGAATGCCAGTTTAATAGAACAAAGTATTCTTGCATTGAGGGAGTACTTGAATGAAGGCCCAATGTCCATCTGCTACCTTAATACTAAGCCTATTCATATATGCACATAGGTCTATTTCCACATCCTCATATATAAATATATTTACATATATACATGCCTTTATTTAGACCTCTATATGTGCCCTTTGCCTTTTAGTTCTTTCCTCTATTTCCTTTTACCTTTCTCTTGTCTCACCATCATGTTCAGCCTTCATTTGGGTATCAGTAATTCCTCTCAGTTACATTACCCTTGGCCATGCCCTACCAGGCCTCCTACACTCTCCTCACCACCTATTTGGATCACTTGTTCTCCCTTATCTGGGTTTGTTAACACTGCTTCCTTTCCCCCACCTCCTCCTCTCCCCTGTCCCCCCGGAACCGTTGGCCCCATTGTTTTCTCCTCCAGATTGTTCATCCAGCCTCTTATTTAGACAGATCTGCGGAGACAATAACATGCCCCAAAACAAGATAGAGCAAAACCAAGCAACAAAAGAAAACAAAACAACAACAATAAGAAGCCAATGACAAAACAAAACAACAAGAAAGAAAAGCTTGTAGTTAGTTCAAGGCCTGTTTGTTGGCCTTCAGGAGTGTTTTCAGGTTGAGTCTGATGGGGTGCCAGCCCTGGCCCCAAAGTCTATTTTTGGTATTCCCTGGGGACTTCGTTGCTCTATTCCCCTTGCTGTTCTGTTCCATGCTCTATTTGTTATTTAAGTATTTAAATTATAAACTTTTATTTTAAGTTCCTTTCTATATTATGAAATATCAATTTATATAGCTCATACAGAAGATTGAAATTAAACAATTTTTATTTTATAGCTCACTGTACATATATATACCTTATTTTACCACAACTGTTTAAACATTGAATAAGATTAACACAGCCACTTTTATTTCAGAGAGTTTTATATTCTAACAATCTCTACTTTTGACTTATTGATGATTAAGAATGGACAGCAGGGAGGAGATCTACAAGTTGTTTTTTATTTTTATTTTCTTCTGTAACATGATTTTTAATTAAGTGGTTTGCCTATAATGAGAATTGTGACACTCTCCCTTGCTCTTTCACTTTCTTTGAGTTTCATTACCTTTTTTCTGCCATTGACACTTACTTAGTCAATAATCTAGCATCTTGCCTGGTGTTCTCTTTTGGTGTTGATGAATGCCTACATATTGCAAGCTCCTAGGTTTCTACTGTCCATGTGATATCACAAATGTTACATGTAAAAACCATAGCAGAAAATTGATGTCACATGTATTATAACCATTCCTTCTACAGCACTCTGTTTTTCTGTTAGGTTTACCCTGTTACAATGGCCACAAAGAACTCAGACAAAACTTGCGATTATGGGTGTCTATTGGGGACATTCACAGACTACCTTAAACCAGGATCAAAAAATATTAAAAACATAATATTTTCATCCACCACAACAGCAGGCACGTCTCTCTCCCTGATCCTCAGCCTATGGTTTCTTGGCCTTTGTTTCTCCAGGTGCTAGAAATAGAGAGCCTGCCGACTGCTCTCCTTCACCTTCTCATAGTCTCAGCACTGCTGTGTTCAAGGTCGGATGCATTTGGTCTCAGCCTCTGCCACTTCAGGCAGAGAAGGATCTCCACAGTGCTCTGTTAATGGCTCTTCTTTTTTGATGATCCTGTTTTTGAAGCAGCTCTCTAACAGCTAGGTGAATGGAAACTGAATTGAACAATCTCTAAGATCAGTGTTTCACATGTCCTATATGCATAATCCCATCCAACCATTTAGCGAGCATTAAAGAGGCAGGTATAAAAGAGGCATATTGAGAAAGTTCATGTCACCACAGTAGTTTATCGATTATTCATTTCATAGGAATGAATTAGATACACACTTGATCTATATAACTAACATAAACAGTTTCTGGCTAACCTGCATTGAAAAATTACAGAAATGTTCAAAATCTTCCTTAAAGATATGTAGCAAAATCTTCCTTTTGTGGCAAAGAAATATAGACTGATCATTGTGTCTTCATAGAAAAATTCAGGGCATACATTTATCCACATTTACAAAAATAACCACCTGTTCATGGTATTATGTTTTTTGATACAATGTTATGTGGATGGACCACTTGAATAGTTCTCAAATAAGATAATTTGGGGACATATTAAAGATTACACTGAGGAGCTCTGAATAATTGAATAAATCATAGAACTTGACCATTCAATGTCATCATATTTTTCACTAGCCATCAAGGAAGTCATAGTAGTAATTATGTAGTTTAGCAGGAGTTCAAAGAGCAAGGCTAAATCTGAAATAAAGTAACCACATGGTGCCTTTCTGATTGGCAGCAGTGAATAATATCAAGCCAGCATTTCTAGGCTTACATCAAATGGCACAAAGATTTAGCTGGATCACTTCCATAGAAACAACTGATCTATTAGAATTATTCGATGACCTCTCCAAGCCTCAGTTACTGTACTTAAGGCATATAATCTCAAGATGATTTTGCAGCTCTATATGCAAGGAACTAATAAAATATATATGGTGTTATTACTCCCATAGGCATAATGCCTGAGTCTGAGAACTAAGGAATACAAGTAGGCATGGTATTTATTACTTTTAGAATTAAAAACTCCTTGTCTATTCTCTGACCTTAAAATCTGGACTCTGCTAGTTTAATAGGCTCTGTTTTTAAAAGTCTGACCTCAAATCTGGACTCAAGTGGTTTTAATAGGTCTTATTGGTGCCAAAAGGTGTAATTCTTTCAGCAGGGAACATATGGAAGTTATGATCCTCACTTATCCTGCTGCTCCTACTGATACAAGATAGAATGCAAATGGTTGCATGGTAAAGGGTAAAAGAAATAGCTTAAAGTCAGTATCCTAGAAATAGGGGTGAAGTTATATATAATATTATCTGCTGACCTGCTATAACTGCTCTCTGATAGATATGGAAGAATTTCAAGAGGATGACAGCCAAAGCAAGTTTACTTTGCATAATATTCTCTGTAAATTAGGTTATATAGCTAATGCATTCTCCATAACTTGAAAGAATTAAATTTGAATCTGAGTCTAGTAAAAAAAATATATAAAACATGTTACAAAGTAAAAAAATATATCTTTGTCAAAGTTTATATTAAAACTATTTCGAACTTAATGATATTTTAATTTATACCTATTTTGAGCATGTTAGTTTTAAAGCTACATCCATAAAATAAACCAAAATCCACTGCCATTGAGTCCATTCTGACTCAACTCAACATAAGTTATGGTCAATTAATACCGAAAATAAGACAGTGTCTTATATTAAATGTTGCTCACAAAGAAGCGCTAGGTCTTAATTTCACAGAATATCTTATTTTTCCATGAAGAAGAATATGTACACATTTATTGTTGAACAACAAAAAAGGAAATTTATTACCTGTATACAGTACAGTACTAGTTGTCATCATAAACCAGCATAACCAGACAAACTGTGAATCCTACAGTATCAATAATTTCTTATTACTGCCATTATTTCCATGTACAACAATCCATGGTACATTTGCTTATAATCTATGGCACATTTACTCACCCTTCCTGTCTGCTCTGGCTGCGCTGTGGCCAACAGTGAGCTGCGTGGCAGCACCTGCCACTATGGTCTAGAGTCCAGAGTTACAATAGCTTCGGGGGGCCTTATTATTGGGGAGGCCTTATGTTCAGGAGGTCTTATTTTGGGGGATGCCATATATTTCAGTGAGAGGCAAAACTGTAAGTAGGTCTTATTTTCAGGGGATGTCTTACTTTCGGGCAAACATGGTATGATCCTTCTAGCCATAGTTCTTTATGATATATTATGATTCTGGATTTCACACATCTTTCGTGGTGGTCTGATTTTGGAGAGGATTCTCTGCTATGCTGATAGACAGGAATGGGGTGAGATTGAGACCTGGTGGAAGGTGTGGTCAAGCCACATCCTTTGTTTTTTTTTTGGAAGCATGTTTAAGAGCCCACTTTAGTAGAGGGTGAAAGCTAGGTCATCTCCTTTGTTTCCTTGAGGGTATCTATAGGACTCACTTTTGTAGATGGTGCGAACCAAACCACACCCTTCATTCCCTTGGAGACATCTTTGATTTTACCTTGGTAGAAGATGTGACTTAAAACACCATCTTTTGTGGGGGTCTGAAAGCTAGTTCTAGCTTGCATCATCTCACCTGGAAAACCAGACCTCTTATTTCTTGACTGAGCTTTGGTAGAAGCAAGAAGACTTGCTTTGGGATATTTTTGCCTTATGGCCAGCATTTTGCTGACCTCTGGTTGAATAGAACCCACCACCCAATGCTACATATCCTTAAAATTTTGTAAATATCTGTGGGACCTTGCACCTGATCAGAGAAGTGAGAGAATATATTCAAGGAAGGGGCCGGGGTGGAGTAGAGTAGTATGTTGGAAGAATTGGCTATCATTGGCATCTTCTATCTCTGCCTCCTCAGGACTCCAAAACATATCAAAATCACCAGCATGGAGGTGATTCCGACTCATAGTGAGACTGTAACTCTTTATCTTCCGCAGCGGATCAGCTGGTGGTTTCGAAATGCTGACCTTGCAGTTAAAAGCAGCCAAAAGTGTAATCACTATGCCACCATCTTCCACTTGGCGACTAGTCTGGTATTAATTCTCACAAAATAAATTTTTGCCAAAAAGTTGTAAATCTTTACAGGAGCCAACAACCCTACCTTCTTCCTCCAGATCAACTGATGTGCTCGATGGGCTATCTTCCAGTTAACTGCCTAATGTGTAACTCACGATGCCACCAGGGCTTTTCCTTCAAAAGAAAGGTAACCTAAAATTCATATTTAATTGTTAAATCTACTCATGTAAAGAGTTAAAGTCTTGAAAACCCACAGGGCAAGTTCCACCCTGTCTGATAGGTTCTCTATGAATTGGAATCGATTGCAGTAAGTTGTAAATTTTTGTTTTTTGTGAGCTTTTTTCTTTTGTGTGGGTGTATAGAGTTCCAGAAATTGTGAAAATTAATGTTCAAGTGATTGAGCTTGTAATTCTTAGGTATATTTATTTGGTTTACAATATTTAATTTTAACAAAATGTTGTAGGGCCTAGTGGCATTGTTGTCCAGGAAAATGACTAAAAGTTAATGTGTTATGTCTCACAATATATTCTTTTGCATATATTCTAAAGAAACTCAAATAGTTCAGGGTCCTATTAAGAACTATCAGGATTACATTTATTTTCGTGTAATATTTTTTCAGTGTTTAGTTTTTCAGCAAATAAATATAGAAATAAAGTGGGGAGGGTGGAAGGAGGGTGGAGTAGAGAGGGGGAACCAATTATAAGGATCTACATATAACCTCCTCCCTGGGGGATGGACAACAGAAAAGTGGGTGAAGGGGGACATTGAACAGTGCAAGATATGATCAAATAATAATTATTTATAAAGGGTTCATGAGTGAGGGGGGAGCGAGGAGGGAGGGGAGAATGTGAGGAGCTGATGCCAGGGGTTTAAGTGGAGAGCAAATGTTTTGAGAACAATGAGGGTAATGAATGTACAAATGTGCTTTACACAATTGATGTATGTATGGATCATGATGAGTTGTATGAGCCCCTAATAAAATAATTTAAAAAAAAATGATGATGGTAGCAGATGTACAAACGTGCTTGACAGAATGGATGTATGGATGGATTGTGATAAGAGCTGTATGAGCCCTCAATAAAGTGATTGAAAAAATAATATAAATAAATATATAGAAATAAAGTAATATGATCCTATGTGAGGAAGTGTGTAACTTCAAAGTCAGTTGTTCTAATGCACTAGCCATTCACCATGAGAAGAGGAGGGTGACCTCTCATAAAAAGTTATAAAGCTTTAGAAACCCAATATATGGTTTCCATGAATCACAATGACTTGATGTCACTCTTATTATTGCCATTAAATGGAATCTCACTCATGGTGAGCACAGAACTAACTTAAAGGACTTTCATAACTGTAAACTTTCAGAAGCAGACAGCCAGGACTTGTTTCATAGGCATTGCTGGGTAGGCTTGAACCACTAACTTATGAGTTAGTGGTCCATAACTGAAAATTCCAATGACAACTTGAGAAGGCAGAGTAAAGAACTATAAGGAAATGTACAAGGACCTAGGCTTAGAAAACCAAAATGGAAGAGCAGGCTCAGTATCTTAAACAGAACAAAACAAATAAGGGCTTAAGTGGCAATATTGAAAGATGCTATGTACACAATATTGAGTGATGCTGGAAACAGCAAAAGAAGATGGCAATGATACACAGTCACAATATCAAAAAGAACTAGGTGACATCTACACATTTCAAGGGATAGTATTTGATCAAGAACCTATGAGACTGAAGGAAAATGACAAACTGCGCTGAATGAAAGGAATAGTGACACACACACACACACAGCTCCAATAACTGATTGAATGCACATTGAAATATTGCAACAAGATGATAATGCACTGGGAGCACATATTCATCTATGCCAATAAATCTGCAAGACACCTACTTGGCTAACTGACTGGAAGAGATCCAAATCTATACTTATTCCTGAGAAAGGTGACTTCAAAGAATGCAGAAATTATTGAACAATATTATTAATATCACATGCTAGTAAAATGTTGATGGCATACATTCAATAATGGTCGCTGCAGTAAATTGAAAAGTAGCTGCCAGGAATTCAAGCTGGGTTCAGAAGAGTACATGGAACAAGGATTCCATTGATCTTGGCTCAAAGCAGGGAATAACAGAAAAATGTTTACTACTGTTTTAATTTTTAGGTAAAATCATTTGAAAACATGTATCATTATCAATGGTAGATAGTCTTGAGAAGAATGGGAATTCCAGAACATTTCACTGTGCTCAGGCAGAACCTATACATGGATAAAGATGCTGTTATGTGAACACAAGAGGGACATACTGCATGGCTTACAATCAAGAGATGTGTGCACTAGGGTGTATCCTCTCACATACTTATTCAATCTGCATGCAGAGCAAATGATCAGAGAAGCTGAACTATATAAAGAAAAATGTGGCATCTGCACTGGAAGATGGCTTTTTAGCAACCTGCAATATGCAGAAGATGCAACTTTTCTTGCTGAAAGTGAGGAGGATTTGAAGTATTGCTGATGAAGATCAATTGTAGCATTCAGTATCGAGTAAAATTTAATGTAAAGAAAACCAAAAGCTCCCAATCCCAATGACCTGGACACCTTCCCCTCTCCCCAGAAGAATTTATTTCAGAGGACAGCACTGAAGCTGTACCTCAGGGAGAGGGACATGTCTCATCAGAGCACACGGGAGCAAACGAAAGGGGAGGAAGAAAGAGTGGAGCACATCCTGGCCCACCAAGCCTTGACAATGATATTCCTGCTCAAAGCAGCCAATCCACAGAGAAGACCATATCGGTGGCCCCACTATGAGACACGACATTGCTCACTGACCCATAGCCCTACTTGGGACAACACTGGAGACACAGTGTGGGAATTCCGCCCAATCTGATCCCACCACACTGAAGCAAAACACTAAGGGCGTGAAACAGAATAGCAAGGGGAACAGAGCAACAAAGTCCCCAGGGAATACCAAAAATAGACTTTGGGGCCAAGGTTTGGCACCCCATTAGACTCGATCATAAACACTCCTGAATACAACAAATAGTCCTTGAACTAACTACAGGCTTTTCTTTTTTATTATTGGTGGGGCTTTTTGTTTGTTTTGTTGCTTTGTTTTGCTTTTATTTTTGGGCATTTTATTATATCTGCAGGTCTATCTAAATAACATAGGCTGAATGAACAATCTCAAGGAGAAGACAAGGGGACCAACAGTTCCGGGGGGACATGGGAGAGAGGGAGGTGGGGGGAAAGGAAGTGGTGTTAACACACCCAGGGACAGGGGAACAAGTGATCCATATAGGTGGTGCGGAGGGTGTAGGAGGCCTGGTAGGGTATGATCAAAGGTAATGTAAGCAAGAGGAATTACTGAAACCCAAATGAAGGCTGAACATGATAGTCGGACAAGAGGAAAGTCAAAGGAAATAGAGGAAAGAGCTAGGAGGCAAAGGGCATTTATAGAGGTCTAAATAAAGGCATGTACATATGTAAATATATTTATATATGAGGATGGGGAAATAGATCTATGTGCATATATTTATAGGTTTAATATTAAGGCAGCAGATGGACATTGGGCCTCCACTCAAGTACTCCCTCAATGCAAGAACACTATTCTAAACTGGCATTCCATGATGCTCACCTTCCTGCCATGGTCACTGAAGACAAAATGGGTTCATAAGCAAATGTGGTGAAGAAAGCTAATAGAGCTTGGATATCAAAAGATATAGCATCTGGGGTCTTAGAGGGTTAAAGGTAAACAAGCAGCTATCTATCTAATAAGCAACAAACCCCAAATGGTAGAAGCACACCAACCTGTGTGATCACTAGGTGTGGAAGGGGTCAGGTATCAGGCATCGAAAAACAAAAAAATCATATCATTGTGAATGAGGGGGAGTGTGGAGTGGGGAATCAAAGCCTATCTGTAGGCAACTGGGAACCCCCTTACAGAGGGGTCATAGGGAGGAGAGGAGCCAGTCAGGGTGCAGTGTAGCATCGATGAAACATGCAACTTTCCTCTAGTTCCTAAATGCTCCCCTCCCTCCCCCCACTATCATGATCCCAATTCCACCTTACAAATCTGGCTAGACCAGAGGATGTACACTGGTACAGATAGGAACTGGAAACACAGAGAAGTCAAGACATATGATCCCTTCAGGGCCAGTGCTGAGAGTGGCAATTCTGGGAGGGTGGAAGGAGGGGAGGTGGAAAGGGGGAGCCAAAAACAAGGATCTACATATAACCTCCTTCCTGGGGGATGGACAACAGAAAAGAGGGTGAAGGGAAATATCGGACAGGGCTAGATATGACAAAATAATAATAATTTGTAAATTCTCAAGGGTTTATGAGTGAGGTGGGAGCGGGGAGTGAGGGGGAAAATGAGGAGCTGATGCCAAGGCTTAAGTGGAAAGCAAATGTTTTGAGAATGATGAGGGTAACAAATGTACAAATGTGCTTTACACAATTGATGTATGTATGGATTGTGACAAGAGTTGTATGAGTCCCCACTAAAATGATTTTTTTAAAAGAAAGAAAAAATAAGAAAACCAAAATCCTTACATTTGAGTAATAGGTGACATCATGATAAATGGAGAAAAGTTTGAAGTTGTCAAATACTTCATTTTGCTTGGATCTACAATAAATGCTCATGAAACAGAAGTCAAGAGATCAAAGGACTCCTTGCATTGGGTAAATCTGCTGCACAAGACCTCTTTAAAGAGGGGGGAGGGAGGGGAGCATTTAGGAACTAGAGGAAAGTTGCATGTTTCAAAATACTGATTATTAAATTGTAGTTGTACACTCACCACCTCATGTCCATTGCAGAAACTAAAATACAACCTCTTAAGAGAAGTCGACTACATGCTTAGTATCTGTGGTTCAAGGGAAGAGTCCCCAGTGTTTCACATGAAAGCTAGTATCTATAAAAGGAACAATTATCATTTTATGTTAAATGGTAAATTTAGGAACTACAGCAACAACAAAAATAAGACATGATAACATTATTCCTGGAAATCAGTAACAAATTCTTGAAGACCAAAGGATGCTCGTGTCATATCATCACAATCACAGGTATCGCGTTATTCTGGGAAAGGAGTGTTCAAGGAATGCCACGAGGTTGCTTCTTCCCCTCAGGAAACAGGTGATTAATTTATTCACTAGGTAAAAGAAAAACCTTCGTACATGGTAGGGATTCGTAGGTGTCTGAAAATGTAGCAGTTATAAGATACTTACATATGTGATAGGCCATTGATAACATACTTCTCAATGCTCAACACATTTTAGAGGAGCTTCATAACTCACTCGAGAAACCCAGGCAGTCCAACAAGCAAGACATGTGTTGGGACTGTTTAGGTGGCATTGATTCAAGATTTATTTCATTTTTACAAAAAAACCAAAAACAATTCAAGTGTTGGAAAATAAAAAACAGGAACGAAATGTAAGGTCCCAGTGGAGGTATTCAGCCTTTAGTGTTTTGTCCTGATCCAAACAAAAGTTTCATAGACATGAAAAACAAAAACAAACCTTCAACTTCATTTGAAACAGCTGATTAAAAATTGGTGTTGTCTGAGTATGCATACTTATGAGTCATAGAGGTCCTTACCCCAGGTATGTGTGCCGCCTTTCTACCTAAGAGAAATGTGGGTTAAAAGTACTTTCTCCATCCTGCTTAATTTGTTATGATGCTGAAGGCCTACGCTCAGCATACATAGAGCCCTGCTGGAGCAATGGTCAAGAACTCATCTGGTTACCGACTATCAGTGTTGGGAAGCCACCAATTGGTCCACAGGAAAAACATGTGGCAATCTACAGAGAAATAGATTTCAACCATGGAAATCCTATTGAACAACTCTGGAAGTGGTAATTGATAGAAGTAGGTTTAGGGATCTACAACACGGTTGATAAATTTCCTAATCTAACCTTTTGAACAAAAATACAGATAGTATAAGGGGGAAATGAAATCCACAAAGGAGATATTTTTTGATATTCAATGAATAAATGTCAACAGCATCAAGCTCGGCAATACAAAATAAATGTATATATGAAAATGGAAAGAGTTGAAGCTATTGTTACATGCCTCGATATTTTGCTCCAAATGAGGCATTGATAATAGTTTTTGAGATAATAAGGTTAATATTATATTATTTATGACCTTATAGGTCATTGATACATATACTCAAGTGTGAAATTACGTTTTACAATTTTAAACAGTCTGTAAGAAACAAGGAATATCTCAACCCCTAGATAATATTCAAGACTGATTTCAGCAGCAAAGATGTTCACACAAATGAATGGCATGTAAAGAGAAGCGTAATCATTTAATTTTCATTATAATTAGAATCTTGATGAACACTATGAAATTCCTGTTCAACATCTGAAAGTATTGACCAGCTTCCGGATTTAAGCAGTGACATTTATTTTTGATAGAGTTACTCTCATCCACGATGCAAAATAAACTTCCTTATAAACCTACATTTTTATGTTCATATACAGATAGGTTTTCCATTGCAAAAGATTCTTTAGTTAACATAATGCAAATTTGGTAAGTATTAAGTCAGAGAAGGCAGAACCTGTTTTTCTAATTGAATTTCCCCAATGTTTACTTCAATTGTGAGGTTTAAATTTCAATTACATTGTTGTATTTCCATATATGAATGTTCAATTAATGTAGACAAGAGTGAATGTTTAAAATAATATTCTTCAAAGCATCTAATATACAACTGATTTGAATAATGTATGGATGTACAGTTATTTTTCCCTGAAGAACATAAAGTGAATATTTTTATGTTTAGTATGATAAAATAATTTCCAACAATTAGCAAACAGGAATATTTTTATAGTTAGTGTTCTGTTTCCAAAAATTGGATATCTTAAACAATAATAAGAGGTATATTATATGACTAAAAGAAGTCAGCATATGCTTTCTCCCATTGTCCTTACAAATATGTTAGTGCACAGATTTAAAACAAATCACATGAAGCATATATTAAAATATAAACAATACACTAAACTATTTACATAAAATGCTAATATTGAGCAATTATTTGGATTTTGTTTTTGACATTTGTGTTAAGTAAAAAATATGTCCTTTCCTTCAAGATATCATGCAAGGTTTACAATGTCATATTTTGTTTTCTTATTGTTAATGCAAATTTTAAATTTACCAGCGTAAGTTGGTAATGAGTATGTGCAAATGATTTGCTCCTTATTCAGCAAGCCTTAGTGGTTTTGCATATTCATTTGTCCTTTCCCTTGAGGAACACTCCATTACATTCTCTAAGTCCTTGACATGTAATGACCTTTCCTTTGCACCTGTTGGCACGCATCTGCTCCACAGAAGCTGTCTGGAGATGTGGTTAGTGCAGATTAGTGGCATTGCCCGACTGTTCTCCATTTTTCATCCAGTGCTCAATCTAGATTCCCCAAACAGAAACCGTCTTGCATTGAATTACTCATAAATTGCTTATTAAGGTGTTAACACTACACTCTTACTGCTCCTTAACATTCCACAAGCCTGAGGAGCTATCAACCGTGCCATTTTATTATTACACTTGCTCTGCATTTTACATCTGCTGTTGAATAGCTTTAGCGATACCTTTCTAATTGGTTTCAGCTACTTAAATATGATTGGCTTCACATTCTCCTCATCTGCTGGTCCTGTTTCCATCACTTCATATTCAGTTCTTTAAATTTTACATTCATGATGTAGATGTTTTCAATTTCAAAATTGCTGAACTATTACTTGTAACAATTGACACTTTTATCATTAAATGCAAAAGAATATTTTTCAATATGGTAGACCTTACTTTACAGAGCACTAATGTTCAAATGAATTTGAATGTTTTAAAAATCATTTTATTGGGGGTTCTTACAGCTCTTATAACATGATTTTAATTTTTAATAACAAGGGAATTTAATAAAGTTTAAACTTTTAACTTAAAACACAGTACTCTCTTTGTAATTTTTCCCTGAATACCCTGTTGCTTAGACATAATGCCTACATATAAAGCAAAATTAAATTTTAGCTCTATTAAAAGGATTAAAATGTAGCAAATCTTTAAAATGTAGCAAAATACTTCATGTTCACATACTAAATTATTAACTTTCTCATTGGATAAAATATAACTTCTTGCCAAAAACTATTTATTCATGGTTACAAACTACCAATGATCATATACTGATGTCATTATAGGTGTAGTGTTTCACCCTAAAATACATTGAGAATAGAAATATTCATCAGTTTCTTCAAATGTCAAAATATCTCCCACCTTCTCAATACTACTTCTTAAGCTGGCACAGGATATTCTGAGTATGTTTTGTTACTGTGACTAAATAGTTCTGTAAGGAAATGTTACTGCTAGGTTACTATTGTTCTAGGAGAAGTCAACATTATTTTAGAGTGGCAACTTTGAAGTGTGTCACTAATGATATTTGTAAAATGTTTCTGGTATACTGCTATAATCATATAAAGGGGTTATTCGTTTATTATGTATATTTATTTTATTGAGGCAAATTACTTGTATGGTTTGCTTGTCAAAATGTTATAATATTTGTGTAGATGTTTTTTATTGGTTTCATAGGGTTGAAAATTTTGCCTTGGAGTATAGTAATACTTCATGACCATCATTCAGAACTATAACTAGTTGTTGCATTTATTTTGTTCATTTAATAAAATTTCAGTTAAAATGTGTCCATTAAAATTTTGCTTTTCTCTTGGATCCCTGCCATACCTTAGGAGAATCTGCCGATAAATACAGAAAACATCGTCTCTAAATAAGTTTAAAATCTAAGTTTAAAATCTATGTGACACAGCAACCCATTTTATTTGTCAACACGCGTGTTTTGCCACTTGCATTCTGATACTCTGGATCCCTGGAAACTGTGGTGTTTATAAAGATTAACTTATACTAGGCCTTGTTACGCTTCAATTCTTTGAACTTGTATGATTGAATACTAAGTTTCCTATTTCCTCCCTTTGGGTGCTATATTTTTTATTTCCATTAAGTTACTTTAGATTACATTTGCTCCCTTTCATTGTTATACCCTTCACCCCTACCTACCCATCATAGCTATTATCTTAAAATGCCCCTGAAAGCTTCCTAGTAGGCCTGGAACTGTTAATATTTATTTTTGTACAAGTATTGAACTTTTATGTAACTCCCCACCCCACTAAGGGAAGAGTCGTTATTCGCTCCTTTCCGAACTGACAAGGGTTCAGTGATGGCCGATCTTTCCACTTTTGAGGACCCTAGCACTGCTGATTCTGGCAGATGGATGCCCTGTGATGTTTGCAGGCAGATGACAGTGACATCTCCTAATCCACAACCACAATGTCAGGCATGCCATAATCTCTACCAGCAAGATTTCCATAAATCCAGGGGACAGCTGTTGGATTAAATGATCTTTACCTCGGGAGGTTTTGTGCACTGTGTACCAAACAAGTAAAAGGAGCATGTGCAATTTAAAACAAACAAACAAAACCTTAGAAATGGGGCAGAAATCAGGCTCCACCGTTGTTTCTATAGTTCCACCGATTAAAGATTCATTGATCCAGAAGCCAGAAACATAATTAAACCAATAAACAATATTTCTGACATTCAAGAAAACAGAAGTCAAAGCACCCCGGGATACTTTAAGAAGTCCTTCTCTGCCAGTGTTTCCTCTTTTGTCACTAAGAGCCTACCTGGAGGGACAAGCTCTATAGGACACTTTCTTGTCCAGCAATGGTGACATAACATTCAACAAATAAAACCATATTTTATTTTACTATCTTATCACCTAACCAGAAGCTGATGTGTTTGACTGGTCTGACAACATTGCGCACAGGCAGACTCTTTGAAAGCAGCACTCATCCACTATACCATCGAAACTCCACCATCTTTAATATAGCTTAATATAGTTGGGACAATATTAGCAAAGTTAGTCTTCCTAAGTCCAAGTCTCAGGAAGCAGCAGTAAATTAAATGGGAATGACAATAGTATAACACCAGAGACTAGTGGACATATCACTAATAAAAACACTTCAGAATTGAATAGCTTTTCTTCGGTATTTCTTAGAAGTTTAACTATATAAGAATTGCCATTTAATGACATAAAGCAGATGGTCAAGAAGAAAGTTGCCCCCCCAAAATTCAAGAAGTAATGTGGCCAAGTAGGTTTTTACATTGCATTGCTTAAAGAATAAAGATGAAAGTCTGAAAGTCTTAATATTGGGACAAATACTGTGATAGACTCTACTTTAATAAAACTATTTTGGGGGAAAAAAACGGGGAACCGACCACAGTGATAGACGTATAATACTCCCCTCCCCCAAATGGGGAAGAACAACAGAAACATGGATTAAGGGAGACAGCAGATGGTGTGAAACATGAAAATAATAATAATTTATAATTTATCAAGTGTTCTGAGCATGGGAGGGTGGGAAAAAAAGAGTAGCTAATATCAAGGTCTCAAACAGAAAGAAAATGTTTAGTAAATGATGATGGCACCGTATGTACAAATGTGCTTGATACAATTGATGTATGGAGTGTTATAAGAGCTATGAGTCCCCAATAAAATGATTTTTAAAATAAATAAGTAAATAAAATATGATTTTTGATCTTTAATAATTTCATATATGTATTTTTCATTTAATGCTTCAAATGAATTTAATTTCAATGTAGATATAACATAATAAAAGTAATGTGCATCATTTATCTTGTTGTTATTAAATTCCCCAAACTCACTGTCATTGAGTCAATTCTGATCCATAGAGACCCTATAAGACAGGGTAGAACTGCTCCTGTGGGTTTCTGAGATTTTTAACTCTTTATGGGAATAGAAAGTCTCTTCTTTCTACTGTGGAGTTGGCTGGTGGTTTCAAACAGTTGACCTTGTGATGGAAGACCAAAGCAAACCAGTATTCCACCAATCAGTTCCAACTTCTAGTAACCTTATATACCACAGAACAAAACACTACCTGGTTCTGAAATCCTTACTTCTACATAATATCTCTGTAACTCAGAATAAGGTTTTGCCTCCGATGATAGGTTTTATGTTAACTTGGATGGGCCAGGATTGCCTCATGATATGGTTTTAGAGTGTGGTCAACTCCATGATGGGAGTTGTGAAGCAGCCAAGAAAAAAAGCCAAACTTACTTCCATTGAGTCAATTCCGACTCATAGCAACTCTATAAACTGACTACCTTAGGATCCAAGCTGCCTCAGAGTGACCCCATGTGGGTTTCTGAGACTGGAACTGTTTATGGGAATAGATAGTCCAGTCTTTAAGGACAGGTTAGAATGGCCCTTGTGTGTTTCCAGGACTGTATCTCATTACGACTTGAAAGCCTAGTGGCTTATAACTTCTTACCTTGCAAGCAGCCACTAGGGTACCTCTGGGTAAAAATAGACTCCCTTATTCTGGTCACAGCCTTGATACAAGTGAGGGAGATTTCACTCAGAGTGTGGCTTACTTTTAGTATAAATTGACAGTGTGTGGAAGCTAGCTCACACCTACTGCCAGATTTGGATTATGCAGCTGGCTCTCTAACTTCCTGTGATATTGCCTGTGGATCCCAGGAATCACCAGTGTTCTGCTAACCTTGGATTCATTCCTGAACTTAGCATCCACAAGCCTACAGTCTTCCCGCTTCATCTTCCTGCTTCCTCAGCCCCTGCAGCTACAGGAGCCAGAAGCCTTCAATTTATACTCCACCCAGGGTGGATTTACCCACTTTTAAAATGGTGTGAGCCATTTTTTAATGTACATTTTTTTCAATATACATACAAATGTCACTGGTTTTGCTTCTCTAGAGAACCCAGCTTAACAAAGCTTCTAATTAATGTTAGATGAACGATCAGGTTTATTCATAATTTCCACAATTTATTTCATCAACAAATCTTTGTCTTTGATACATTTTCTGAGTCCCTCACCAAAAGTGACTGAATTTATAATATTCAGTTGTCTTAGAATTCTCACTTCAGTCACTTCCTTTTTATAATCCCTGAATTAGTTGTGGTGGTTTTTCTTTTTCTCTGCTGACACTCAATTCTTAGGTTCTCTTTGGAAAAAAACCAAAAACAAAAGTCAATGTCCTTGAGACCATTTTGACTCATAGCGACCCTGTAGGACAGAGTAGACCTGCCCCTGTTGTGTGGTGAGTCTGTAAGTATTTACAGGAATAGAAATCCCTCATCTTTCTCTCACTTTGGGGAAGTGTTATTAACAGGAGACTACATTGTGGGCATCATTCCTGAGAAGGACCAAGTCCTAATTCTGTATTCCTCTATCTGTGTATGCTAAGAACATTGCATTTTTTTCTGGGCCTTAGTTTCTTCAAATATAAAATAGGACATTAATGATAAGAATATCTGTATGTAGAGTTATTGTGAGAATTAATGTGATAATTTATGTAAGAACTATGAAGAATTCTTGACACATACTCTTCTATAAATTAAGGCAAGCTGTTGGTTTAGGTAATAATCATATTTTTAGAAATATCTTTTATCAACAATTTTTTGCATATAATTTTTAATCATGTTTTTCCAAATGACCACTAAATGGAAGAAAAAAATTTTTATAGCAACTAATTGCTGCGACTTCTTATCCACTTCAAATCTTCAAAACCTCACTTTTTATTACAGTATCTGGCTGCTTTGCTTCTAGATATAGTTTGACAGTGCCTTGCCTTTAGTTTGGTGACTTTTAAAATATTTCTTCTGCTTTACCATACGCTAGGAAGAAAAGGGAGACTGCTTAATACTCCCACTGGTACAACTCAGAAATGGAGTGAGAAAATGGAGAGTGGAAGAAAAATCTTAGTTACTTGGGAATGGAATCCACAGATTAAATGATTATTTTTCCTTCAGATATGCACTTCTGTGGGATAAAAACCACAAAACTTAAAAATATTTTCCAGAATTTAACTTGGAGAAAAGCACTAATTGCCTACAGGAATCAATTTCATTATTGCTCTTTTTTTCCTTCTGTGTTTCACTAATTCCCATCCCACTTAGTCCTTTGCTTCTGCCATCTTGGATTATTGTCCAAATAAACCATGTTCATGCAAACTTGCATGAGGCTTCTAGAAAACAGGGCTAAAACAAGCTAGTAATTTTGCCTATGTAACTTAACTCATTATTTTTCAGGCATATTCTTTTTTATATATAAATCATTTTATTGGGGGGCTGCTACAGCACTTTTAACAATCCATATACATCAATGTAAGAAGCTCATTTATACATATGTTGCCATCATCATTTTCAAAACATTTTCTTTCTACTTAAGACCTTGGTATCAACTCTGAATTTTTCCTTCCCTCACCTACCCTCATGAACTCTTGATAAATTATAAATGATCATTTTTTCATATCTTACACCATCTGCTGTCTCCCTTCACCCACATTTCTATTATTTGTCTTCCTGGGGGAGGAAAGTTATCCATCCATCATTGTGATCGGTTCTCCCTTTATCCCCCACCTTCTCCCTACCCTCATGGTATTGTTACTTCCATTACTGTTCCTGGGAGGTTTATCTGTCTTGAATTCCATGTGTGAGGGCTCTTCTCTGTACCAGTGTACATGCTCTGGTCTACTCAGATTTGTAAGGTAGAACTGGGATCATGATGGTGTGGGGAAAGAAGCATTAAAGAACTAGAGGAATGGTATGTGTTTCATCATTACTACGCTGCACCCACACTGACTTGTCCCTTCCTTGTGACCCTTATTTCAGGGTATGTCCAATTGTCTACAAATGGGCTTTGGGTCTCCACTATGAACCCTCTGGTTTCTATTGATATGATTGTTTCTTTTGGGTCTTCTGATGCCTGATACCTGATCCTGTCAAAGCCTCATGATCACACAGACTGGTGAGCTTCTTCCATGTGGACTTTGTTGCTTCTCAGCTGGATGGCCTCTGGTTTATTATCAAGCATATAAAACGCCAGATGCTATATTTTTTAATAGCTGGGCACCACCAGGTTTCTTCACCACATTTGCTGAGGAAACCATTTTATCTTCAGTGATTTTGTCAGAAAGATGAGCATCACAGAATGCCATGTTATTAGAACAAAGTGTTCTTGCATTGAGGGAGGACTTGAGTAGAGGCCCAATGTCTGTCTACTACCTTAATATTTAACATATAAATATATGCACATGGACCGATATCCCTATCATCATAAAGAAATATATTTACAAATATGTGTGCCAGTATTTATACCTCTATCAATGTCTTTTGCTTCTGAGTCCTTTCCTCTATTTCCTTTTACTTTCATCCTGTCTCACTATTTTGTTCAATCTGCGTTCAACTATCTATAATTCCTTTCAGCTACATGGTGCTTGATCAAACCTCACCAGGCATTCTATGCCCTCCTCGCCATCAATTTTTAGATCACTTGTTATTCCCTTGTCTCTGGGTTTGTTTGCTCACCCCTTTCTTTCCCCCACCTCCCCAACCTCTCCAATGTCACCACAGAACCATCGGTCTCATTGCTTTCTTCTCAGGATTGTTTATCCTGCCTATCTTACATAGAGAGACATGAAAAAAAAAAAAAGCCTATGAATAGTTCCAGGTGTGTCTGCTGATCCTTATGCATCTCTTCTGACTGGGTCTAGTGCAGTGCCAAGCCCTGCTCCCTGAGTCCAAAGTCTATTTTCAGAATCCCTCAAGGACTTTGCTGCTTTGCTCCCCTTGCTGCTCTCTTGCACTCCCTTCCTGGTACACCCTGGTGTGTGTGGAGTGGTGATGGTCAAACTGGGCAAAATTCCCACACTGTACCTCCAGTGCTGCCCCCATAGTATGGCACACACACATTTTTGTAAATGTCTTTCTCACATCACACTCTACCACCCCTCACACACACACATACCAATACCATCATTTGCTGCCACTTAATATTTGTGTGGACTTTGGCTTTTTACCTTTGAAAAAAATGGACTAAACTTTCCACTGATACAGAATATTTTGAGATTTTGAAATAATTACCAGGTAATAACTAGCCCTCCATTCTTGCCCATAACAATGGTTAAAGAGGAAAAACTCGAACATTGTAGTCAAGCAGAATGGGGTTCAAATATACGTTCAGCAATTTACTAGCTGAGTGACTTTACATAGATCATTTTATATCTCTCTGACATCAGTTTTCTCATCTGTAAAATGAGAATAACCAGACTTACCACACAAACTGACCAATAGAATCTATGATGAAATATTTGGAAGAATGAGTCCTTTTTCAAGCTGTGAAGTGTGCTACCAAGAGATAAGACTCTGTTCGGATGATTCCCTACTGCCTGCACTTCTACCCTGAATCCTTGGAGACTTGCACCAGGAATGTACCCCTTTTGTTCCTGAGGCACTAGTAATGCTAGGAGGTGACTATGTATTAGAGTCAGGTGGGCTGACGGGGTCAGAGACTGGTGGGCTGACTGGGGACTGGACCCTGAAGGTTGAGATAGCCTCCTCCTTCCTATTCCTCCCTGCTTACCTCCCCCCCC